>NC_136497.1:98868560-99196060 GCF_053919585.1 Euprymna scolopes | reverse complement strand
CTGTTAGGATATGGTGAAAACATAATTATTAATACTAATAAACATTAACAAAATAAAACTAAAGAAAAAGATTTGTTAGGATATGGTGAAAACATAATTATTAATACTAATACACATTAACAAAATACAAGTAAAGAAAAAAAGTTGTTAGGATATGGTGAAAACATAATTATTAATACTAATACACATTAACAAAATAAAAGTAAAGAAAAAAATCTGTTAGGATATGGTGAAAACATAATTATTAATACTAATAAACATTAACAAAATAAAACTAAAGAAAAAGATTTGTTAGGATATGGTGAAAATATAATTATTAATACTAATACACATTAACAAAATAAAAGTAAAGAAAACAAGTTGTTAGGATATGGTGAAAACATAATTATTAATACTAATAAACATTAACAAAATAAAACTAAAGAAAAAGATTTGTTAGGATATGGTGAAAATATAATTATTAATACTAATACACATTAACAAAATAAAAGTAAAGAAAACAAGTTGTTAGGATATGGTGAAAACATAATTATTAATACTAATACACATTAACAAAATAAAAGTAAAGAAAAAAAGTTGTTAGGATATGGTGAAAACATAATTATTAATACTAATAAACATTAACAAAATAAAACTAAAGAAAAAAATCTGTTAGGATATGGTGAAAACATAATTATTAATACTAATAAACATTAACAAAATAAAACTAAAGAAAAAGATTTGTTAGGATATGGTGAAAACATAATTATTAATACTAATACACATTAACAAAATAAAAGTAAAGAAAAAAATTTGTTAGGATATGGTGAAAACATAATTATTAATACTAATACACATTAACAAAATAAAAGTAAAGAAAAAAAGTTGTTAGGATATGGTGAAAACATAATTATTAATACTAATACACATTAACAAAATAAAAGTAAAGAAAAAAAGTTGTTAGGATATGGTGAAAACATAATTATTAATACTAATACACATTAACAAAATAAAACTAAAGAAAAAAATCTGTTAGGATATGGTGAAAACATAATTATTAATACTAATAAACATTAACAAAATAAAACTAAAGAAAAAGATTTGTTAGGATATGGTGAAAACATAATTATTAATACTAATACACATTAACAAAATAAAAGTAAAGAAAAAAAGTTGTTAGGATATGGTGAAAACATAATTATTAATACTAATAAACATTAACAAAATAAAAGTAAAGAAAAAAAGTTGTTAGGATATGGTGAAAACATAATTATTAATACTAATAAACATTAACAAAATAAAACTAAAGAAAAAAATCTGTTAGGATATGGTGAAAACATAATTATTAATACTAATAAACATTAACAAAATAAAAGTAAAGAAAAAGATTTGTTAGGATATGGTGAAAACATAATTATTAATACTAATACACATTAACAAAATAAAAGTAAAGAAAAAAAGTTGTTAGGATATGGTGAAAACATAATTATTAATACTAATACACATTAACAAAATAAAACTAAAGAAAAAAATCTGTTAGGATATGGTGAAAACATAATTATTAATATTAATACACATTAACAAAATAAAAGTAAAGAAAAAAAGTTGTTAGGATATGGTGAAAACATAATTATTAATACTAATACACATTAACAAAATAAAACTAAAGAAAAAAATCTGTTAGGATATGGTGAAAACATAATTATTAATCCTAATAAACATTACCAAAATAAAACTAAAGAAAAAATCTGTTAGGATATGGTGAAAACTTAATTATTAATACTAATACACATTAACAAAATAAAACTAAAGAAAACATTTGTTAGGATATGGTAAAAACATTATTATTAATACTAATACACATTAACAAAATAAAACTAAAGAAAAAACTTTGTTAGGATATGGTGAAAACATAATTATTAATACTAATACACATTAACAAAATAAAACTAAAGTAGAACATCTGTTAGGATATGGTGAAAACATAATTATTAATCCTAATAAACATTACCAAAATAAAACTAAAGAAAAAATCTGTTAGGATATGGTGAAAACTTAATTATTAATACTAATACACATTAACAAAATAAAACTAAAGAAAAAATTTGTTAGGATATGGTGAAAACATAATTATTAATACTAATTAACATTAATAAAACTGAAGAAAAAAATCTGTTAGGATATGGTTAAAACATAATTATTAATACTAATACATATTAACAAAATAAAACTAAAAAAAAAAATTTGTTAGGATATGGTGAAAACATAATTATTAATACTAATACACATTAACAAAATAAAACTAAAGAAAAAAATCTGTTAGGATATGGTGAAATCATAATTATTAATACTAATACACGTTAACAAAATAAAACTAAAGAAAAAACTTTGTTAGGATATGGTGAAAACATAATTATTAATACTAATACACATTAACAAAATAAAACTAAAGAAAAAACTTTGTTAGGATATGGTGAAAACATAATTATTAATACTAATACACATTAACAAAATAAAACTAAAGTAAAAATTTGTAAGGATATAGTGAAAACATAATTATTAATACTAATAAACATTAACAAAATAAAACTGAAGAAAACAATTTGTTAGGATATGGTGAAAACTTAATTATTAATACTAATACACATTAACAAAATAAAACTAAAGAAAAAACTTTGTTAGGATATGGTGAAAACATAATTATTAATACTAATACACATTAACAAAATAAAACTAAAGAAAAAACTTTGTTAGGATATGGTGAAAACATAATTATTAATACTAATACACATTAATACTAATACGCATTAACAATATAAAACTAAAGAAAAAAATCTGTTAGGATATGGTGAAAACTTAATTATTAATACTAATACACATTAATACTAATAAACATTAACAAAATAAAACTAAAGAAAAAAATCTGTTAGGATATGGTGAAAACTTAATTATTAATACTAATACACATTAATACTAATAAATATTAACAAAATAAAACTAAAGAAAAAAATCTGTTAGGATATGGTGAAAACTTAATTATTAATACTAATACACATTAATACTAATAAACATTAACAAAATAAAACTAAAGAAAAAAATATGTTAGGATATGGTGAAAACATAATTATTAATACTAATACACATTAACAAAATAAAACTAAAGAAAAAAATCTGTTAGGATATGGTGAAATCATAATTATTAATACTAATACACATTGACAAAATAAAACTAAAGAAAAAAAATTTGTTAGGATATGGTGAAATCATAATTATTAATACTAATAAACATTAACAAAATAAAACTAAAGAAAAAGATTTGTTAGGATATGGTGAAAACATAATTATTAATACTAATACACATTAACAAAATAAAACTAAAGAAAAAAATCTGTTAGGATATGGTGAAAACTTAATTATTAATACTAATACACATTAACAGAATAAAACTAAAGAAAAAATCTGTTAGGATATGGTGAAAACATAATTATTAATAATAATACACATTAACAAAATAAAACTAAAGAAAAAAATTTGTTAGGATATGGTGAAAACATAATTATTAATACTAATACACATTAACGGAATAAAACTAAAGAAAAAATCTGTTAGGATATGGTGAAAACATAATTATTAATACTAATACACATTAACAAAATAAAACTAAAGAAAAAAATCTGTTAGGATATGGTGAAATCATAATTATTAATACTAATACACATTAACAAAATAAAACTAAAGAAAAAGATTTGTTAGGATATGGTGAAAACATAATTATTAATACTAATAAACATTAACAAAATAAAACTAAAGAAAAAAATCTGTTAGGATATGGTGAAATCATAATTATTAATACTAATACACATTAACAGAATAAAACTAAAGAAAAAAATCTGTTAGGATATGGTGAAAACATAATTATTAATACTAATACACATTAACAAAATAAAAGTAAAGAAAAAAATTTGTTAGGATATGGTGAAAACATAATTATTAATACTAATACACATTAACAGAATAAAACTAAAGAAAAAATCTGTTAGGATATGGTGAAAACTTAATTATTAATACTAATACACATTAACAAAATAAAACTAAAGAAAAAAATCTGTTAGGATATGGTGAAATCATAATTATTAATACTAATACACATTAACAAAATAAAACTAAAGAAAAAGATTTGTTAGGATATGGTGAAAACATAATTATTAATACTAATAAACATTAACAAAATAAAACTAAAGAAAAAAATCTGTTAGGATATGGTGAAATCATAATTATTAATACTAATACACATTAACAGAATAAAACTAAAGAAAAAATCTGTTAGGATATGGTGAAAACATAATTATTAATACTAATACACATTAACAGAATAAAACTAAAGAAAAAATCTGTTAGGATATGGTGATAACATAATTATTAATACTAATACACATTAACAAAATAAAACTAAAGAAAAAAATCTGTTAGGATATGGTGAAATCATAATTATTAATACTAATACACATTAACAAAATAAAACTAAAGAAAAAAATTTGTAAGGATATGGTGAAAACATAATTATTAATACTAATAAACATTAACAAAATAAAACTGAAGAAAAAAATTTGTTAGGATATGGTGAAAACATAATTATTAATACTAATACACATTAATACTAATACGCATTAACAATATAAAACTAAAGAAAAAAATCTGTTAGGATATGGTGAAAACTTAATTATTAATACTAATACACATTAATACTAATAAACATTAACAAAATAAAACTAAAAAAAAGTATGTTAGGATATGGTGAAAACTTAATTATTAATACTAATGCACATTAATACTAATAAACATTAACAAAATAAAACTAAAGAAAAAAATTTGTTAGGATATGGTGAAAACATAATTATTAATACTAATACACATTAATACTAATAAACATTAACAAAATAAAACTAAAGAAAAAAATCAGTTAGGATATGGTGAAAACATAATTATTAGTACTAATACACATTAACAAAATAAAACTAAAGAAAAAAATCTGTTAGGATATGGTGAAATCATAATTATTAATACTAATACACATTACCAAAATAAAACTAAAGAAAAAACTTTGTTAGGATATGGTGAAAACATAATTATTAATACTAATAAACATTAACAAAATAAAACTGAAGAAAAAAATCTGTTAGGATATGGTGAAAACATAATTATTGATACTAATACACATTAATACTAATACGCATTAACTATATAAAACTAAAGAAAAAAATTTGTTAGGATATGGTGAAAACTTAATTATTAATACTAATACACATTAATACTAATAAACATTAACAAAATAAAACTAAAGAAAAAATTTGTTAGGATATGGTGAAAACTTAATTATTAATACTAATACACATTAATACTAATAAACATTAACAAAATAAAACTAAAGAAAAAAATCTGTTAGGATATGGTGAAAACATAATTATTAATACTAATACACATTAATACTAATACGCATTAACAAAATAAAACTAAAGAAAAAAATCTGTTAGGATATGGTGAAAACTTAATTATTAATACTAGCAATAATGTACATATTTTGTTAGTATGTATGCTAAATGAACTACACTTCTTCATTAAAGAAACGGGTAATGCATAAGATGGCTTATGGCGAGGGAAAATATGCTACACATTCAAAGGAGAAGGTAATACCTGGTATGATAGTATCATGATAATAGAACAGATACTATATTACCCCCTCAAAAAAAGGTGAAAGTAATACCTGTTAGGATGGTGTTATGACACAGAACAGACACTACACTACCTATCCCACCAAAAAAGGGGAATGTGATGCCTGTAAGAATGAAAGGATAACAACAGAACAAATACTTTTTTCGTGAGAATCGCTTCAGACAAGATATGAAGCTACTATATGTAAGGAGCTAACAAAAACGAAAGATTATTATCGCAAAGACAGAAGATGCATATTAGCTTTAGTCTTTCAAGGAATTAAGGCTATAAGTAGGGGGAAAACAATCCGCAGAAAGCGAATTCTTAAAAAAGGATTTTGGAATAGGAAGATGTATTGCAACGAAGTATTAAAACAGTAAATTAATGGAGATTACTAAACCAATTCCTCAAACGACCCCAACAAGAAAGGAAGCGGGAAATAGATCAAACAATTCTGAAGAACACATGCGATAATAGTATTTATAGAAAAGACGGAGACTAGCACCATCACGGCTGTGTGAGATAAGATGCAAAGAATAAAGATGCGAACCAATCAAATAACAGAAATGTTTCTGAACCTTACCATAAAGACAGCGATCCGCCAGCCTAAGTGTGACAGCAATACTCCATCAAATGCTGTGATAGTAGATTTGTAGAGATAGAGAGTAGCTTCAGGTGTGAGAAAGTGTTTGGAGATGAAGAAAATCCACTTCATAAAAAGTAGAAAGCGTAACGGATTTAATATATAAACTAAAAATGATTAGATGAGAAAAACAAAGAAGTGTTAAAGTCGATTTATCATCAAAAGCAGAACTATCTATGAGCATCTACTATTGAAAAGACGCACGCTAACATGATTGAACGAAACAAGTAATTTCGCACCCCAATCCACAACCAACCCCAGGTCAATTTCTAGATCAGATGCATGTTTTAAATGATCCCATGGAAGTGGGCGATAAGCAACGCTAGTGTTATCATCAGCATAGATGTTAATCTTCTGATTAATATTCTCAAGAAGATTACTGGTATAGAGAAGAAATGGTGGTATAACTTAAATATACCCCTGCGATACACCAACATTATTAGAAAATGAGGAGACACAATTTACAGTTACTCACAAGCTTCAATCAGAAAGAAAAGACCATATAATATTAAGAATTTTGTCATTAATACTATAACCCGACAACCAGCCAAGGTGGGTGTTCACCGTCCTATTTTAGGCCCTTGCGATCACGGAAGGCCTAAGAAAGTTCAACAGCTATTCCGATCACCCCGAACAAATCTCACAACACGATATCTTGCCCTTAATCGCGCACACAGAGACAGGGTTGGTTGGTCGCTTTTGGTTCCTTCACTCTCTTTCTCGGAGAGTCAACGAGTGACGTAATCGATCTTCTTGAGTCCAAGAAAACAGCACACAGATTAATTCGGTGCACCGCCAGTCGAACTACGAGTTACTTCCTACAACTGAAGGCACATCACTCCGTACAGCAATTTAGAAAAACACCAATGAAAACATTGATAGTTTTTTACAACTACAGGATATATTAACAGGTAAACTATTTCGTAGAAATACCCTTTTCATGTATCGTAAATCTTTGATTTAAACGTTAATTCGTCCTTTCTTTCTTTTTTGTTAATGTTGTCGCCATCAACTCACTTATACAATAGTAAAGGAAGGCTTCATTATAAGATGATAAACACAATTACCTTTCGTTCGTGATGAAGGATGACATACGACAACAGTTACAACATAATGATGACTTCTTTATTCATCTGATCGGCCGGTCGATGGCGTCAGGAATTCCACTGGTATGGCTACATTGGTTTACTTCTCTCCTCTCGCCTCTAAAGGGTTCTGATTCCAACTCATCAACTGACTAACTGACTGCCAACTGACTGCCCAACTCTCTGACTCTCAACTCTCTGCTCAACTGCCTTACTGGCTCTCTTGCTGACTAACTAAAATCCGAATCCATAGTATCCTATTATGGAGAAATATTCTTTGTCTATGACGTTAGAAGTGTGTTTTTCAAACGTGACTAATTTCACGTGGCTTAACATATGTTTGTCCAACACACTTTTGACAAACAAAAGAATCCTCAATTCTAATCTAACCCATTTTAAACAATATAATTTAATTTTTATTGTTCATTCCTTTACTGAAATATTTAATATTCATATTTCTAAAAGAATTAACAATAGACTTAATTACTAACATTCCATTTCTTAACTTTGCCTACAGAGTTTGATTCTAGGCTTATCCTAATCTCATTTTTACTTATCTAATATTCTTCTTATTTACCTGGAAAGGGGACAGCCCTTCCCTGTAACACATTATTTTATTAGCAAAACAATATTAGTATTGAAATATTATTAATCTCAGTTCCGTTCAATTGACATTATTTTCCTTGTTTTGGGTTGCGTTATCGACCAAACAAGTGGAGCTAGCAAGTCAATTAAAGATGTTCGGGTTTGTTTATATAATAAAAGCTCTATTATGGGTGGTTGAGTCACAGTACCATAAAACATGAGTTTGTATAGAAGACCAGAATGCCACACTCTGTGAAAATTTTAAGCGCAATGGGCCTACCTTTTCTCGAATTATTCATAAACTGAGAGATTTGTTCAATTACAACAGTTCAAAGTTATATGAAAACCATGAAAGTCATGACTAAAGAGGTCTAGACATTCCAGAAAATGAACACATTTGCCATTGACCAATCTTTCAAACACTTTACTTATAACAAAGAGAAAACTCACAGGACTATACTTAGTTGGACCAAACACTAACTACTATCTGATCAGGATTTCGTCTAAAAATAAATTACAAATGAATCATATGTTAAACATAAGTTTACAGCATAAATAAATAATTTAAGATTTTGAAGCATAAAATCTTATCCAAAATTGACTAGATTCGCCATTAAATAATCTGAGAAGGGTTGACATGCCGTAAAACAGATTAATCAAGCCGAACATTTCTGTAATAAATAGACGCATATTTCAAATTTAACTTATTTTTCATAACTGTATAATCTGTAAACACGACTCCGCCACTGGCGTTAGTGTTCGTTGAATAGCGCTAACCAGGCGCGTTCTTTTACGGCGCCACTCACCTTCATGTCTATTACGGCGTGGTATTTTACGAAGTTGTGATGCGGTAATTCCTCAATTGATTTCCTCAATTGTTGTTGCTTTATGATAGTAGTAACAAGATCTTTTTAACCACCCTATACATTTTGGTAGGGACAACAGGAATTTTTGGTCGCCCTGTATTTTTGATAGGGGTAACTAGGCTTTTTGGTCAACTTGCCCCTTTTTAGTAGGGTAACAAGACTTTTGGACCACCGTGTTCATTTTGATAGATATACCAAAGCATTTTTTTTTTACTTTTTGATAGAGATACCAAGACTTTTTTTACTTTTTGGTAGAAATACCAAGACTTTTTTACTTTTTGGTAGAAATACCAAGACTTTTTTTACTTTTTGGTAGAAATACCAAGACTTTTTTTACTTTTTGGTAGAAATACCAAAACTTTTTTTACTTTTTGGTAGAAATACCAAGACTTTTTTTTTACTTTTTGGTAGAAATACCAAGTTTTTTTTTTACTTTTTGGTAGAAATACCAAGATTTTTTTAACTTTTTGGTAGAAATACCAATACTTTTAACTTTTTGGTAGAAATACCAAGACTTTTTGCTTTTTGGTAGAAATACCAAGATTTTTTTACTTTTTGGTAGAGATACTAAGACTTTTTTACTTTTCGGTAAGAGTAACAAGACTTCTGAACCACTCTGTATTTTTGTCACGAATAAATATCTGAATGAAGAAAACTTAAAGGAAAACAATAAAATAATATTTTTAAATGTTAGAAAGGCTTTACTTTTTGTTGTTTGTTTTGATTTCTTTTTACTGAAGTTGAAGAAAAGCATCCGTTTTGCGGTACGTATTTTGAGATACAAATTATTAAGACGAGGAAAGGGGCATACTAGTTCAAAAACGCCAGTCTTAATTCCTTAATTAGAGAAACCCTAAAAGAAACTGTGGAGATGCTGGTTGGGTGGCGTGGATATATGTTAGTGATTCTTCCATCTTCTAACGGCAACAGAAGTTCTGCGTAATTATACAAACGCCAAACTGCTCGGTTCCTAATGATCTTCTTAGTCGCAGAGGTCAGGTAAGTTCTAAAACCTTTCCCCTACTTCGTTAGAGAATCAAAATTAACGAACGAATTAGCATCGTTTAAAGCTTGAATCATACAAAACACAGTTAAGGATTCGAGCAGTGAGGGCGCCATTATTTATAACTCGATTACTCGTAATGTTAGTTTAGTGGGAACACCTGGAAAAATAAATACGAAGAAGGTTGTGTTTCGCTTATATTAGTCAAATATAAACTTGCAAATATGTTTCGGCACTTTTATTCGTGATTGATTTGGATTAGTAAATTGTTGGAATTATTATTCTCATCTTACATTTAGTTTCGCAATGTTTCGGCCGATGTAATCTCAGATCTTCTTCGTGTGCATCTTTTCGAACAGCATCTTTATATTGAACACGCAAATCGATACAGAATTTCGAACTGAAACCGTTAATCCACGGCGGTAGATTATTCTTGCTCCGCCAGACATAACCGCGTAGATCCATTAAGTAATTATTTAAATTATTTTATTCTTAGTTATTGTCGCATCTGAAGAAGATCCGAATCGTAGTTCGAATAATCGAAATAGTACAGGTAATCGTACAGGTAAAACAAATCTATATATAAAGTTATATCTGCGTATATGTTTATACATTTGTATGTATTCGATACCCTCCTAGATTAACTAATCATTATGAATTTTTGATCACGGCTGCGAAGCGTATGAGGTCATAATGTTTATCTAAATTCAGTTTCATGTAGCGAGTGTAAAAAGAGATGAAATTCAAATGTTTTTCGATTTTCGTGAAATTTTAACAATAAATATTTAAAATAAATTAATTAATATTCTTCTAATTTCAGTTTCTATTGAGCATTTAAAAAGATTTTAGGGGCAGAACATGGACACACATAAGTAACGTGTACAAAAACCTGGCGAAGCGTAATTGTTTCCCATCATTTTTGACAAAGTTTTACACATATTTTCATTTTACTTCAGTAAGTTCTCAGAAATCAAGAAGCTCATTTCTGGATCTAACAAGTCATTTCTATATGAAGTACATATATATCGGAGCGTTCAATCAAGATTTTCCTCTACTTTTCAAACTTAAAGTTAGTAAAAAAATAACGAACATTCAGTTTTCTCTCCCAAGTTGACCAGTTAACCATGTTATAACATATTTTTCTTGTGGTCTCCTAGTCTTACCGGATTCCAGGATAATAATTCATCTAGTCTGGTGGAGTATCCAACTGGGTGCTGTTATTTGAGATAAAGAAAAGGTGTACTATCCCTTGTGTGGGCCAATGTATAGTCGTGTTGAAGGAATCTTATTTGGGTTTCAAATCCTATGTTATTTTTCTTTTACAAGGAAGTCACCACTTATCAAGGCCCGGGGGCCACTCGGGGATAAGGGTTATGGCGTGTACAATAATCAATGGGATAATATCGTAGTAATCACTAGTAATGGAGATCTGATAAAGTGTTTTACTTAAGGGGTGGTTCATCGGGAAATTGTTTATGTTGGACTTGAAGACATCCAAGTTGTATTCAGGTGGGAAACAGGCTAAAGGACAGAGTTCCACAGGCGTGCACTTCTAAAGAAGCTTTGTTCATGGAATCTACGTTTTGATTTAGGCCCACATAAAGAGTGGGGAAAATTACCGACAGTGGTTTCAGCTAGACAGATGTTTTTCGTGAAAGATTGGTGAGGAGGACTAGAGATTGGAGCTCAGACGAGCACTTGCCATGGAAATAACGATAAAATAAGGAGACTCGCAACGTCCCTTCTGAGGTTGCAGGGAAGAGAAAAGGGCATTCCCACTCGGCTACGAGGTCCATTTTGTACTCTGTCAAGGCAGGATAGGCTGTTTTTAGCAGCTCCTGGCCAGATATGGTAGCAGTACCCCATCCTTGGACGTACTTGGCTTTTATATAGATAGAGAATTGCATCAGCAGTGAGATATCTACTGGAGCGGTAGAAGGATCCCACCATTTTTCCAGCGACCTTGGCAACAAATTTGATGTACGTGTTCCATTTCAGATCATGTTATTTTGGATATTTGATCAAAGTTTACTTATAAGACGAAGTACCCTCATGTCAGGTTGTTCTGATAAACCCTTGTACAGAAAGATCGAAGACAATCGAGAATGGTGTCTAGTATGTAATTCAAACTCATCGTTTATAAATTAATACCGTTATTTGTATGTATGAGTGTCTAGCTAAACCTATTCTAGTTAGTAAGACACATATTCCAATACATAAATGTCTTTTATTAATATACATAAAATGCGTGGGTAGATGTTTTCAACGCGCGTCGGCGGGTGCGTATACGATAAGTCAACTTAGGATGAAACGATACAATAAACAAAATCCAAGTAAATCTACAAATGAATAAAAATAAGTTAATGTTAATTACGTGTAAAACAAAAATGAGGATTTAAAAATGGGTGTTGGAGTATGCTTTAGGGTAGTCAGATTATACAAGACTTTTTAAAAGGCAAACAGAAAGCGAAAAATCGATGAATTTTACATTATTCGTAGCAATTAAGCAAAACAATGATGCTGGGAAGGGGGCGCTTACGAAAGAAAATCAAAATAGAATGTTAAGAAATAAATTTCTGTTATAAAAGTAGTTTATGGGGAAGAAACAAAGAAAACAAACGGAAAATCAGAATACCTCCAGGAAGTTTAACGTTCTAACAATTTCAGTCTACAGTACAAGAAAAGCTTGACCAACAGAATAAAAACGAATTTTATAAAACGATATTCTGAGCAATGCTTTTTGATTTTTACGATGCAGGGAACTTAATATGGTAATGCAATGGTTTTGAACATCGCTGAGTGATTTTTTCCTGATTATGGAAGACTAAAGCCAAAAATTATTAACAAATAACCGTCGTTAGACTTCCCGTCGGAAACTCCCAGAAAATCTATAATTTAGTTGTTGTTCCGATAATCAATATTTCTATCTTAAAAGTAGAATAAAAACTGGTTAGTTGTTATAATTTTTTTTGCTTGTTGCACGTTGCTTGTTAACTGTAATAAAAAGTTTTAACCATTCTTGTAATCGTAGCCTTTCGTTGTAATGATATGTTTTGAATATACTTTTAGTACACGTGATATGAACCAAATATAAAACTGTGAAGACCGTAGTGTTCACCAGTACATAAATATAGTCCTAACCGGTTTTGATTCGAAACAACCCCGGAAGCTCGATAGCATTGTCTTGTTCAGTTCTATAATGACAGGGTTGATGCGCAATCTGTCAGCATCTCAACAGTGACTCGCGGGACAAGAACAAAGATTTAAAATAAAAAATAATTCAAAAAATAAAAACAAAAAAGTGAACAGCTCAAGTCTCCAGGAATACGCGTATCGCGGGCCGTGTTTCCCGAGCGCTAGGTTGGCCTTCCCTTTCTCCTGCTTGCTGTCCCCTGAAATTACCTGAATTTGGTATCGTTAATTGCGAGTTAATTGCGAATTACGTAGGCAACAATTATTAACCCCAGGCGTTATCATGGCTTTTTGTTTGTAATGATTAATTATTGAATAAATTCTTAATATAATGATAATGTTATTTTTACAGTAATGAACAGAAGGAAAAATACATGTAATGGTTTTTTTAACACACAGCCTGCTTCGACAGTGATTGGACGGAATCTTTTTTCAATAACCGATTGTCTCTTCTCTCCCTTTTTATCTGAAGGTCAGTGAACGGTGAAGGCGTGGCGCGGGTGGAGTGGACAGCCCCGACTCTCAACCTTATCTGGAAATTCCTACTCTCGACTCGATTCTCGACTGACTGAAAATAAAAGCTCTGCGCATCCTTTTATTGAAAGGTAGCGGTGTCGGTTTGAGTATTCTGGGTTTATCATCATTACTTCATACTCTGAGACGCCCTGATTGGCTAATTGGTCAAATCACTTGTGCATGTTAACTAGGTGATTTACCCAACAGGAATTAATTTCCATTAGAAGTTTTCCCACACAGGCCAAAAACTGAAAATTTTTATCTTAAGGGCATTTCCAAAATAAAACATTATTATTCAACACCATGTAACGGTTCCCGTCACAAAACAATATTATTATTAAGGTTATTATCAGACTCATCATTATGTTTCCTCTTGTATTTTATGTCTCCATCCAACAATTTGGGCCAGCAAAACTGCCGGCTGGTGTCCGGGATTGTACTCATAATAAACAACTTAAATGCCGCTCTATATCACCCGTTACTGATGTAATTTTGAACCATCACATTCGCCCCTTTAGCTCACCCAGCTTCAAAAAAAAATGGTTGAGTCTAACCCGTCCACATGCCCCTCGGCTTTCCCTGACCTATCAATAATCAGTCTCGTATCTTTTTTAGTCGCTGACAGACAACGTTTACGATACCTAGCAATGTTAACTGGTCTGTACAGGTTATTTTTTTGACTATCAGTTCATCTGCAAAAGAATCAAAGTTCATACAACATGTACTAATCATGCAAAGGTTACATATCCATGCAAGAAAGGGTTATATATCTAATTCATTATTAAAGCAAAAGTTCAGTTCTTATCAAGGGCGATTACTCGCCTTTTACTTAGCTTTTTTTCATGATATCTCCTTTTGGACAATTGCCTAGTCTGATCTGGGGTTAAACGTTTAGTTTAACAACAACAGTTATGTATTTCCTTAACTTGGCAATTCAAGCCTTTGATCGAAACGTTTTCAGGCCACAGATCTGGATTCTTCCAACCTTGGGTGTGTCCAGAGAGGTGGGGACACACCCAATAATAGTTTACTATTGTCCAGTGGGGTACTACCTTTGAGGACTTCAATCCACGCCCAGAGTTCTTTTCTCCGGACCTACATGCAGTCTTAAACGGCCAGGCGTTATTAGCCGTATTTTTTCTAGCATTTCTTGCAACTGTTCGAGGCTCATGGCACTTGGGACCGACGTGTCTCAACTCCAGGGCGTTTAACCACACCCTTATATGTTCAGTCCACACAACTCAGGTCTGCTCAGTCAGCGTTAGTCAGATCAACACATGTAACTTGTGGGACCTATTTCTTTAACAATATTGCTTCTTTGGATAATTCTGTGTTTACTTTATAGGAGATGTTGTTTATTGCTTCATACAGGACTTGTGAAGGGCCAATCATAATATTAACACTTTTTAGATTTTTCATAACTTCAAGCCGCGTACTATCCAGCAATGAGAATCCCCATGCTTGTAATAATTAATATTGAGAGTACCTGCTGATTTACTTGGACTAAGGTTTTCTGCCCCTTTTCTAATTTTTTATTTGTAGTCTAATTAACTCTGTCTTCTTCGGCGACCACGCCGAACAGAGCTCCTAAGGTCTTGTCTATTATAGGAATTACTGCCCTCTTCTATCTTTCTCCAACCTTCCAACCTTCCAACCTCCCTAGATGATTACGTTGCTCAGCCTACCGGTGTCGTAATAATTGCAACTCATCCTCCAAGGGGGTTGATATTCGGGCACATCCCTCTATATCCTTATAAGTACTAGTTAAATGTTGTTTAATCTCATCGAACTTAACGATTCCTTCTCAATGCTCTCGAATTAATTTCTCACAAGGTTCTAAATCACTCACTAAGGTCACCAACCGGTTCGACTGCATAATTACCTCACTGGTATTTTTAAAGATGGCACCCTTTCCCATTCCCAGGGCTCCTCTCATCCATATGAACTGTATTATGTACACTAGCATGACCAGATCTATATCCGTAATGATATAGAGAAATTCTTCTTTTAGTTTCATGAGTTACCTTTTCATTTCAAGCCTTAACAGTTACCTTTAATTCCCCACATTGACATACAAATGAGAATTTTAAAACTTCAAAATTGACGTCTCATTCTAGCATTCATCAATAACCTTTCACCTAACGACGAGCAAAGTAAATGTTGTATTCTGGTGACAGCAAGGATCTCAACAATACATGACACTGTCAAAGCATAGCTTCACCTCAAGTCATGCAACACCCCACATCATATCAGTCACTACTCATCTGTTTCGCCATTGTGAGATTTTCCTTCATTTATAATCTCTTTCTCCACTTTTCTTTTACGCCTGGTTGTCTACATGTGCACACCCTAAAGCTATTCATAGGTTGTCTAACTAACACACACTAACTGGAGATAATCCGAATACCAGAATGATCGACAGCGAAATCAGCCAGACTCCGACTCGTCCACCCACCACCACCGGCGGTGCGATCGAACAGGGTCGTTGTTCGATGACATCCAACCCGGCCAGTGCAGGTGGACGATCCTACTCAAGACCCCCAACCATCGACCACCGTTCCGGTCATATGCGTTGTCGTTAGCGATCTAATTATCAAATAATTATAATAGTAATCTCTTAAAATTGTTTATGTCATCAGGAAGCCATCTAATCATTAATCCGTAATTAATTCTTCTTTTAAAAGTCATTAAAAGTTCAGAAACCAGAGTTCAACACACAGCAGGATTCGCTAAATTATCGTAATCCTGACAATGTTGGGTCACCCCGTTGCGAATTCCTGACAACAATTCGATTTCCGAGTCATCGCACCGTTTGATTGGTGGTGCCAGAGGAATATCTGACCTGCGTTCGAACTGCTTAGTGCAAGCAACTAATTCCTTTTTATTTTTTTAGTTTTGTTTAGCTGTTTCCCCTTTTTCTTTTTTCTCTTTTTTTCTAGATTAAAACACACACATTACGGCCTGCAGTGTTTACGTTTCGAATATGAAATAAAAAAAACTTTTTTTCTTTTCTTTGTTGTTGTATTCATCTGTTATATAAAATCCAAGTATCATCCGTACCGGCGGTTTCAAATCCAAACCATGTGCTAAGCACATCTACGTTTGAATACAACTCAAGCGAAGTGCTTGGTTACAAAAAAATCTAAAGCAAATGAGAGCCATATCCTTTTCATGATACATTATAAAAACCAGAACAACGTCCGTACCAGCGGTTTCTTTTTCTCTAAGGATTTGTGTAAATTATCTACCTCGCTGCATCCTTATATAAAAATCTCTTTCCACAGGTATTTATTTTTAAGTTAGAAAATATGCATATTCCTCGGTTTAAAGGCCTGCGCATCCTTTTCAGCATTTTTTCTAATTTACTTTCCGAGAGTATAAGCTTAAATTTGTTCAAATCCTTTCCAACATTCCCTTCAATTTAATTCTCAAAAGTATCACTTTAAATGCTTTCCAATTCTTTTCAACATTCTTTTCAATTTAATTTTCAACGTATCAGTTTAAATGCTTCCAAATTCTTTTCAAGCTAATTCTCAAAGTATTAGTTTAAACGTTCTCATTTTTTTTTCAACATTCTTTATTTTTAAATTTTCAACATATCAGTTTAAATGCTTCCAAATTCTTTTCAATTTAAATTCTCAAAGTATCAGTTTGGGGGATCATGGAACATCATGTCATCCCACTTTTTAATTCCCAGTCTGCGATCTGCTGCTTCGATTCGGGACCAACTGTTCGGGCGGATCGATCTTAGATTCCTAGGCTCCTCTCCTAGTTTTCTTTTGATTTCGACAGAGAACGCAGCGGGATTTTACTGACTATTCTTGGTCGGGACGTTTTAGCGTGTTGGCGACCTTCCACAACATTCTCTTCGACCAAGTCGAAATTTGGCGCTTCCTACAGTTTCAGCGGACTGCACCGAGCGACTTCTACTCCAATATTTTCGTCTACCAATGCTTCTTTCACCGACTTCACCTCACTTGCTGGCTTTTCAAGTCTACACAGCTTCCTAACCACGTCCTCGGCGATCCACTCACCAGGGTGCTCATTCACTGGTGATGACCGCAGCTGTTCTCTGAACAATGGAGGGTTCTTAAGTTTCCGCCCGATAAACCGTGACACTAGTCCGTCCACCGCTGCATACGCCTCCAAAACAATATGGCTCTCACTGACCAACTGTAACCCTCTATCCGATTCTCTCGGATCACTATCAACAACCTCCGTTCCCGTCTGAGCACTCATTCCCAATTTATTCAATTACATTACTTGTCAGTGTTAGCCTCATTAAATTTTGTATGTTTTTCTTTTCCTTTTAAAACACGACTTGAGCTTATAAATTGTAAATTTTAAATTGTAAATTATAAATTGTAAATTGTAAATTATAAATTGTAAATTTTAAATTGTAAATTATAAATTGTAAATTATAAATTATAAATTGTAACCAATGAAAAGGCATCAAATATTCTTCACTTTAAAACACAATTTGTGTCAACCGATCGTTTAACAAAAGTATAGTTCTAGATGGTTCCGATTTCGGACCCCCCCCCCTCGGAAACTCGATAAAGTTGTTTTGGTCAGTTCTATGATGACGGGGTTGATGTGCGATCTCTCTATCTTCGCCCAAACAGTGGCTCGCGGGACAAGAACAAACATGAAAAAATAAAAGAACTCCAAAAAATAAAACATAGTGAACAGTTCAAGTCTCCAGCAATACGCATGTCGCGGGCTGTGTTCTCCGGATGTTAGGTTAGCCGTCCCTTTCCCCTGCTCGCTGTCTCCTGAAGCAAATTACTTCAGTTTTGTATCATTCATTGCGAGTTAGTCACGAATTCCGTACGCGACAAATAATTGACTCCATACGTAATCTTGGGTTTTCGTTTGTAAGCATTAATTATTAAATAAATTCTGAACAGGAAAAAAGAAAAAAATACACGTAATGTCTTTTTTTAGCAAGCAGATTACTCCGACAGTGACTCGACGGAATCTTTTTTCGACAATCGATTGTCTCTTCTCTTCCTCTTGATGTGAACGGGGAGCGTGGCGCGGATGAAGTGGACAGCTCCGACTCTCAATTTTATTTGAGAATTCCTGGTCTCGAGTCGATTCTCGACTGACTGAAAAAAAAGCTCTGCGCATCCTTTTATTGGAAGGTAGCGCTGTGGGTTTAGAGAAGTCTGGGTTTCTTATCCAGCCAATCCATCTTCATTGCGTTATACTCTGAGACGCCCTGATTGGCTAATTGGTCAAATCACTTGTGCATCTTAATTAGGTGATTTCCCCAACAGAAATTAAATTTTCAATCATAAGTTTTCACACACAGGCAAAATTTTAAAACCGTGACCTTAATGTCATATCCAAGACAAAATATTACTTTTCAACACCATGTAACGATTCCCGTCACAAAATAATATTATAATTAAGGTTAATATCAGACTCCTCATTGCCGAAGTTATTTTTCCTCTTGTATTTTACGTCTCCAACCAACAATTTGTGCCAACAAGGCTGCCGACTGGTGCCCAGGATTGTTCACATAATAAACATCTTTAATTCCGCTC
This sequence comes from Euprymna scolopes, assembly GCF_053919585.1. Lineage (NCBI taxonomy): Eukaryota > Metazoa > Mollusca > Cephalopoda > Sepiida > Sepiolidae > Euprymna > Euprymna scolopes. Next base: position 99,176,930 of record NC_136497.1, on the reverse strand, counting down.
TAATTCACCTGTTAGTGATGTAATTTTCAACCATCACAGGTGGTTGGGTCACACCAAAATAACGTATTCATTCACGTGGGTCGAATGTTCGCCGCTCCTTCTTGCGAGCTGGAGTAATTTATATCGAATTGATGTTCATACTGGTGAAATGAAGGTATCGATTTCAATTGAAAAATAATATTAACAAATAGCGAGATTACGTGGAAATTCGGCGATTGTTTCATCACTTACGTTTATCAAAAAATGTCTGTATGGAACAATATAGTACGAGACTTTGGGTCGGTTTGCTTATTCTGTTGACATAGGTCTTCATCAATTATTCTATTTTTAGAATATCTTAATAAATAAATGGTATTACTCGACGAATATTTAATACTAGCAGGACCTGTGAAAATTTCACGGAATTATAAATATATTTAATCAACAAAGTTGTTTAGATACAGTTGATATTTTTCTGGATAGCGCAAAAAATTAGTTTTTTACAGAAACCCCCAATAACATGCAGTAAATATGAGTTTATTAACATTTCTATGAAATTAGTGTCCATTCTATTTTAAATATAGACCCAAATTGGATAAATTAATAATTACTAATTAATACTCAGAAAGTTATATTGTGCTACATAGTTCAATACAAATAATAAAATTACATTGTAAGAGAAATCTTTAATTTACTCCTTCAGTCAAACACCTTGCTATTGTTCCCAATTTTACGTAACATTTCGCTGATTTCTTTCTTCGGTGAAGAACTACTAAGAGTTCTTTTTTTTCACATAATTGCAACAAAGATCATATTTTATTATAATGATATTCGAAAACGAGGCTACACCAAAGGGAGGTTACTCTCATATTCTTGTCAACCTATGTCATATTCTTGTCAGATTGGCTTTGTAAGCCAAGTTTCATGATTTTGGCCTTTTTTAACGCAGTTTGTACTTCAAAAACTGAATTTGACCTTTTTGAAAACATACCGTATAGACTAACTATAGAAGGAGCAAGTCGAATATTATAAAGATAATTACATCTTTTCTAACCAAAAGAAAGATCCCGGTTGTCCCCGATGGCCGTACACTTAATCGACAATGCCATTAATAGGAAGACGCCATTTTTATTTTTTGCACATATCCAAAATCAATGGTTAAACCCTTAGAAAATTAACTCGTCTGTACTTGATTGGAGGCATAAATGGATGGCAACATTTAATGCTACTAAGACAAAAAGTATTTCCTATAACAAATACTACAATCCTTTTCAACCACCAACTAATTGCAGCATTCAAATTCTCTGCCTGGCAGTCACCGGTAACATGAGTACACAGAATGTATTTCCAAAACATCTGCAAGGAAATAAAAACTTTAGCGAGCTCATTATTCCAAATAAGGAGTCACAGTATGTACTATCGTATTATTACTATATAGATGTGTGTAACTATTTGCATGCGTATGGATCAGTTCAATTGCGGGAAAACTGTCTAATACTTCTGTTCTTAGCTAGCCTTCACTTATTACTTCATTAATATTCTGTTCGAACTTGTTTTGGTACAAAAATAATATGTGGGAAGATGTTTGCATTGCACATGCGCAGTACATGTGCTATCAACCAATTTAGGGGAAAGCGACAAAACAAAATCAAAAATATCTAAAGCAAAATAAAGTTAAAACTAATTATGTACGAACAGGAAGAAAGATGTAGAAAAGAGCGTGTGGGGGTGTAAGTGAGCGAAAAAGAAGGTATCCGACAGTCTGATATAAATAATGAATAGGAAAATATTTTTGTATAAAATCGGTTTTATTCTTAATCACATGACATTTCGATATGATCAGCTATGCAAAAGGCAACAGAAAACATAACTGGATAAGGTAAAATTGGTGCGAGAGGTAAAAAAAAGTAAAAATAATGGGAAACGAAAGAATATTTAATGAAGTAGAATTTATAATTCATACTCTCTTCATTTGTAATGTTTCGCCAGAGATGACATATTTTTCGCTTTTTGTTTACTTATCTAAAGTAGGAATTAATCGCACAAAAACGTCATAGGAATTAAATAAAACCTAGTTCCCCTAAAAAGGTATTATACTAAAAATGCAGAGAGGCAACCGTGACTAAGTGGTTAACGACATGGACTGGCAACTTGGATATACCAAGTTCGAATCCAGCTCACTTAGGATATTGACAACCTTCATGTGGTTCCTCATTAAAGTAACCGATATCTTTCTTAAAAAATATAAAGAATTCTAATAGAAAAATATGAGAGAAACCAATACTAGCAATAAAATTATTTGATTCATACGAAATGAATGGTGTGTGTGTGTGTGTGTGTGTGTGTGTGTGTGTGTGTGTGTGTGTGTGTGTGTGTGTGAAGCAACTATTTTATCTGATGAGAGTGTCTATATTTAAAAAAATTTAGATCAATTGCAAGACTTCAAACGGATTTATTTTAAATTTACAATTCAACAATGCTTAAAATGAAAGATCATCAATTTCTTTATTAGCACTGCCATACACAACTCGTTATTTACTAAGAAATATCTTCATGATATACTAAAAAGATTGAAGAACAGCTACGTGGTGAATATTGATGCTCTTACATGAAAGCAAAATGAAGCAGGAATAAAAATGAGGAAAAAACGCGTGCACTTTTTTTATAGATTGAATATGAACGGGACAAAAGAAAAGAGACATCAAAAACAAACATGAATCTTCATAAGTAAAAAAAATCTTTGTTAAATAAAGTTTCCCTGTGAAATATTTGGAGTAAAAAACAAATAAGTATTAAGTTAAATGAATGTTGGATGCATTTTAATATTTGTTTATTCTGACTGTGGGATTTTTATACAATGATTAAGTGTCTTCACTACAAATAATCTGAAATAGACCCAATAATCCCATTTGCCAAATAGAACCTTTTATTTCGTCGGTTTCGTTCTATGTGGATATCACATCACCGAGCGATAACTGACATAATCCCATAAGGCGTGGATGTTGCCAGATTTTCTCCATTTCACAACCCGTTGGAGAGAATAGGGGATATGGATGCGTTATTCTCAAGCAAACATGTAAAATTCATCGTCTAAAAGTGGATTCTTACGTTTCGCTTCTAAAATGAAACCTCTCTTCCTTCACACCAACATCTAGTTCCTTGTTTTACTACAGTTGGTTTTCTTCTTGGGAAGTGCTTTATGGTGATAAACTCTCGGACTATTATTTCAGCTCAAAAATGAAAAACATATTCAATCTGTTTTTACAGTTATTGGAAGAATGGTTGGATCATTCTACACAACACCTATCAGATATGTCATAAAATGGTCTCGTTCAAAACACTCTTTCTTTGTATTGACAAAGTTCAAAATCGACTTCGCAATCTAGTGAGGGATAATCTGTTCTCTACAAATTATTTCTCACTGACACTAGCCTTGACATTAATACACAGAGACTACGCTACTTAGCTCTATTCACTGTTTGTTTCTTGTATAATTTCACAACAAAAGCTCGTTACAAAGAACTGACATTTTTTTCCTCCGTTTGTTTAATATCTATATTGAACTCTGTCAAGGCCAGATATGCTGCTTCTGGCAGCTTTTGCCTAGATATGGCAACAGTACTCTATCATTGGACGTACTTGATTCTTATATAGATAGAGAATTGCATCAGCAGTGAGATATCTACTGGAGCGGAAGAAGGATCCCACCATTTTTCCAGCGATCTCAGCAACAGATTTGTTGCACGTGTTCCATTTCAGATCAGGGGTAAGCCCAGCAGCTTATCGAAACATAGAGCCTCCCCAAGACGAGAGTCATTCATTTCAATTGATGTCAGATGGGGATAAGAGCGTTAATGATGTAAAGATAGGAGCTTGGTTTTAGATGCATTAAAAGTAACCAGCCACCTCTTTCCCCATTGTACCACGTGCTCAAGATCAGAGGAGAGAGAATCACAGAGAACTTGGTCATTTATGGCCTTTGATGTTCTGCCATAGATGGTAGTGTCGTCAGCATAAATGTCTATGAATGATCTAAGGATGTGTTTTGGGAGATCATTGATGTAGATCAAGAAGAGGGTTGGGCCTAGGATGAACCCCTGAGGGACTCCAGCATTAATACTGAAAGCTTCCGATTTCTGCCTATCAACCACTATTCTTATGAACTTATCAGAAATGCGTTAATAATTGAGAAGAAATTTCCAGCTATACCATAGTTGGAAATCTTGTGAAGCAGGCCTTGATATGTCAAGAGCAATTGCCCTAGAAAGTAAACCTATGTCGAGAGATTCACTAATCCTATGAGATATAACCGTTAACACATCTCATATAGATCTAGCAGAACGGAAACCATATTGCATGCCACTAAGAATGTTATTTCTGTTGAGGTGGTTGACTACTTCTTTATTTAACACAGATTCAAGCAACTTACTCATGACGCACATGAGACTGATTGGTTTGTACTAAGAGAGAAACGACCGATTACATGAATTCTTAAATACAGGTCATACTGATGAGGTTTTCTGGGTTGTTGGGAAGCAATTCTCTTTAACACAACGCTTAAACAGCTTTGTAAGTATGGGAGCTAGTTTTGGTTGAAGCTTGTTCAACACTATAATTGGAATGCTGTGAAGGCCAGTTGCTTTACTGGAATCAAGGTTCTTGATTAGCTTGGCGACATCACGCACAGATATTTGTATGTCGCATAGCGTGTTTTCTGTTACATGAAGAAATACGGGGAGGGGTTGATGACATTAGTCGCATAGGGTAGAATTAGCTGCAAAGTTCTTGGCAAAAACTTTGGCTTTGTCTAATGCTGACGAGATTACCTCAGGTCCATTGATAATCGTTGGGATAGAACACACACTTCTGTAAAGGACCCTGTTTGCTACTTGCCAAAACCGGTGGGAACCAAGCCGCTGCTCGGCTACTTTGGATTTAACAGATTGAGCATACAACTCTCTTTCATTTTTATTACTATTTTACAGTGGTTGCTAGCAGTCCTTAAAACGGCTCTAGTCTCAGTATATCTATTACGTTAAAAGCTATGGAAAAAGTAATTTCTGTGCACTATGGCAGCACATTCTGGAGAGAACTACAGCTGGCTGTTAGGTTTTTGCTGGAATTTTTTCGAGGGTATGAAGCTGTCAATACCTAAAATTAATCATTCCGTCAGGTCTGTTACTATAGAGGGTACATTCTTTTTAAACATGAAGGTATGTCTGAGGACTTATTATATTTCATTTTTATTTTTACTGATATAACCGAGTGGTCGGAGGATCCCAGTGGAGACAGAACGGAAGATGAACATAGCTCAGGACAAGTTGTAAGAAAAAGGTCTAGAAGACTTGCATACTAACCGTCAGTGTCCGGCACACGGGAGGGTTCATGAACAATCTGAGCGATGTCATAGGCAATGGAGAAATCGTGGCAGAACTTGTTTGATTGGGTCAACGATTCCACATTGTGGACATTGAAGTCTCCACAAATGTGAATGTTTGCGGAAGGATAAGTAGATAGGATATGGTCAATTTTCTCAGATATGGTCTTAAAGATTGTAACTTCGCTATTGTGGGAGCGATAGAGGACAAATATAAACGCAGTGGTGTAAGCAAGTGCAAAACGGAAGCACATATAAGGTAAATTAGGGTCATCTCTGGAGAAGTCCCTACTTCATGGAAAGCCATATTTAATGTAGGCACATATTCCATGCGATCTTGGGGGTCAAATTTGGATGTTGAGTTAAAGTATCTTTTAATTATCAGCTCATCTAGGGAAATAGTCGGTTGTCAAAATAATCCAAATCTGTATAACAGTATCATTCCCAGGGTTAAATCAAAGATGACTGAGACGTAATATCAAAGCTAAACGGCGTTGACAAAACAGAGGTATGAGTCGAGATGACGAATGGCGTCGTGTTTTTGAGATGAGAGAAAACAAAGGTTTTTAAATTAGACGTTCTGTGAAAGCTGTACGACAGAGACCCCAAATAATGTGAGTTTTTCTGTGGAAGCCGATCGGAAGACATCGAATAAGGCAAGTCTGTAATTGGTTGCGTGCGGTAGTTGACTAATAATGTAAAAAAAAAAAAAAAACTTTGATAATTGTTAAGCGCGAAATGTTACACTGACCTAATATCTGTTCGCAAATGAATATCTCAGATATGAAATTAACTAAATTAGCTAAGAAAACATTAGTCTCTATCCTTACCAGTCACTCCCCAAAATAATAGATTTTAACTCTCAGCGAACGGCTTCATGTTTTCTTTCCTATAGGAAAATTAGTTTTTGTGTATATCAATCACTATACGAAACTGTAACGCTGAAAAGAAGCGACAGCGTCAGACAAAAATAATACAAGAGACAAATGCGTGTAAAGAACTCTTAGTTAATGAAAACATAATACCTGTTTGATAACATTTATATGCAAAATGTTCGATTGTTTGTGTCTAGGTATAGTTATCTACAGACATACCGTTTCGTCGTACCATACCTGTTCAGTGCGGCTAAACTAGCATTTACCCAAGCCAGGATTTAAACTCGACTGCTTAGGTTACAGTTAGCGCTTCTAACTCTTACCCTATTTGTCTGCTGCTGATGGTTATGCGAAATTACGATCATTAAACATTGTCCAAACGCCCAAGCTCAATTTGTTTACACTAAGAGCATTGCTTTATACTCTAGCGGCAGTTTTGTTGTTTCGCTCCCCAATATGTTCAAGCCAAAATAGGGAGCATTTTTAGCTATCAACAGACAGACTGTTTCGCGGTATTACAGAGTAAATGTGTTGTTGTTGTTGTTGTTGTTGTTGTTGTTGTTGTTGTTTTTTCTATATTACAGATGAAAACTATATTACGCCATCGGTTTCAGTTTAACGAGCGTCAGAGGCTCGCCGATTATCATCAGTCATTGCTGAAAAGTCTTGTTTTAAAAAAAATTGGCGCTGTGATAACGTATCTTTGAATTTATTTGTCAGTTTATTTTTTAAGGGGATTAAGTTAACATTTTAATCAGAATGGTGTAGAAGCTATGCTGAAATTAAATTCTTTATAACTTAAAATTAAAGGTGAAATAACAATAATAATAACACTGATCAAACTCAACGCTGCTAATAATAATAATAATAATAATAATAATAATAATAATAATAATAATAATAATAACCACTAAAACGACTACAAAAACTCCAATGATATGAATTAATGGCAAAATTAATAGTTATTAAAATTACAACAAATAATAATAAAAATGGCAATAAAAATGCCGGTGAAATTATTCCGGTGTTATGTTTACAATCCTTACTGAACAGATTGGAGTTAATTTAAAACATATGAAGATCAAGAGGAAACAACTCGTATTGATGTTCTATTTAATCATCGGTTTCCTTTATGAAATGAACAAATAAATACATTTTAATTATTGTTAATCCAACCCCCACCCACCCTCACCAAAAAAAAAACTTAACTCTCATTCCAGGATCGTTCGAGATGGCAAATTAAAGAATTGTCAAACGTCCCTATAATCTAATTCTCTTTGAGGGGGAGGGGTACACATACATAAACTTATATAACGATATATGATGAAAGGACATAATGTATGTGTATAGGTAAATGAGTTAGAATAGAAAAATCTTAAATGATACAATCAAAACAATGCAGTTAAACGATAAATCGAAAAGAATAAGTTAATGTGCAGGTTGAGATCGATGATAGTGATCACCCTAATTCTATTCTACAAATGCTCACTTTATATCCTCATACCTGCATTTATCTATTATAATCCCTATTTGCGGGGTAAATTAACGCTAGTGCCCCTTAGTCATGTCCGAAAATCTCTTTCTATGTTTGTTTGTCTGACCAGTTTATAACAAGCGTCCGTCTTCTATAGATTTATTCTTTTGAACGCTTCTCCTTTCTTGTTGGTGCAATTCCTCTTAAGGTCTTTTATAGCTTGTATGGTTTCAAATTTCTCAAAATAGCACAGAAAATAAAAGTTTGCGATTAGGCCATATGCCGACTGTCTCTCTACTAATTTCCATTGCCACAACTCAGATCACTAGTGCCGTATTTGTTTTGTCTCTATATCTGTAAGTTTACCCTTGTGAGTATAATTTCTGTATTCAAGTACTTTGTGTCATACCTACGTACGTTTCATTTCTATCGTTAGGTTGGATTGTGAGAGTTGTCTCGTATATTAAGGACTTCATCTCACAATCCTTGCATAGGGGACAGTTTTCTTGGATCATGCAAAAGCAACCGAACGTTCGTTCGTTCTCATCTTAAAGGAGATGATATTCTTCAAAGATACAGCTGATGTTGACTGTATTCCTATCGAATAACTTGTGCAGTTTTTGTTGTGTGGTGAAGTTTTATTCCGATAATTTTAGGAAAATATGGTCTACGCGTGCTTTAGTATTAATAGAGAAGAGGAGGAGAGGAGAAGATTATCTTCTTTTTCTGACTGTGGTTGTTAAATGGGTGGTCTTCGGCAAACAAATATAAGATCTTATCTTTGAATTCAATGCTGCAGAGAGATTCGTTGTCATATAGCGTTGCTTGCTGAAAATGTTCAGTACTTTTTCGCTAATATCGGGGATCATGTTCTTGAAAACAGTGACTGTTGACTCTTTATTAATGTATTTAAGAGTCTCGTTTGGTTTGTGAAATGTATCTTGTTTTCTAGATCCAGACTTATGTCTAAGAGGTTTACCCTATTATGGTTAATTTTCATAGTGGTTTTGAATCCTGATTCTTTAAATAATTTTGTTACGTCTTTCCTAAATATATCTGTTGTTCCCGTTGCAGTTATGTGAAAGACATAACCAGTCATCTCTGGTCAGGATATATATTTTTGAGTGTATTTAGCAGGAATATATATTTTTGAGTGTATTTATCAGGAATAGGCCGATTAATTTGTAAACGCCTGCATTGTCATATGACTCCATTGCGACATCTAATGCGTCCTTTGGGTTCGATTTTTATTACTCGGGCTTTGTTTTAAAAAAAACTGCAGCGTATACCTTGTGTGGATAATTATCTACTAACCTAGTTTAACAAGTCTGCTTATTTTGATGCAAACTTTTGATGATTTGTCTAGGGTTTTACTAGTAATTGAGGGTTAATTGGTTTGTTGGTTGATTGTTATTAACGACATACCTATCTAGTTAGATTACTTAATGCCTTAAAAAGTGTTTTTGTTTTTGTTTTTATAAAATGTATGGTGCTAGAAATATTTAGAAATATTTAGAATGTGGATAAAAGATTTTGGAATTGTTTGGAATTATTTTTTATAAAACCTTGTAGTTTTCAGAAAATTGTATATATTGTCTACATGAACTTTGTTAAACAGATCATTCTTATTGTCTATTTGGTAGCATGTTTTCTGATTTATTGGAGATTTACATAGGCAATGAATGTACGTCCAACATTGAAAGGTAACTGGCATGATATGCGTGTTGAAGATTAGTTTCCCTTGAGGAGATACGAATGAGTTAAGAGAGTATGGCCGATTTGTATTAGTAATTGAAGGGTAGAAATAGATTACATCTATTTTAGTGGATTTACATCTATGTGGACCCATGACATCTTTTGGAAACAGTCTAGTGCTGATTTGGTGCTTCCCCAAAAGTAAAAATTGGTTTTACTTTTTATTTATATAACTATATTTCTTATTATTATATTGCTTGCTATGTCTATTTCACTCTTTGCTGGATTTATTAGTCTGCCGTGTATTATGTCAGTTTCAGTTTCAGTATATTAGGATTTTATAAAACTGGTCCAACGTGACTGCATTTTCTTTTCACAGAAATAAAAAATTATTTTACATTTTAACAAGGGCATATTTTATATTTAAATAGCGGGTATTTTTGCCAGGAAAATACTGTACATGTTTATACTTGTTAAATATATATTTAATTATTAATATACACTGATATGTGCTTTAGATATAACATTTAAAATTTGCCTCAGAAAGTCTTAAGAAGAATTATATAACTCTCTCTCTCTCTCTCTCTCTCTCTCTCTCTCTCTCTCTCTCTCGCAAACACACACATACACGCGCGCACATACACATACATACGCATAAGCACCACTGTTAAGGGTGCCGCGTACACGTATGAATGTATGCATGTGTGTTGAAATGTCAATGTGTGAATACAAAGTTGGTAGACATAAAAAGATCTACACAAATAAACAAATAAACAAATATTAATCGAATAAATTAATATGATTTGCGCTAAAGCAAATCGATAGCCAAGCAATCAATAAAACCGCCTTATAGATCAACCGTTTTAAAAACTAGTTTTCTTATCTTGGAGTTATTTGGTACAAATTATATATATATATATATATATATATATATATATATATATATATATATATATATATATATATATAGAGAGAGAGAGAGAGAGAGAGAGAGAGAGAAAGAGAAAGAGAAAGAGAAAGAGAGATAAACATATACCATTTTTATTTATTTTTCTATGTATATTCCTATAATGTTATAGGATGATATAAGTGCATAGATTTTCATTGTTTGCTTGAACCAAGTTCAATCCGTAGAACGTAGTTATAAAATATGTCCGTGTTTCATCTCTGTAGGGAATCGTCATACTAAGTATTTGGTGATTTTATGCTTCCTCATGAATATCAAAGTATAATGATACTAAATTTTATGTCTAGAATCCTTATTCTAAATTCGATCAAATTCGATCATTTTCATTATAGAAAATTATAGACTAAAACTTAAAGCTTATTAATAGAATATTCAGAGAAATTATTCCAAAGACACTGTTAATTGAAGAATATTTATTAATTGTGACAAGTTTTACAACTATCGGAAGTATATGAATTTTCACGAGGGTCTTCCACATACTCTGTACGTAAAATTTTATTGGCTCTGTTTGTAAAATGTGTGATTGAATATATATATATATATATATATATATATATATATATATATATATATGCCCGAGGTAGACGCTTGGTGTCTGTGTATATGTTTATTTGTTGACAGCTCAATAGCAAAGAATATTTTAACATTTGTTTTGTGGGATTAAAATGTATCGGGAAATGACCTTATAGAAACAAACGGCCACTAACTCAGATTTTTACATATTTACTTATCACGGCCCGAAGGTCAATTGAAGATAAAGGTTAATGGTTGAAAAATGGTCGCTGAGACAAAAGCGTATTGATCGTTGGTGGTTGAAATTGGGAAGAATTTGATTATTTACAAGAACTTGTTTACATTTGATTTGAAGATGACCATGTTGTAGTCAGCTGGGAAGCAGGACAGTAGAATAGAGTTCCACATGCGAGCAGTTCTAGGAAAGAAGCTTTGTTCGTGGAAATTATGCTTAGATTTAGGTGCTCATAAAGAGTAGAGGAAATTGTTGGCAGTGCTTGTAAATAGATGGGTACTTTTAGTGAAAGTTTTTCAGGGCGAGACCATAGACTTTGGTATAACAGTAGATTTAAAGGAAGGGGTTTCTGTGATATTATTATATTTACATAATCTTTGGAATATGCTTTAATAAATTTCATCCATCTATAATAAAAGGCAATGTGCATTTATTTGTAAATATTTCTCTGTCTCGTCACACAAACCTTTGCCCGTGAATAAAGGAAGGGAGAACACAAATCTATTTCCATAATGTTGCCTTTTTTTCTGTTCTGCTTTCTATACCGATTTTCACGGTTATTTCCTTCTTTTTTTAACTTTCCAATTTAGGGTGTTTCCTTTATTTATTCACTAGCAGTGTCATCTGGCGTTGTCCGGGTCCACTAGAATCACAATAGAAGAAATTAAAGGGTGCAACATGTTTCTTTTAAACATTCTATCAGTCTACCCTTCCTTTGCATCTATCTTTCTCTCATTTTCTCTTCCCTCCTTCTCGTTTCTTTCCTTTTGTTTTACCAATCGAAATAATGGAAAAAAAAGTAAATAAAACTGAGGAAGTCCACCTATTGAAACAACACAAATAAAATTAAGGAGGCCTACAGAGCTTTACTAAAATAATCTTTTCTGAGTTTCCTGTCACATTCTCCTCCCGTTGACGAGAAATAGTCTGAAGAGAATGGTGAAACGATAAATCTATATAAATAAAACATTTAAACAGACATTGTTAAAGACAACAAAAAGATTCTGTTTTGTAATACCTGTTTTTATTTTTTCAATTTTTCGTATCATGTTTTTTGTACATACGTCGAAGATACGGATGTATGGTCGAAGCATAAATAAAAAAAATAAAACAGTAGATGTATGCGTGTGTAAATATTTAACAGGTAAACTCTTAAACAACTGTTCACGTTACACTGAAATTGACAGGAAATAGTGTTGTTATATCATAAAGGGGATCGTGTGTGATCGTCTAGTCAGAGTTAATGTCGTGTGATCGTCTAGCTGTTCTTTCTATTAAATGATATGTTCATATGCCGTTGTGTGTGTGTGTGTGTGTTTGGTACATGTATTTTTCAATATACCTTTTACGTCTTGGATGTTGATCCATCTGGAACATCTCGTGTCTTGGAGGGGAGACGGTACCTGTTTTGGACGAAGGTTCATTCACTCCAACACGATGAATTTGTTTGATAGTTTTTATTTCACTTTCCAAATGTCTCGCAGAAGATGGAAAGTGAATCTCTGGTTTGCGTGATACTCTTGGTCTCGTTTCTACACACGTCAGCGCCCCCCCCCCCCCAGTGAAGGGGAGGAGACGTCTGTGATAGCCGTCCGTCGCCTTCTACGCTCAAACCAAATCTCCACGATTCAGTTAACCTGGTCACGTGACTCACACGCAATCCGATCAGCCGATCTTGACTTCCGGTCAACGTGTCTCAATATAATTTACACACTTCTCTCTCTCTCTCTCTCTCTCTCTCTCTCTCTCTCTCTCTCTCTCTCTCTCTCTCTCTCTCTCTCTCTCTCTATCCATTCTCTAACGATAGTAATTAAACACCAGGGATTGTTTATAACGAATAAAATCTTTGTTTTGGGTTGATGAATGAAGCATACAGACATATATCGGTAATGACCGCCAAATTTATGGAGTGTTTTTGATTTTCGTACAGTCTATCTTTAAAAAATCTACCAAAAATCAGGTAATTATCTAATCGATATAAAATTTTCACCGATTAATAAGTAAAGAATGTACTTTATATGGGTGTATTTATTTTCATATCCGTTGCCTAAATACTTTTTTTACACAGTGATCACCACTTATCAAGGCCCGGAAGCCACTCGGGGATAAGGGATAAGGGCAAGTACATTACGTTAGTGTGGAGATTTGATGAAGTGTTTAATTAAAGGGGCGGTTCATTAGGAATTTGTTAACATTGGACTTGAAGACATCTAAGTTGTAGTCCGGAGGGAAGCAGGCAGACGGAACAGAGTTCCACAGGTGTGCAGTTCTAAGAAAGAAGCTTTGTTCATGGAATCCGCATTTTGATTTAGGAACAGATATAGAGTGGGGAAATTTTTCACAGTGGATTCAGCTAGACGGGTGTTTTTCGTGAAAGATTGGCGAGGGGGGACCAGATGCCCCTTCCTCATTAGTTTCTTGTTCGAACCCTTAAGGTCCAAGCGATCCACTAGGTACACACTCTTTTAACACTATTGTTAAGAGTGGAAAAAAAATCACAGGGTGCCTTCGATATCGAAATCCGAAATTTGAATGTGTTTAAATTTTTTATCTTTTGCGTTTTGAAGTGTGAGATTCATTGAATATATTATCAATAATTATTATCTATCGGATCATGATTAAAAAATACTTTATTTTACGAATACGCTAAAATAGGTATACATTTAAATCTTTAAAAATAAATTTAAAATTTTATTTTAGAATACGTAAACTTTCCATGTGCCAGTACATAAAGAATGCTTTAAAGAATCGATACAAAAAAAAAAGTTTTAAGCAGGATGTGAAAATTATAAGCATTAATTATATCTGCGTATTACGGTTTTTTTTTTGTTTTTGTTTTTTTTTTTTTTTTTTTTTTGAGGGGGGGGGGTTCAAGATACGGTAGCCCGGTACAGTTACAAAAAGTTTTTATCTCCCTTTTGGAAATTTAATTGTAACTATGAAGACATGGATTTCCGTAGATAATGGTTGCGACATTCCAAGAAGTTGCATCCCCCTAGAGAGTTAACAAAAACGGCCCTTTTAAGGGTCACCAGATTCTAATAAAAGTCTTTGTCAACTTGATTTATGTAATAAAGAATTGGGGAAAATACAGTATGATCTAGTTTATGGAAAAAGAATGTGGTTCATTGGTTATTATTAATTAGAAAATAAGAAAGGAAAAATGATTTTAATCATGAAATTAAAAACTGACTAAAAGTGATATTAAAACTGAGAAATATAAAATGCTAAAAATTTATGTTTGATGTGAAAATAGAAAAAAGCAGTTTTTAACAAGTATTAGGAAAAACTTTAAGCTTTATTGATCAGTTATTATGAAGGAAAAAATTATAAAGCTAAAAATAACATATTTCACCATCAATGGCGTTTGTAATTATAATTTAATTCAATTATTTTTTAGTGTATTTGTCTGCCTAGTTACATTAAATTTTATGAAAATTCTGGAATAAATATTTAGACGCGACTGGGTTCCCATACCTAAAATCCAAGATGGCTCCGGTAAGCACATGGTTTCTAAAATGTACGAAATCGTGCTAAATAATTAAATGGTTTGAATTTATTTAAATATAAGGTAATTATATTCTAATATTTTTGCATATTCTTATAGTCAATCATAGTAAATTTTATTTAGACATAAAAAACTTAGTTGAATTAATTCGAAAACCTTTTAAACAAATATTTATGTTTTGTGTAGCACTTACCAACAAAACAAACGCCACGTGTTTGTGCCTTGTATAGGCATGCGCGACAACAACACTTGGGTTTTTATAAGCGGAAGTCTCGAGGTTGTCAGGAATCTACGTGCGCATGCGCAAGAGGAGGGATGTAGATAGTGGTAGAAAACGCAGGTCGAGTGAGAAGGTTGTTGTTGTTGTTGTTGTTGTTGTCATTGGACGTTACAGTGACGCGTGCGTTAGCAGGTGATTAAGAGGCTGTTTTTTTGTGTGTGTGTGTGTGTGTGTGTGTGTGTGTGTGTGTGTGTGTGTGTGTGTGTGTGTGTGTGTGTGTCGCGCACCTCGGTGAAGATCATATAAGTCGTACCACCTCGATGAAGGTGAAGATCATATTTTGTTGACATACGCCGAAAACTAGGACAAACGCGTTTTTTTTTTTAAGTTTAAAACTTAAAATTCTATTTAAAATTATAGAAAAATATTATATTATTCTGCTTTTAACATAAAATAACCTTCAAGGTTTTATCTTTCTGGTAAAACTAAAATTTGTCCAGAAATAACGGATTTTAATAGATTTTAATAAGCTTTAGGAAAATCAGTTTTCGATCGATTGGCGGTCACTATATATCGGCAAGTTGAAATACGAAATGTTCACTTCAACTGGTCAACATGTTTTTACTTCTTTCTGCGCATGTTCACATAAAATTCATTTCTGTAAGTGTGTTAATGCTTAGACTTTGTTATGTGTCTCTTTATAACAACGTCGGTATAGAATACGGCTGGAATGCTGGATGTTTTGGTTTCGATCTAACTGATGGCACCGGATCTTTTTTTTTTTTTTTCAAATTTTGCCATAATGTCTTTGTATTAATAAATGCGAATATCTGCATGATTTTAAAAATATTTAAACGTATTTTACGGCAAGGGGAATCAAAATATTTATTTAAAGGCTTGGAAAATAAAACGTTTTTTTAATTTCTTAGTCTTTAAGACAATAAATATTTTGGACAATTATTTTTTTGCTGGAAATCCCTCACGGACAAAGATAAAATTCAATAAAAATAATCATATTCTTAATAAATATTCCACGACAGGCGACAAATTCTAAGTACAGTTTTGATAGAAATGCTTACTTGGGCTAATGTAAGGATTCTGCATTTCTTTTCTTTTTTTCTTCTTTTTTCCAAGTAACACGAAAATATTGCTCGAGATTCTGAGATTGGAAATAGTTATAGTCTAGCCTAATTTTAATAATGTTATTTTTCTTTAAATTAAATTATTACTCTTGTTCCCTTTAAGATAATTAATAAGATATCTTTTCTCTAAAAAAACTTTCCATTTGCTTTAATTTACTTCTTTCTTTTTCTATAAATAATTTCTTCTTTTCTTTTTGTAAAGAAATAAAAGATATTTTTTCTTTTTTTTATTTATTCCTCGATTAAATAAAACAAATATTAATTTCAAACCAAAACTCTCAAGTTCTCGAATGCGTGTGTTGTGTTTTTTATTTTTTTTAGAAAAATTTTCCTCATTAAGAAAATTATGTTAACACAAAATAGAGATTTATTTTAATACGAAATTAAAATTTTCGTAATTATTAAAATATAAATAGTAATTAAATTTTGAGAAAACAAATATTAATTTCAATTACACTTTTTAAATAATTAGTCTCTTTAACTAAAATACAAATTTTTCGGTATACTTTTACATTAACTATAATTCACCGTTCACATTCGAAATATCAATTTTATAAGTTTTGGGTATGCTGACAATGAATATTACTGTTAAATCTAGGACTGAAAAGTAGTTTACCAGATATGATCACATTTGTTATCCAACGTAAAAGCTAGTGTAATTCCTGTCAGCCATTTTTTCACAACCGAGGAATTAGTAAGCCGCATGTGTAACGGCTTTCCGAATAAACAGCCTCAACCGCCCCATGTTAAGAACGGCTTTCGGAGTAAACAACCCTAATCTCCCCCTGCTAAGAACGGCTTTCCGAATAAACACCTCAAATCTCCCCCTATTAAGAACGACTTCCGGAATAAACACCCCCAACCTTCCGATGTTAAGAACGGCTTTCGGAATAAACACTCCTTTTCTCTGTGGGTTGAAAAAATGATATTTGCTTTGTCGTCTGCTTCAGTTACACGCATACGCATTACTAACTACTCGATATTGAAAACGTTGATATTCGTTATCAGCATACCCGAGAACCTATAAAAGTCGATATTTACAATCCAAAAACCGCCACGAGACTGAAATCAACCAATGAAAGGTTGACACGAAAGTAATCATTCAAACATAAACAGAATTTCTCTTGCCCATTATTTTTAATGAAATTGAATTTGCTCAAAAACAATAAATTTTATACAGTTTATGCCGGTAGAAATGCAAAACAGCAATTGCCAAGTCATTAAAATATTATAATATAATTCTGTTCTTTTTACATCGTATTTCGAAATCATCCTCTACCAGAACTTTACATTATTAATAGTTAATTGTGATATTACTATAAGTTACCCTTAGAATGATAAAAGGATAGATAGGTCGAGCAAAACGTTATAGTCTGCAATACAATAAGTGGTTTATCTATCAAACAAAATGCTGATGTCCTTGGAAACCGATCGTTTGATTCGGCCCCGATTTTTTTTTCCATTTAAAATATGATATGAAAATCCGGCCCTTCTGCAATACGACCTTGTCTCTAATTCTGCCCCTGTGAGGAGGAAAGAAGATAGGAACCAAAATTTTTAGTTTAGAGAATATTATTATGAGGACAATTTTCTCAATCCACCTTCTTTTCATTCGCACTGGTTCAATAAGATCTCCAATTATAAAAATTACCATGTAGCCAAACGGTAAATTCAATTGATAATCTGATCACTAGTCCCGAGTAAAGCCGGGCTGAACTGCTAGTTAATAATAAGACAAAAAAGAAAAAAAGACAAAAAGTAAGAAAATAAAGAAAGAATAAAAAAAATTAAAAAAGAAAGGAACACTCTGCCTGTAAATTGACTCGTAATTTACGATAGCCTATTTGGCAATATTTTTATATTCGTTACTAGGGCTAGGACAACAGCATATTCTTTTCATATTTTGGACTCTCGAGTGTATATCCGTTGATATCTTATATGCTTTTATATAGAGTGAAATAGTTTTCGGTTGATTAACTGTACCTAACTGTGTCCAATATATAGCTGTAGCTACTTAAACATCAGTGGTAATATGTCTTGTTTTGAATGAATAAAAGAAAAAAAAATAATGAATAGTTAAAAACCATTCACTCTACACAATAAGTGATGACTGTTTGGCAACACAAAAAAAGTATATTAAAAAAATAGTAAAATATTGTAGTTTTCACTTGTTATTCATATCAGCATCAAACAGGTGACGTTTTGAGTTCATCACTGATTAAAATAAAATATATTTTAAAAAGCTTTCTCAACCACCATGACTAATAACTAGGACTAAGACAACAGCATAGTCTTATCATTGTTTAAACTCTCGAGTGTGTATCTGTTGATGTCTTATATGCTTTTATATAGAGTGATGTGGTTCTCGGTTGATTAACTGTGTCTAACTGCGTCGGATATATACCCGAGAGTCAAAACAATGAAAACTATACTGTTGTCATAGCCCTACTAAGCTTTCCCAGATATTGCTCGAAATTTCCGCAATGTTTAATGGCTTTGTGAAATAGCAATCTTGGCCCCTAGAAATGATGCTGCTGATATGATCAATTATAACCTTTTGCAATTTATTGGAGAATTTCCTGTAGAATTCATTACAACCGCCTGGAATGCTATGTCATAACGTGATATTGAAGTAAGGCGCTCCAGTTATTCTTAAGAAATCATGATCCATCAAAACTGTGTAATGGCATATGGTTAGCAATAAAATCTTTGAAAACTAATGTTCTGGAAGCCATTATCACAACTGGAAATTTTAAGGATGAAACTGTGTTAATTCCTCAGATTCCCCTTATTCCTTCTTATATGCCATTTCAGTTCAAGCGTTTACAATTCCCAATAAAAATTAGTTTTGCTATGTCTATAAATAAAGCTCAAGGACAAAGCCTCAAAATTGTTGGACTAAAACTTCAAACACCTTGCTTTTCTCATGGCCAGTTGTATGTTGGTTGTTCAAGCAATGGAAGTGAAAAACTCTACATTTATACACCTGTTACAGGTTACACCCAAAATGTTGTTTATGTAGAGATTCTTTAAATTTTTAATGTGGCATTTTAATGCTACAGGTATATTTACCAGTGTTTAAATATGCACTGCTTGAAACTAAATTTTAATTATTTCATTACTAGAATAGATTACTAATGTCATCTTTATATATATTGTACATTACGAGCGGCGTGCAATAAGTAATGCCCCTGACCCACTTCCAGTGGTCTGATCTAGCTGAAATTTTGCATGGGCAATGATTTATATCTCTATAGGTTATGTGGCAAATTACAGCTCTGAACTAAGTGTGGTTTCTGTTTTACATGTGTTTGAACTGAGTCAAGTGTGAAATGGAGCCTGTTGAATGTCGAGCAGTGATCCAGTTTTTGTATTTGAAAAGACGCACACCACAGGAGACTTTTGATGAAATGAAAGAAACTTATGGTGATTATGCCCCATCATATGACCTTGTAAAACGCTGGCATCGTGAATTTAAACATGGCCGGAAGTCTGTGGAAAATGTTCCCAGACCTGGTCACCCCCTTCTGCTATTGATGAGGCATCTGTCCGTCAAGTTGAGGCTGCCATTTTGGAAGATCGGCGCATTACTATTCGCCAAATAACCCAAGATGTCAAGATTAGTACAGGGTCTGTGGAAACTATCATTCATAACCATTTGCATATGCATAAGGTGTCTGCCAGATGGATTCCCAGGTTGCTGACACCATTCCAGAAGTGAGAACGCGTCGAGTGCTCGAGGATGAATTTGGAGATGTGCCAAGAAGACGAGTCAAAGTTTTTCAAAAGACTGATTACACAGGATGAAACCTGTGTCCATCACTATGATCCAGAGACCAAAGCCCAGTCAAGGCAGTGGAAGCACTTGGACTTACCATCTCCAAAGAAGGCAAGGTTGTAGCCCAGCGCTGGCAATGTCATGCTCACAGTCTTCTGGTACCAGGGCGGAGTAGTGAAGACAGATTTCCTGGCAAAGAGTATCACAATTACAGGAGCCTATTATGCTTCAATTTTGAAGAAATTAAGGGAAACTATCAAAATCAAGAGGCGGGGCAAGGTACCCTCTTCCTGCAGGACAACGCTCCGGTCCACAACTCGCATGTCGCCAGATCAGAAGCACGTGCGTGTGGTTATAAAATCCTGCCCCATCCTCCCTGCTCTCCTGAACTTGCACCCTCTGACTTTCACCTCTTCCCAGCCATGAAGTTGTTTTTGAAAGGAAAGCGTTTCCCAGATAATGTAGCCTTGATTTCTGAAGTCACGTCGCGGTTGAAGGACCAACCTTGGGTGTTCTACAAAAACGGTCTCCAGAGCTTCATCAAACGATTGGAGAAATGCATAACTCTGGGTGGTTCCTATGTAGAGAAAGACTAATAACTGTGCCAAGTTTCGTTGCTCTACTTCTATGGGAAGTAGGTCAGGGGCATTACTTATTGTACGCCCCTCGTAAATAGTTAAAACAAAAGGAGATTTAACAGTTTTCAGGTACGCACTATGATATATAATAGTAATTGCAATTCTTGCTTCATATTTTGAAAGAAGAACTAAAAAAAAAAAGTTTTAATTAGAAAAGAGAATTAGAGCTACTGACGGGCCCTCTATAAAATAACACGCACCTACTGCTCCTACCGTATAGGGAATGTGGAAAAAGAAGCCATTATAAATTAATGTTTCGTTTAAACAATGATAATTATTATGAGGACAAAATATTCAAATATATCAAAATATAAAAACATCATTAGAAAGATTTACATTAAAAAGGCCAATAACAAGTCAGACAATCTCCGCGATCGGAAATGAATTCGGACAGAAATCTTTTCAATAAAACATCAACGGTGAGTGTTTACTTTTACTTTCGGAAGTCATCAGAAATAATCTTTATTTCTTCAGAAATAATTTAATATATAAAGCTAAAATTATAAAAAATAACTACACAAGGCACACCCACACCCTCAAAGCTGATATGATGTTAGTTTTCGAATGCATCGTGTGATGTGTTCACAATAATTGATGTTAATATTTAATTCATAATAATTACAAAGTGATAATTAAATACAAAATAAAACAGAGCGCATACATGATTTGTATATTTTTTCTTTGGATTTTTTTCTGCTAATTCGATTTGATTGTTAATCATCCTCTGTCTGGCTGTCGCTGTAGCCGTTCCCAGATAGATCAAAGGGAAGAAGAGTGAATATCTAAACGACAAATATCGCATGACTTACCCAGTCAAGGTCGTTTTTCAGCCCACGCTGAATGAGCTTCCGGTGTCTAGCCGGCAACGTTATTTATTTTTATTTATTTTTTTTGTTTTGTTCTGGGTTTTTATTGTTTTTTTTGGGGGGGGTCTACTTGCCAACTGCAAATTCGTCTTTTTTCATTTAGGTATCAAAAATAAAAATTATCTTCTAACAATCACTGGTTATATAAATTGGAATAAATGCATAGAAGATACTGTGAAGACTGCTGCAAAGAAGGTGGGTTCTCTCTAAACTGTTCAAACGTGCTGGTATTCTATATTTTTATAGTCATTATCACCAATGCATGGAATATTCTTACCAAATCTGGACTGGTGCACCAACCATTCGTCTCTCTCTCTCTCTCTCTCTCTCTCTCTCTCTCTCTCTCTCTCTCTCTCTCTCTCTCTCTCTCTCTCTCTCTCTCTTAAACAAGATACAGAAAATAGTTTTTAACCTAATAAGTCTCGCACAGTTTATCAAGATTACGCCTCTGTCTCAATAGCCGTAATGTTGCGTCCCTGTGCGTGTTTTACGAGTATTTTCACGGATACACTCCGATGAACTTACATCGTTCTCAGTTTTGTATTGTATCCCTCCTCGATTTCAGTAACATTGTATGATACTAAATGTTTTTACGAGTTTAGGACCAATGTTAATTTCATTTTTTTTGTTGTTAGTATATTCTATAGGTAATTTTTGGAAACCTTTTTCTTTTTCAAGGATGCAAAGACTTGCCAAATCTGTGCCGTTTCACCAACCATTAGTCTTTTCCTTTTGGCAGCGTGCAAAAACGAATTTCTAACCTCATAGGTATCTCGAGCATCGCATCAATTTTGAATCGGTGCTTGTTTGACAAGAACTTCCACGGAATGTGATCCAATGAACTTACAGCACTTGTAACCCTCCTCAATGTGAATACCTTTGACTCACATGACTTGCATAAAAATCTCAGAACTTGATGATTCTCTACTTAAACTTTTTTTTAAGCCAACCCACCCGACATAATGGTTAGAATGTTCGCTAATGGACCAGGGTTAAATCCTCGGTCGAGTCATACCAAACAAACAAAAACACTCTTGATTGATTCATCCTTACTAAGCACTCGGCATTATAACGTGAGTATCAAGGATAAGTGGAGTTCTAAGAAAAGAAGGGTGCCCTCCACTACACGCCGAGTTTGTTAACTAATAAAAAGAGAAATTTTGGGTTGCTCTCGACTATGGTCGAACGCTTACTTTTGATCGTTCCTTTTTATGGATCAATTGTAGTTGAAATCCCTTCCCTGCTCTCTGTTTATACGATCCTAGCAGCATTACAAATTTAAATGTAATGTGAACAAAAATCTTGCTGCTTACTTTCACACAAAGGTTGCCTTCTTCATAAGCTGATGACTATCACATTAGTCTCTAATGCCTCAGTAGCTACATACCTTGTTTGATGTGATTAAAACTCAAAAAATCTATATAAATAAAAATTTATCTGTTCGTTTGTTACTAACCGCAAATCTAAAAAAAAAACTACTTCACTAATTGTTTTGAAATTTTGCTATAGCATTTAAATCAAATACGAGCATATTTTTGTATATTAAATATTGCAATATTAAAAAAAAAAAATTCTAAGTCGATTTCTTTCCTGGGAATAACCGAGTGATGATGAACGCAGCAGATATAGAGTTTAATATTTACGTTTTTAATTTGTTTCAAGTTTGTTTCTGTTTATGATTTCTTTCAAAAAACTACATCACCAATTGTTTTGAAATTTTTCTATAGCATTTTAAATAGGATGCGAGTGAGTTTTCATATATTTAATAACAAAGCAAGATTATAAAGAATATTTTTGCTAAGTGTATCTTTCCAGAGAATAACCGAAGGATAACGAACGTGAGAGGCAAATAGTTTAGTGTTTATCTCAATTCATGCCAACTTTTAAAGTGAAAGGACAAATTTAGCATAAAGTCGGATCTCTATTTCCGTTCCCAGATGGTCAGCATAAATTCCTGTAAATGTATTTCATCGGTGATATCAACGATGAATTGAATGCATACTGTGGAATTTTAACCAGTATAAAAAACGTCAATTGTTCTCCAACTGCAAGAACTGATGCATAATAAAAAAAAACAATTTGCTACATTTATTGAAAACAGCGATTGAAATAACGCCATCTAGTGCTATTCATACTGACAAAACGCCTGCTGGAGAACACGTACGATGATTCAATTCTCCAACTGTAAATGAAATCAATGTCAACCTAGAGATATTGTTTTTTATACGAGAAATTATCACTTGACAAAAATTACAGAAACTCATCAATGTTCTTAATAGATTTCAAGGTAAAATAAAGCCTTTGGGCCGATGTGCTACTGGATGTATTCAGTGAAATGGCAAAAGAGAGCATTACCACACTTACAGATAGTAATCTGGATCTATAACAAAATTAGTCCAAACGAAATTGTCGGTAAAATGTCTGATGCTGACATTGCTATAGATTTGCATGAAGTTGTGACAAAAAATATGATACAGAAACATTGTGGAATATTGAATTCAAATTCACCATGCAGGTTGGTTGGTTGGTTGGTTGGTTGGTTGGTTTACGTTATATCAAGCCTGTTTGGTTATTTAATGCCGAATCCAGTGATTTTGAAGAATAATTTTTTAATAGAGTATATTTTCTTTTTTTTTAAGTCCGTTTCTATTTAACCCATAGTTGGGACCCTAACAGGTAGTACCACTCCGGGTCAGAGTGGACCTGGGAGCAATGGCAATTAAAGGGTAGCTCCACACTCCCCAAAGCTCGCAAGCTGAGGACTCACCATCGGATATAGTTTAAGGTCATATCCATGACCACCATGTATGATAGATGGAAAATGCTTTAAGCGATATCCTCGAGCATTAGTATCCAAAACAGTTACAGGATGGTATTCCAATTATAGTACTCAAAAAACTTCAACCTGAATTAGCGCCCATACTTACAAAACTGTTTAAACGTTGTCTTAAGGAGAATAGTTTCCCATCTCCCTGGAAAATCTCATCAGTATGCCCTGTATTTAAGAATTCAGGTGATCGCTCATCCCCCTCTCAGTACAGGCCAATAAGTCTCCTGTGCGTCATGAGTAAGTTGCTAGAATCTGTGTTAAATACAGAAGTAATCAAACATCTCAACAAAAATAACCTTCTTAGTGACACTCAATATGGTTTCCGTTCTGCTAGATCTACAGCAGATGTCCTTACAGTTATATCGCATAGGATTAGCAAATCTCTCGACGGTGGCAATCTTTCTAGGGCAATTGCTCTTGACATATCTAAAGCCTTTGATAGGGTATGGCATAAAGGTTTACTTCATAAGATCGCTAGCTATGGTATAGCTGGAAAAGTCTTCTCAATTATTAAATCATTTCTTTCTGATAGGTTCATAAGAGTAGTAGTTGAGGGGCAAAAATCAGAAGCTCACAGTATTAATGCCGGTGTCCCTCAGGGATCCATCCTGGGCCCAACTCTTTTCCTGATCTACATTAATGATCTTCCAAATCATATCCTTACATCATTTGTAGACATTTATGCTGACGACACTACCATTTATGGTACCACATCTAAGACAGTAAACGGCCAAGTTCTCTCCAATTCTCTCTCCTCTGATCTTGAGCACGTAGTACAATGGGGAAAGGAGTGGCTGGTTACTTTTAATGCATCTAAAACCAAGCTTCTCTCTTTACATCATCAACATTCTAATTCACATTTGTCTTCAATTGAAATGAATGGCTCTCGTCTTCAGGAGGCCTCAAGTTTTGACAAGCTTCTGGGCTTGACCATTACTCCTGATCTTAAATGGAACACGTATATCAAATCTGTTGCCAAGGCCGCTGGAAAAACGGTGGGATCTTTCTATCGATCCAGTAGATATCTCACTGCTGATGCTATTCTCTACCTATATAAGAGCCAGGTACGTCCAAGGATGGAATACTGTTGCCACATCTGGGCAGGAGCTGCTGGAAAGGACTTGTCCTGCCTTGATAGAGTTCAAAATAGACTTCGTAGCCTCGTAGGAGATGTCCTTTTCTCCTCCTTGCAACCTCTATCTCACAGAAGAGATGTTGCGAGTTTGTCTCTGGTGTATCGTTATTTTCATGGAAAGTGTTCAACTGAGCTTCAATCTATGGTCCCCCCTCGCCAAACTTTCACAAGAAACACTCGTCTAGCTGTAAACACTATCAATAATTTCCCCCACTCTTTATCTGTGCCTAAACCTAAACGTAGATTCCATGAACAAAGCTTCTTTCTTAGAACTGCACGCCTGTGGAATTGTCTTCCGTTTTCCTGCTTTCCGGCTGACTACAATATTGTTGTGTTCAAGTCTAAAGTAAATAAGTTCTTGATGAGCCGTTCCATATAAGTTATTAAATTTACCAAATTTTCATTACTAATGATTACTATATTGACCAATTTCTACTGTACACTCTTTAACCCTTATCCTTGAGTGGCCTCTGGGCCTTGATAATGTGGTGATGCCTTTGTAAAAAAAAAAAAAAAAAGGAACTAATGGATATCCTTTATACAGAAGGTTGGTAAATAAGCAACCATAAAAATGCAAAATGGTGGCACCGAAGTCGATAACTGGTGGGTTATCTCCTATTCGCTTTTGCTATCACGTGGAATACTATAACTCAGTTAAACCTTTAACGCCTAGAAAAAAACTTCTTCTTCCAAAAAAGGAGCTTATTACAAGTAAACGCGTTGTAAAGAGTGCTGATGCTGTTTAGAACGCGTCTAATACGTGTTGTGGTGCCGTTTGATACAACACAGTTGGTCGCACAGGCTCAAGTCAGCCGTGAGTGTGAGTGCGTTCATACGTTACTTACGAAACTGTGAAAGTGTATATATTTATGCCAGTATGGCTGCTAACTAAAGTGAGATAATGATTTTAATACATTGTATATGATAAATATGTTCATGCAGAAAGCACTGACACCTGCTTATATAATTTAAGTCATTTTTATTACTAAACGGGACTATATGGTTCAGCTGGGCACTAGGCTAGTAAACTGAAGAATGACTGCATGGTTCGCCTCGTCATGTGGGTGAAAAATAACTTATTTTTACACAACTAATAGTTTATGAATATTTTTCAAGAAACTGATGTGTATGGAGAGTTTAGTATTCAAACCTCCTTTAAAAATGTTATATTTTTTACGTATGGTAGTAAAAATTAGGAAAATAAAACACATGTAAAGATTGATTTATTTACAAGGATAGATGGTAACGGCTCCGGGTTCTTCTGTGACATACCCGTTTATATGATTATGATTTCTCGCTGCCTCAATTCGAACGTGGGTGATAAAAAGGACAAATCTATAGCGTTCTTAGCAAAATTAAGTCCTGGGATTGACTTTACACAACATTACAAAACGTTACAGGATCCCACACGAATGTAATAGTTATTTATTTATTCAATTTATTTGTTTTTAATTATTTTTAATTGTATTCTCCGTGGATCCCGAATAAAAATGAAAGAAAAAAGAAAATCTACAACGAATCGCCCCTATTAGAATAAAGTATCTGGAAGAGAAATAACTCCATCAATTCGAAAATTTCTAATGAAAAATGAAAATGATGAAGAGGCAGAAATATAATATTTCAAGAATTTTATTTCAAATGAATTACTAGATAAAATTTGTGAGCAATCAAATATATACGTACTTTTAAAAAAATGTGAACAAACATCTCCTGTTGCACCGAGAACTTAAACAACGGATTGGGATTGCAATGCAAATGTTTGTTACGAAAATATCAGATACTAGGATGCACTGGTCGCAATATTCCTTCAGTGACAAAATTTATTCAACAATGACACGGCAAAGATGGGAAGACATGAAGTTTAAGTTGCATTTAGTGAACAATAAACGAAAATGATAAAATCAGAAAAATAAGAATGCTTGTAGATCATCTACGTCAAGAATTTCAGAAAATACCAATGCTATAGCCCTTACATGTGGATGAACAAATGTTCCCCTTCAAAAGAGAATCATTAATGAAACAGTATGTACCCAAAAAGCCATATAAATGGAGTTACAAAATGTTTACAAGATATTACTGATGTTCTATGTGACTTTTTTCGTTATGCAGGAAAGATTGACCAGAAGTAGCTGGCCTTGGTCCTAGCTCCGATTCTGTGTTGTAACTAACAGTTTGCATTCCCAAAAGCCAAAATTTTAAGTTGCATTGTTACAATTGGTTTACATCACTGAAATTGATTCATCATTTTGCCTCACAAGAGATCTGGGTTGTGGCACTATACAAGATAGAAGCCTCCAATGACTGTCATTCAAAAACAAAAATAACTTTCTGTATCGGGTTATGGATCTTTTGAGGAGTTTGAAACTCAGTGTGAAAACGCTACCATAACTACTGTAAAGTGGTGCGATACTTGATCAGT
Organism: Euprymna scolopes; assembly: GCF_053919585.1. Taxonomy (NCBI): domain Eukaryota; kingdom Metazoa; phylum Mollusca; class Cephalopoda; order Sepiida; family Sepiolidae; genus Euprymna; species Euprymna scolopes. Next base: position 99,149,279 of record NC_136497.1, on the reverse strand, counting down.
GTGTCGATCATTATCCGATGCAACTTCATTTCCAAATGAGAAATGTAAACAATTCAACAACAAAAAAACTATGATGATATAAATATTCCTAATAGAGTGCACCCGTATAATAAGCACACGGGTGGAGTACGTAGATATTCATGATCAAATAATGGTCTATTATAGAATGTCTTCCCGTTCAAGGAAGTATTATCTTCGTTTAGTGTTTCATATGATAGGCGTGTGAAACAACTGATTTTTCTAATGACGTTCACAGGACAAAATAAGCATCAAGAGGCATCAACAGAATTTTCTAAGTGAATTCAAGTTGAGACTATCAACTTCTTTAATGTTAAGTGGAAAAAATCCTATTAAAAAACGAGAACGACTCTTTCTTCAAGTGTCGATCAAGAATATTTTCGAAAGAAACATTGTGGACATGCAAGCAAGAATATTTCCAGAGTAGAATATGAGGACAGATGGCATTGCTCACCTATTAGAAGTGGCCGATAAAAGGCGTATTTGTAAGTTTCCAGGATCTAAAGGAAAAATCTTCATGTTCTGTGCTAAATGTAAAGTCCATTAGACAATTGTTAAAAGAACCGTAATAGTTTTGTTAAATTTCATACTGAATAAATTGTTTTTACAGTAAGTTTCTGCGTTTCCACTAAATATCAAGTGAATCGCGTGAATTATTTTCTAGTCTAACGGAATTTAATTTAACGGAAATAATTTTTACTGAGAAGGAATACAGTTAGTTAATATTGTAAACCGTAGTCATTTCCCATTGTATATCATGCCGAATTGGACCATTTGGTCGTTTCATTTTTTTTTTTTTTTTTTTTTTGTCATATGACGAATAGGAGTATACAGCCCTCTTTCATTATTATTGTTATTAATAAAACTTTCAGTAAAAATTGTGTTCAGATTGTTTACTTACACCTTCTTGATTGAAAACAAATAGCAAAAAAAAATGTTTAAGTTTCTCAACATAATTTCGGCGTTAAAGGGTTAAGTCGGTCAAATACATTTGTAAGTACGTGAATAAAGGTAGCGGCATGAATAAAGTTTGGGGCTTTCAAACACATAGAAGTGATAGGAATGCAGTCATACACATCAATGAAATCGCACAGTATCGAGCTGGAAGATACATAAGCATCAATGAAGTTGTATTGCGAATTCGTTCATTTTCTATAAGTGCGGATATTGTTCACTTAATAGTACATCTAGAAAATGGGCAATGCGTTCACTATTACAGATTCAAATGTGCAACAAGTAGCTCTGAATCTACTGGTTACCGCATAAACAGCTTTATCACGTTATATCAAATTGACACATTTGCGAAAACACTGCTCCGTTCGGAATTATTGCATATGGAATGTGAGTAAAAAATCATTTTACTGATACAAACGAGAAGAGCGAGTCGAAGGACAAGATGGCTTATTCATATAAACCGCAATAGGAAAACTACATTATTCTTCGCAATAAATATGAATGTTTCTTTGTTCGCACGCTGTTGGTAAAATTCTCTGATCTTTCCATCTATTAAAAATTGTCAATGGCGTTACACATGTCACTTTTCGCAATGCATGTCATAGTTTGAATTTATTTGAAAATGACGGACACTTGGGTGCTTGTATTAATGATGCGTGTAACAAATCACATCCTAATAAAATTAACGCATTGTTAGCAATCATATTCACCACTTGCTCTCTAACAGAGTTATGGGAGGAATATAAATCACACGTGGCTGAAGAAATTTTGCATCAAAACCGAATTGAACGTGCAAATATTTACCTGGGTTTTTCAGCAGAAATCTATAATGAAGCATTGATAATGATTGAAAATTTGTGCCTAGAAATTGCAGTTTTCAATAAATTGAGAATGACATCACCGAATCGATCTGTAGTTACTTTATTTGATGTAGAATTGCGTCTTGAACAAAATAACAATACGGGCGATTTTTGTTGTACGTGCAATCAAATATACATAAACTAACATTTGAGTAAAAAGGCATTTACACCCAAACGATACAGACTGTCAATAACGCGATTGGAGAAATTTCTTAAGATGTGCCAGGAGGAACTGGTAAAACCTTTCTAATTAAGTTGATTTTGGCAGCCATTCACTCAACAAATGATATAATTTTAGTGATTGCATTATTCGGAATAGCTGTGACATTACTACCAGATGGAAGAACTGCTCATTCTGCTTTGAAAATACAATTAAAAATGGAATTTATTGAAACTTCCATGTGTAACATATCCAAAACATCCAGTATGGGAATAGTCTTACAGAAATGCAAACAAATAGTTCGGGGAAAATGCAAAATGGCGCACAAAATCACTTGAGTCTCTTGAGCAACCATTACAAAATTTTCATGAAAATGTAGATTATTTGCGAATGCTGTAATATTGCTTGCAAGAAGTTTCAGGTAAACATTATCTGCAATTCCTTGATCAATACCAGCAGATGTAATAAATGTTTGTCTCAAATACTCTAATTTTTAGCAACATGTGAAAACATTAAATTTAACTATAAATATGCGTGTTCAACTGCCAAATGGTCCCTCGGCAGAAATACTTTCTCATCAATTGTTGGAAATTGGGAATGGAAAAGTGTCGGCTGGTTTGACTTCGGGACAACTTTCATTCCTTCATAAGTTCTGTAAGTTATTGGCATCAAATGAAAAATTAATTAAAAAGTATTTTCAAATAGTCAAATATATTATAAAAATCCCAATTTGCTGAACGAATGAGCTTTACTTGTAGCCAAGAACAAATATGTCCACGAACTTAAAAATAACTTGAGGTAGGCATATACAAGTACGTCGACACTTGTGAAAGCAGACGAAGTGGTTAATTATTCAACAGAATTTTTAATCACTAGATTAGCTAGGTATGCCACCGCACGTACTGCAATTGAAAATTGGCGTGCTAAGTATCATATTGCGAAATATCAACCAGCCCAAGCTTTGCAATGGCACGCAGCTTGCAGTAAAAAAAAACTAGTGAACATTGTCATAAAAGCAGCAGTCTTGGCAAGATCTTTTAAAGGTGAAGATGTCATTATACCACGTATTTCTGTGATTCCAATAATTATGCCATTTCAACTGAAGTGATTACAACTCCCAATTCGATTGGCGTTTGCAACCACCATCAACAAAGCTCAGGGACAATCTTTAGAATTGTGTCTCTTACATCTACACACGGATCGCTTCTCACATGGACAATTATGTTGCGTGTTCTAGAGTTGGCAAAGCTAACAATCTCTATATCTGCACAGAAAATTGAACAACCAAAAATATTATGTATCCACAAGTATTAGAAAATTAAGCATATTAGAAACTTGCATATCCTCTTTTTTGTTTTTCCATTTAAACAAATTGAGACACAATAACGCATGGTTGAGTATAGCTAGTAATAAATAAGATTAAAAACTGCAGAGTTTGTAATTTCGAAATGTTTAGTAAACGAAAATGTTTTAAGTGTTAAAGTTTTAAGTATTGAAGTTTTCAGTATTAAAGCTTTAAATTCTCTGAATTTCTGAGTATGTGGTAAACAAAGATTTATTTTTTATTCAAATTTTGCATTCTTTGAAACGATAGTAAGTGGTTGTAAAATGTACAAATAATAACATCTTGGTCTATTGAGAAAAAATATTTTGACTATTCATTTTAGCAGGCTTTTTTCTTTTTGTTTTTAATTCTGCAGGAAATGTTTCAGTTGATTTTAAACGTTTTACCAGCTTACGTTTGGATCCGATTTAGTTCTACTAAACAGACTCACGTAGATGAAATTTAATCACCAAGCGTAAACTTCCGGTTTTCTCGGACGCCAATTATTTTCATTTACTTTTCCTTTAGATTATTATTATTATTATTATTATTATTATTATTATTATTATTATTATTTAATCAAAACTTATAAATTGCTTGTAAAATTGTCGACTGTATTTAGTAAAAACAAACGTTAATAGTGTCTTAAATTTTATGGAGTTTATTTACCTCCTCATGGGATTACACAGCGTACTAAAGAAAGTGTACACTGGCGTACAAAAACACTGAGTATTCAATTTAGCATTCCTGGCACGAACACCTCAGGTGATTAGCAATGAACTGACTCCTTCTAAAAGAGAAAACGTAAAGCTTGGCAGAGTTGAACTCCAGGGACCGTGCAGAACCTTACCACGGTTCGATATGAAAACAATGTCATTACAGAATATCGGACTGATTCTCAAGGACGTACCTTGACTGATATGAACAGCCTAGAATCTTCGTAAAATTTTATGGGGAACGAAACTATAAAACTAAAACGTGGAATTACAATATCGCTGGATAAAATATTTTGTTGTGAGATCTATATTGTTTCTAGTATAAATGATCTCCCGTGAAATATAACTAATAATTTAGGGAAGTATTAGAAAATTGTGACTATGAAAGAAATGGAAGTTTGTCGATGTTGAGAATTTAAAAGAAAAATTTAGTAATAAATCCAACTTAATGCCAAAATTCTACACTAATCTGTGTATTCTATAATATATATGTGAAATAAAATGTACTTTTCTTCTTTTTTCTTCTTTTTCTTATTCTTTCCTTTTCTATACAATTTCTATTAAATGGCGTTAGCTTATTTAATTTCTAAATATCACGTGACATGACTTCCTAATAAATTGTGTGCTGGAAATTTCTTTACATTTTTTATTACAGACTCTACTTTTGTAAAAGCAGTATCTCCTGAAGAGGTCTCTAGTTACTTATAATTGGGTGACTGAAACATGCTCATGAATGTGTAGTAACGTATAAATGCTTATGTAAAACAAATAAAAAGTATATATATATGGAGCACGTGTGTGTGTGTGTGTGTGTGTGTGTGTGTGTGTGTGTGTGTGTGTGTGTGTGTGTGTGTGTGTGTGTGTTTTCAACAACACTAAATTTTCATATGTTTGGAAATTCTCCTTTATTTACTAGTTAAATTAAGTCCAGATTATATTGGTATTATTTGTCGATGGGGTTTTGTAAATAGTTAATTAAGTCATAAAAAATATAAAATGTAGAAAAATGATAAAATAAAAAGGTTTTATCGCGAATTCACCGTGAAATTTCTGCACATTACTTATTGGTAAATTATCCTAATGAATTTCTAATTAATCTTACATTAATTTGCCTTTGGCTCCCACTTGACGTCTGAACTTAACATTTGCCAGCTGTTGTTGAGTGAATTAACTCATCTTCAACAGGATGGGTACCATCTGCGTTCAACCCAGTTTCTCTACATCTCTCTCTCTCTCTCTCTCTCTCTCTCTCCATATATATATATATATATATATATATATATATATATATATATATATATATATTCGGTGGCCGAATGGATTTGGTCCTTGCTAATTCAGTCAGAGATAGCTTCGTTGCCAGGTTCGAATCTATCGACTGGTGTTAATCATGACACCCTGCACTGATGATTCCCGAAAGGATGAAACACTAATGACTATAGGTGTTTAATAGTTATTATAGTAAATAATTATGTCAGTCTCTTTAAGAAACTTGTTTCTTATCGCTGAGCACTTTAAAGTCAGTCAATTTAGCTCGGATGTGCAGATCATCATATAATGATTAGATCACTCTTACAGAAGTTAAAAACATTTAAATATAAATGTTTAAATTTCAACAATTTAGATGGCTTCGTTGCCGGGTTCGAATATATCGACCAGTGTTAATCGTGACACCCTGCACTGATGATTCCTGAAAGGATGAAACACTAGTGTCTGTAGGTATTTAATTATTATTATAGTGAATAATTATATATGTGTGTGCGTGTGTGTGTGTGTGTGTGTGTGTGTGTGTGTGTGTGTGTGTGTGTGTGTGTGGTTTCCTTTCAACATAGAGCTAATGCTTTTTTTTTTTTTTTTTTTTTTTTATTGCTTGGCCTTTTGGTCAAGATCAAAGTGTAGTATCTGTTCTTCAGATGCTGCACTTCTATTTCTTGTTCTCTTTCGGTGGAGGAGAAATCCTTCACGACTGAGACAATTTTTATTTTTGTACCTTTTCTCCACGTTAAAAAACGACCCTGGTGTCTAACTCTGTCCCGTGGGGAGGCATAGTAAATAGGTACATTCAATTATTAGTAAATAAAATAAAAATAAATGACAACCTTTATAATGCGATACATCTCTCTCATTGGAGCGCATAATAAATAATGTGAACAAAGTTAAGCTAAGTAGCAATTTAAAACAAAGAAACTTAAAATACGAAAAAAGGAGGGAGCCTCTATATAAGAGACAGTTCTTTACATAAATTATCGTTTTGACGATGCAAACATAAGATGAAGAAAAACGGGAATTTCTATCGCTTTTCTATCTCAAAACAATGAAACAAAATATTCGCTTAACTTGAAGAAAAGTGTGAAAACAAAGAACATACAATAAAAAATAATATAAAATGTCTTTCAAAATATTCCTTTTCCGTTTTCTTCCTCTTCTATCTTCCTTTTAATAAGGCCTTTTTGCCTAAATTCTTTGCTGATATAGAACTTCAAAAAGTTAAATGCACTTGGAGTTTCTTCTCCAAGAAAATTAAACGAGAAAACGGTTCTTTCCTTCGGTTTCTTAAAAAAGTCAAATTAACCGTCGGGACTTTTACTTCAGGCCGGCCGGTAGAAACTTTTATCGTCTGAATCTTCTCCTAGTTAACCTATTCAGATTAACCAAAAATGCATTAGGATTTTCTTGCTCTATTATTCTTTTATTTATTCTTTCCTTTTACAGTCTTCTTGCTTAATTATTAAAGGGGAGATTAATATACGCTGATAAGTCGTTGACTTTCCAATGTAGTACAAAAACACAAGTCCTCTCTGTGAGGGCTGCCTTTCTACTTCTGATTTTTAAATGGGTACGAAAGGCCACAAATAAATTCCATTTTTAAACACCCAACAAACCCTCAGTCCTTTCTTTTCGCTTTGGCCAACTGTTACATGTCTCACCATTATGCCAAATAAGAGAGGGCAAAAAGGGTTACGATGTGACTCATACGGGGTCGTCAGGCAAAAAAAAGCTGGCCACACGTCCTTCCACCACTAACACTGCTTAAGAGGTTAAGAAATAAATTTTCAAACATGTCCTTCTTGTGGTGGGAAGGACGTTAACACCACATTTTCGTGGAAGCGAAAGTATTTTTGCTATTATATGGTAGTCGAAAACGCCAGCTGACAAAAAATGCCTTCCATTTTTATCTGAATATGCATCTCGTTTGTTGCAATTACAAAAAGCAGATACAGAGAAAAATAATTATATGAGGCAATCTTTTTCGGTGGTCGATCAGCTGATTTCCTTATCTTCCGTTCTCACAACAAACCAAACAGAAAAGAATGCGCAAATGCTAAAACATGTCCTCGTATGAATTTGCTAATTAGAAAAAAAGGACAACGTTCTAATTTAGTTCCAAACAAAGGTATTCCCAAGTCAAAAAGTAGGCAAGCGCGACTATTGGCGGATCTATTATGGTCTTAAGGACTTCACAAAATAAGTTACAGAAGGGGCACTTTTGGGTCGACGCCGATTGATTTTTAATGTACGTGGCATATGTAAACAAACATATCTCTATTGGCGACTTTTCAAATCAAGTTATTAAGTTAGATCCATGTCCAAGAGGAACCTATATCTAAAATTTCAAGTGCGTAGACCCGAAATTGTCGGAGGAGTTTAGTATAGTTCTCAAAGGTCAAATTGTTGAACTTTGACCCCTTAATTGCCAAATTTTTTGCCAAAAACCGATCACATCGATTTTCCCTAATCTCAGTACCCTGTGTATCAAATTTCGAGTATGTAGACTAAAAATTGACAAAGCTATTGCTTAGGGAAATGTACACGACACACACACTGACACGTTCACTTTTATATATATATATATATATATATATATATATATATATATATATATATATATATATATATATATACTAGCATCGGAACCCGGCGTTGCCCGAGTGATTGGAGGTGTATGCTGAGCAAAAAAAAAAAGCGGTCAATTTTTTTTAAATTTTACCCCTATTATGACACCTTAAAATTTATTGTTTTGAGTTCAAATCAAGTAATTAACTTAGATCCATGTCCAACCAACCTATATCTATAATTTCAAGTACGTAGACTCAAAATTATCGGCGGAGTTTTGTAGAGTTCTCAAAAGTCAAATCGTTGAACTTTGACCCCTTAATCGCCAAATTTCTAGCCAAAAACCGATCACATCGATTTTCCCAAATCTCAGTACCTTGTATATCAAATTTCGAGTCTGCAAACTAAAAATTGACAGAGTTATTGCGTAGAGAAATGTATACAGACACACACAGGCACACGCACACACAGAGACACAAAAACACACACACACAGACACGTTCACTTTTATAGATATACTAGCATGGGTGCCCGGCGTTGCCCGGGTGTTTGGAGGTGTATGCTGAGCAAAAAAAAAAACAAAAAAAACGTTCAATTTTTTTTACTGTGACCCCTATTATGACCCCTTAAAATTTACTGTTGTGGGCTCAAATCAAGTTATTAAGTTAGATCCATGTCCAAGGAACCTATATCTATCATTTCAAGTGTTTAAACCCAAAATTGTCCGAGGAGTTTAGTAGACTTCTCAAAAGTCAAATCGTTGAACTTTGACCCCTTAATCGCAAAATTTCTGCCCGAAAATCCATCCTATCGATTTTCCCAAATCTCAGTGTGCTCTATATCAAATTTCAAGTCTGTAGATTAAAAATTGATAGTTATTGCGTAGGAAAATGTACACAGTTCACACACTCAGACACAGACAAACACTTTCACTTTTATAGAGATAGATAGATAGATAGATAGATAGATAGATAGATAGGCTAGCAGTTCCGCCCGGCTTTGCTCGGGCCATATGTACTGTTTATAAGGTTATGTGCATAAGTATATATTAAAAAGTGTGTATATGTAAAGTAATACCTTTCTGTATAATAGTCTTCCTTAACTACCATAGAGAAAAGACGGACAGATATTTTCACTTTTATAGATATACTAGCATGGGTACCCGGCGGTGCCCGGGTGTTTTGAGGTGTATGCTGAGCAAAAAAAAAAAGCGGTAAATTTTTTTAACTTTGACCCCTATTATGATACCTTAAAATTTATTGTTTAGGTCTCAAATCAAGTTATTAACTTAGATCCATGTCCAAGAGACCTATATCTAAAACTTCACGCGTTCAGACCCAAAATTGTTGGAGGAGTTTGGTAGAGTTCTCAAAGGTCAAATCGTTGAACTTTGACCTCTTAATCGCCAAATTTCTGTCCGAAAAACAATCATATCGATTTTCCCAAATCTCAGTACCCTGTATATCAAATTTTGAATCTGTAGGCTTAAAATTGACAGAGTTATTGCGTAGGGAAATGTACACAGACACACACACACACACACACACACACACACACACACAAACGTTTAATTTTATATATATACTAGCATTTCAGCCCGGGGTTGCCCGGGTGTTTGGAGGTGTATGTTGAGCAAAAAAAAAAAAAAAAAAACGTTCAATTTCTTTACTTTGACCCCTATTATGACCCCTTAAAATTTATTGTTTTGGGCTCAACTCAAGTTATTAAGTTAGATCCATGTCTAACGAACCTATATCTAAAATTTCAAGTGTATAGACCCAAAATTGTCGGAGGAGTTTGGTTGAGTTCTTAAAGGTCAAATCGTTGAACTTTGACCCCATAATCAAAGGTCAAATCGTTGAACTTTTACCCCTTAATCGACAAATTACTGGCCGAAACCCGATCACATCGATTTTCTCAGTATCCTGTATATAAAATTTCGAGTCTCTAGAATAAAAAGAGTTATTGCTAAGGGAAATGTACACAGACACACACACACAGATACACATACATACACACACACACAGACACACATGCAGACACGTTTACTTTGATAGATACTAGCATTTCAGCCCGGCGTTGCCCGGGGTGTTTAGATGTGTATGTTGAGCAAAAAAAAAAAAAAGGTAGCAGGAAGGCAGGCTCCAACCTGTGCCGCAAAGGAGGAAAACAACGGGGTAAAACCTAACGTTTATGCTGTTACGACCACTGCCAAACCGGAAGCGATATTTTTTTAAATTAAGGCTAGACAATCTAAAAGAGAGGATTACTTTCAAAAATATCAGCGAAAAAAGTGCCCCCCCTGTAGAAAAGTGCCATGGTGAAGGGGAAGATATTAATGTTTTTAGCCAATTTTTCGATATTTGTTGTATGAAAGGTCGGACTTTTAAACGATACTGATCTTGGTAAATCCGTTGCCTCTATTGAAAGTTAAAGGCAGACATGAAAACAGACATACATACATACATACATACATACATACATACATTTATATATTGGTAACTAAAAATTTTCGATTCAAACTGATGAAAAAGCTTGCTCTATCTCTGAATACCCTTTATGTAAAATTTCAAATATTTAGACCAGAAATTGTATCAGTGATTTGGAAGAGACCGTAGAGGTCATTTTTTTTTTAACTTTGACCCCTATTATGACACCTTAAAATTTATTGTTTTGGGCTCTAATCAAGTTATTAAGTTAGATCCATGTCCAAGGAACCTATATCTAAAATTTCAAGTGTGTAGACCCAAATTGTCGGAGGAGTTTGGTATAGTTCTCAAAGGTCAAATCGTTGGACTTTGACCCCTTAATCGCCAAATTTCTGGCCAAAAACCGATCACATTGTTTTTCTCTAATCTCAATACCCTGTATATCAAATTTCGAGTATATAGACTAAAAATTGACAAAGCTATTGCATTTCCACAACCCATATATAAGAAAATTGTATTTTCTATTTAAATAAATAGAAAAGAGTGTTTTTAATATGAATATCAATACACACAAAAGAAAAACGAATTTATAGGAGTATAGAAGAAGAATATAGATAGATAGATAGATAGATTGAATGCGATATATAGCAATTGTTTAAAAAGTATTTAAAAAAAAAAAGAGACTCATGCGCCACAGCCGAGAATCGAAACTGAAACGTTCAGCTCACGATTTATTTTGCCTCTACCGTCAATAACTGGGCTATGAAAACATGCTTACTGCAAGGTTAAAAATTAAAACATGAACCAATAGCTACTACGTTATGCATTCGTAATACTGGCGTTCGACCTTCACCTGGCAAATTTCATTTTTTTTTTTAATTTTCACAATTTTGCACTAATTTTTCCGGGCTAAAACCCAAATATAAAGTTTTGCATGGATTCAAATACCTTAGATATGAAATTGCAGGTCTGTGAATTAAAAACTCTAGGAGGAGTTTGGTAGGCAAAGTTTGTTAAACAAAAATATATACGTACTAGCATGAGTGCCCGGCGTTGCCCGGGTGTTTGGAGGTGTATGCTCTGCAAAAAAAAAAAAACAGTCAATTTTTTTAACTTTGACCCCTATTATGACACCTTAAAATCTATTGTTTTGGGCTTAAATTGAGTTATTAAGTTAGATCCATGTCCAAAGAACCTATATTTAAAATTTCACGTGTTTAGAGCAAAATTGTCGGAGGAGTTTGGTAGAGTTCTCAAAAGTCAAATCGTTGAACTTTGACCCCTTAATCGGCAAATTTCTGGCTGAAAACTGATCACATAGATTTTCCCAAATCTCAGTACCCTGTATATCAAATTTCGAGTCTGTAGACTAAAAATTGACAGAGTTATTGCGTAGGGAAATGTACACAAACAGACAGACACACAGAAACTGTCACTTTTATAGATATATAGATAGATAGACTAATAGATTAAGCAAAAATATATACGTATACATAAATATATATGGAAACAATTTTTTGTTTACTGTAAAGATTTTACGCAAATATTATGCAAGTATAAATCATGTAGAATATCTGCATGAATATAATTACACGTACTAGTTAACTCTAGATGATCATCCCATTAGAAAACCGAAAAAACTAATAGGGAATTAATTAAAATGAATGTTTAAAAAAATATGCAAATTAACTAGACCGTTTGCTAGTGAATGCAATTCCACAACCAAGATATAAGAAAATTGTATTTCCTTTTTAAATAAAAAGAAAAGAGGGCTTTTAATATGAATATCAATACACACAAAAGAAAAACGAATTTATAGGAGTATAGACTAGCATGGGTGCCTGGCGTTACCCAGCTGTTTGGAGGTGTATGCTGAGCAAAAAAAAAAAAAAAAAACGGTCAATTTTTTTAACTTTTACCCCTATTATGACCCCTTAAAATTTATTGTTTTGGGCTCTAATCAAGTTAAGTTAGATCCATGTCCAAGGAACCTATATCTATAATTTCAAGTGTTTAGACCCCGAATTGTCGGAGGAGTTTGGTAGAGTTCTCAAAGGTCAAATCGTTGAACTTTGACCCCTTTACAGCCAAATTTCTGGCCGAAAACCGATCACATAGATTTTTCCAAATCTCACTACCCTGTATATCAAATTTCGAGTCTGTAGACTGAAAATTAACAGTTATTGCAAAGAAAAATGTACAGAGACAGACAGACATACACACAGACACGTTTACTTTTATAGATACTAGCATTTCAGCCCGGCGTTGCCCGGGTGTTTGGATGTGTATGTTGAGCAAAAAAAAAAAGTGGTAGCAGGAAGGCAGGCTCGAACCCGTACCGCAGAGGAGGAAAAGAACGGGGTAAAACCTAACGTTTATGCTGTTATGACCACTGTCAAACCGGAAGCGATATTTTTTTTTTAATTAAGGGCTAGACAATCTAAAAGAGAGGATAACTTTCAAAAATATCGAAGCATACAGAAGTATGTTCAAGAACAAATAGATCGAATCCAGAATGCAGCAGATAACAAACAATCTTATCTGGCTTGGTAAGTAATAAATGAGATATCTGGGCGCAAACGACCTGCCAAAGCTAAGTTAAAGGCAAACACTCCGGAAAATGCATGTTCGAAATGGAAAGCACATTTTGAAAAGCTACTCGGAAACAAACCAGAAGTGACAGACCAACCAATTCAGCCGATATTGAGAAGGGTGATTTTACAATGGAGGAACTTCTAAATGTACTAAAGAAGACCAAGAATCGTAAAGCTGCAGACTTAGATAAAATACCTGTATGGAAGACAGATGGTTTCAATGACATACTTCTTAATTGATGCAATTCTGTATATAATCAAACAATTATTAATATATGGAGGAAAGGATGCATACTTCCCTTCCCCAAGAATGGTGACCTAAGCATACCAAGCAACTACAGAGGAATTACACTCACTCCAATTGCAGCAAAAATCTACAATGCTATGCTTCTCAACCGTATCCAATCAAAGATCGAAGAAGTGCTCAGGAAGAACCAAAATGGATTTAGAAAGAATCGCTCTACTACTAGTCAAATACTTACTGTTAGGAGACTGATTGAAGGAGTCAAAGCAAAAAACATTGAGGCAGTCATGATCTTTGTAGATTTCTCCAAAGCATTCGACTCTGTACATAGAGGAAAAATGGCCAGCATATTAAAAGCATATGGCATTCCAAATGAAGTCATTAATGCTATCATGATGCTATATGAGCACATTCAAGCAATGATCAGGTCCCCAGATGGGGACACTGAATTTTTCGACATCCGCACTGTGGTTCTACAAGGAGATACTCTTTTCATTGTCTGTCTTGACTTTGTACTTCACACCTCTGTTGATATACACAATATGCTAGGCTTCACCCTAAATGAATCCAGAAACAGACGTCATCAATCAGCACACATAACTGATGCAGATTACGCAGATGATATTGCTTTGTTCGCGAACAACAATGCTGATGCGAAAAATCTGCAAATGACATTGATCTCCACATAAATGCGGATAAGACAAAGTTTATGACTTTCAATGTGATGGGAGAGATCATGGCTTTAGTTGGATCAACACTGAAAGAAGTCGCTGAGTTTACATATTTGGTCAGCAACATAGTTTCCACAGAGAGAGATATCGGAATTCGCATCTCAAAAGAATGGACCGCATTGGATGGGCTACATTCAGTAAGGACTTCGGGACTGGCTGACAAACTGAAAAGGCTGTTCTTCAGGGCAGTGATAGAGTCTGTCCTTGTTTACGGTTCTACAACCTGGACACTCACCAAAAAATTGGAAAAAAAACTAGACTGCACATACACCCGTATGCTAAGAACAATATTAAATATATCTTGGCAAAATCATCCCACGAAGCAGCAACTTTATGGCAATCTACCTGCCATATCTAATACCATCAGAGAAAGATGCCTACGATTTGCTGGTCATTATCTGAGGAGCAAGCATGAATTGGTGAGTGATGTATTGCTATGGACTCCACGACACGGACGCGCAAGCAGAGGACGACCTAGATCTACGTACATCCAACAAATAGCATACGACACCAACTATGAACCTGAAGATTGTAGACAACTGATGGAAGACAGGAAACTCTGGAGAGGAAGAGTCAGATTAGTCCGGGCAAGGAGCCCGTCCTGATGATGATGATGATGATGATGATGATGATGATGATGATGATGATGATGACGATGATCTCACGGCATTAATTTTGTAAAATAAAAAATGTCCTTACAAATGAAATAATTTTTTCTCAGTATTTGAATTTTTAAATTTTAACAGAATACAGAAATAAACGAGTGAGAGGTTATTTTCAAAATTGTAACTAAGTCAACTACAATTGCTAACTAAAAATAGTTACTTGCATTCAGAAATAAGAACTGATTGAGACTAATTAATCACTTTCTGCCAAAGCTCGGTTTCCATTTTAAACCATCATACCAGTCGAAGATACGTCACCGACAACCACTCTGATAGAGTCTGAGCCATTTTAAAGCTCTTTTCCTTTCTTCTGTCTGACTAAGGTATGCTTCTATCCAATCCACTCTGTCAGGCTTTACCTTCACGCACTTGGAAAGGTTAGTTTATTGCTAACTAGCATGGGTGCCCGGCGTTGCCCGGGTGTTTGGAGGTGTATGCTGAGCAAAAAAAAGGGGGTAATTTTTTAAACTTTGACCCCTATTATGACCCCTGAAAATTTATTGTTTTGGGCTCAAATCAAGTTATTAAGTTAGATTCATGTCCACGGAAGCTATATCTAAAATTTAAAGTGTGTAGACCCAAAATTGTCGGAGAAGTTTGGTAGAGTTCTCAAAGCTCAAATCGTTGAACTTTGACCCCTTAATCGCCAAATTTCTGGCTAAAAACCGATCACATAGATTTTTCCAAATCTCAGTACCCTGTATATCAAATTTCGAGTCTGTAGACTAAAAATTGACAGAGTTATTTCGTAGGGAAATGTACACAGACAGACAGACAGACACACACACACACACACACACACACACACACACACACACACACACACACTTTAACTTTTATAGATATATAGATTTAAAATTTGAGTCTGACAGAATGACAAAATTATATTGCAAACCGATATATTAAACAAACGAACTTCAAAGAGACAAATGAACACATAAGTAAAAACAATTTGTATTAGAAAACATTTATTATTCCACGTCTTTTTTTTACAGACCTGACGACTGGGATTCGCTCTTAATAAAAATTGTTTTTTATAGTCTTAATTTTGACTTCCTTTTTCATAAAAAACTAAAAAAAAAATCAAGAAAGAAAAGAAATTTAATTTTATTTTTTCATTAATTTCTTTCTGTGCAAAGCAATTCTTTCAAACTTACTCTGTTTCCAAAATGTTTTTATTTTATTCCCCTCCCCCTTCATTCATTTTCCTCCGCATCCTGGCAAGATTACTGTACACATAGATTCGAAAAAATAGTCAAAAACAAATATATAAATAAATGTTATCAAAGGCAAGATAAGTTACTTTTCTACCTAACTGGATATCTTTTTTGTGTTTTTATTCAATGTAATATATTTATTCAGCTCGAAAAACATACAGTGTTTACCGATGTGTTGGAAAATTCAAGATGGCGTCTCACACCCTCTTTAACACCGTAAGTTTGGGAAAAGGTGTTATAAATAAAAAACTATACAAAATACTATTAAAAACCCGCCGAATATATGTCAACCTATGTCACGGTAACATATATTGAGCGAGTTTTTAACAGTATTTTAACAGGGCACATCGTAAAAACTGACCCATTAATTTTCCTGAAGTAAAAACTATATAGTTTTTAAACTTTTAAAACTGTACATTATAAAAAGAAAACTGTTCGAGTGATTTTTTTTTTTTTTTTTTTACATGGGTGTCACCACTTATCAAGGCCCAGAGGCCACTCAAGGATAAGGGTTAATAGGTATACATTAGTCATTGTGATTTTAGCATAGTAAACAGTGGGAATTTTGTAACTTGGATTACTTGAAAAAGAAAACTGTTCGAATGATTGAAAATGAAAACAAAATAACAATGTAAATATATTGATAAGAAAAAAACAAAAACAAACGAAGTTTCCGTTTCAGGAACCCGAGTTTAATTTTATGTCGTAATCATTCAACTCGTTAGCGGTTTTATTCAGCGATTAGGGATAACCATACGACATATCTAATTACCAAAGCGATTTTTTTTTAATTTTTTTTTTTTATTAAAACTAAACCTGTTTAGTTTTAATGAACCAATTTTTTTAAAGCCAACACTTTAGTTATTTTGAGAGCGTGCAACTGCACCCGAAAGGTTGATTAGGAAACTTTTATTTTTTTTTGTTTTGTTTTTTTAATCACCGCGTTCCGACCTTGTGTCATATGTTCCTGCAATGGGAAGAAAGGTAAATAAAAACTATCCCATCGCGTGTCTATATATTGTTGCTATGCCAAAATAGGTCAAATGCAGAGAAAGTTGTAGGGGAAAAAAGTTTAAGTGAAATTAAATTTCTCTGCCCCAAACAAAATAATAAAAAAGGAATAAAACAAAATGACACCTCCTCCTCGTTTAAAATGCGCCACATTTATTTTTCAACAAAAATAACAAGATGAACAAAAAAGGTCTGATCGGTAAAAGTTCTTGAGAAATCATTATGATTAGAATGTTCAAAGTAGGTGAAAAATCCTTTGTGGAATTATTAAAATTAAAAGGCCATGTTAGATGAAAGTCCTTTGTAAAATTAATAAGATTAGAAGGTGAAAGTCTTGTGTGAAAATAATGTCCTTATTTCAAGGTTTGTGTTTTAACTGGCAAAGTTTGCCTTATTCAAAAGTTCCATGAGGAAAGTAATCAGTTATTATTATTAATTCTTATAGAAAATGTACGGAATGTGTGCGTATGTGCATAAGTGTGATTTTTGAGTGCCCACGTGGCGTGTGTAATTATGGTTTCGACAGATTTGAAAACGGCGATGAGAGGAAAACGAGAGGCGTGTTCTCGTGTCACGTCGAGCGAGAAGAAAAGAAAACAGAGGGGAAAAAGGGAAGGAAGAATGTTTGTTGCGTTTAAATACTTTTTGAGTCGGCTCTTACACAAGATTGCTGCTCATGGTATTTAGTTTTTGGAAAAGCGTTAAAATGACAATCTTCTAAATTTTCTCATTGGTCGCTTGTGTCACGTGATACTGTCTTCAACTACGTCTGTCAGAAGTATGTTCATTTTACTTTTGTTGTTGTGAGAAAAGCGTGTGGGCGTATTTGAACTTATGTTGTTACTGGAAGAACTTAATTCGTGCAAAATGCGCGGGGAAATTAAAATTCATAAACGTTGGCTTATTTGCGCGCCAGTATTTGCGCGCCAGCATGTGTGTGTGTGTGTGTGTGTGTGTGTGTGTGTGTGTGTGTGTGTGTGTGTGTGTGTGTGTGAAGCACAAAGTTTAAAATAATAAAGCCACGTGTATTATATACAATAACGTTTCTCTGCTTCATTTCAATAAGTTGTTGAAGTGCGTTGCCAGCTCCCATTGTTTTTCATCATAACATAAACGAATGGTGTTACTAGTTATGTACGACAAATTAAGGAACGATAATTGGCCCCTTTTGATTCTTTATTCGTGTCATATTTAGGCACGACAAATTAAGGCATGGAAAAAATATTCCCTTAAGTTAAAAGAAAAATATATTTGTTTACTTTTTTAAGTCATAAATGTTTTAGTAAGTGTTTTGGGTTTGTTTTATTTTTAATCGTGAATGTCCACAAAAAATGAAAATGAAAAGTAAATGCATCAATAAATTCATTTCTACAAGTTTCAGCTTGACAGTTTGAAAACAAAAACATGTTTATTTTACAACGATTTTTAATAAAGAAAAGAAAGCCAGTCCGTCTAAATTAAAAAGCTTTAGCTTCTTATTGTTCTTGACATAAAATCCCAGATTGTTGTGTCTAAATATCACGCGAATAGAAAATCAACAAACCACGCTATGTGATATACAAATATCTGTACGTGATGTTGCCAAGCTAATGAAAAACCTTGATTCCCGTAAAGCAACCGGCCCTGACGGTATTCCAATTATAGTACTAAAAAAACTTCAACCAGAACTAGCGCCCATACTTACAAAACTGTTTAAATGTGTCTTAAGGAAAATTGCTTCCCATCACCCTGGAAAATCTCATCAATATGCACTGTATTTAAGAATTCAGGTGATCGCTCATCTCCTATTCAGTACAGGCCAATAAGTCTCCTATGCGTCATGAGTAAGTTGCTGGAATCTGTGTTAAATACAGAAGTAATCAGCCATCTCAGCAAAAATAACCTTCTTACTGACACACAATATGGTTTCCGTTCTGCTAGATCTACAGCAGATACAGTTATATCTCATAGGATTAGCGAATCTCTTGAAGGAAGCAACCTTTCTAGGGCAATTGCTCTTGACATATCGAAGGCCTTTGATAGGCTATGGCATAAAGGTTTACTTCACAGGGTCTCTAGCTATGGTATAGCTGGAAATGTCTTCTCAATTATTAAATCATTTCTCTCTGATAGGTTCATAAGAGTAGTAATTGAGGGGCAAAAATCAGAAGCTTACAGTATTAATACTGGAGTCTCTCAGGGGTCCATTCTTGGCCCAACTCTCTTTCTGATCTATATTAATGATCTTCCAAATCACATCCTTACATCAGTCATAGACATTTATGCTGATGACACTACCATCTATGGTAGCACATCTAAGACCGTAAACGACCAGGTTCTCTCTGCTTCTCTCTCCTCTGATCTTGAGCACATGGTACAATGGGGAAAGGAGTGGTTGGTTACTTTTAATGCATCTAAAACCAAGCTTTTATGCTTACATCATTAACGCTCTGATACCCATCTGACATCAATTGAAATGAATGACTCTCATGTTGGGAAGCCTCAAGTTTTGACAAGCTTCTGGGATTGACCTTTACTCCTTATCTTAAATGGAACACGTACATCAAATCTGTTGTCAAGGTCGCTGGAAAAATAGAGGGATCCTTCTAAGAGCCAGGTACGTCCAAGGATGGAGTACTGTTGCCACATCTGGGCAGGAGCTGTTCCCTGCAACCTCTATCTCACAGAAGAGATGTTGCGAGTTTGTCTCTGCTTTATTGTTATTTTCATGGCAAGTGCTTAACTGAGCTTCAATCTATGATCCTTCTTGCCAAACTTTCACAAGAAACACTCGTCTAACTAAAACCACTATCAATATTTCCCCCCACCCTTTATCTGTGCCTTAACCTAAACGTAGATTCCATGAACAAAGCTTCTTTCTTAGAAGTGTAAGCCTGTGGAACTGTCTTCCATTTGCCTGCTCTCCGGCTGACTACAATCTGATTGTATCCAAGTCCAACGTAAACAAGTTCTTGATGAGTCATTCCACTTATGTTAATTTACCGAATTTCCATTAGTAACGATTACTATATTGTCCAATTGAATACTGTACACTCTTTAATACTTAACCTCGAGTAGACTCTGGGCCTTGATAAGTGTTGATGCCTATGTAAAAAAAAACAGTTATCGTAGATGCTTAGTAAAACCACATAAACGAAATATACCTATATCATTTGCATTATTCGGACTACTGTTCTCATCTTGGATGTTATTCTCACAATGTTTTAGCCAATAATACCTCCGACTTTTTTTGCATGAACTTTATCGAACTTGAATCTTTCTGTCGAACTTGGTAATTGATGTAAGGGTCGTTTGTTTGTTTTTGTTTGTTTTTGCTTTTGTTTTTTTTTTGTTTTTGCTTTTGTTTTTTTTTTGTTTTTTTTTTGTTTTTTTTTTGTTGCCGTGGTTTGCTTGTTTTTTTTTGTTTTTTTTTGTTTTTGTTTTTTTGTTGTTATTGTTGTTGTTGTTTGCTTGTTTTTTTTTTGTTTTTTGTTGTTTTTTTTCTAATTTTAAAAAAAATATATTTAAGGGAAAAGTGCGACGGAGACAATTCGTACGATATGTGTGACATAGACAATTTGTATGATATGTGTGACATAGACAATTTGTATGATATGTGTGACATAGACAATTTGAATGATATGTGTGACATAGACAATTTGTACGATATGTGTGACATAAAAAATTTGTACGATATGTGTGACATAGACAATTTGTATGATATGTGTGACATAAAAAATTTGTACGATATGTGTGACATAAAAAATTTGTACGATATGTGTGACATAAAAAATTTGTACGATATGTGTGACATAGACAATTTGTATGATATGTGTGACATAAAAAATTTGTACGATATGTGTGACATAAAAAATTTGTACGATATGTGTGACATAAAACATTTGTATGATATGTGTGACATAGAAAATTTGTACAATATGTGTGACATAGACAATTTGTATGATATGTGTGACAGAAAAAATTTGTATTATATGTGTGATGTAGACAATTTGTACAATATGTGTGACATAGACAATTTGTATGATATGTGTGACATAGACAATTTGTATGATATGTGTGACATTAACAATTTGTATGATATGTGTGACATAGACAATTTGTATGATATGTGTGACATAGACAATTTGTATGATATGTGTGACATAGACAATTTGTACGATGTGTGACATTAACAATTTGTATTATATGTGTTACATAGACAATTTGTATGATATGTGTGACATAGACAATTTGTATGATATGTTTGACATAGACAATTTGTACGATATGCGTGACATAGACAATTTGTATAATATATGTGACATAGACAATTTGTATGATATGTGTGACATAGACAATTTGTACGATATGTGTGACATAGACAATTTGTACGATATGTGTGACATAAAAGATTTGTACGATATGTGTGACATAGACAATTTGTATGATATGTGTGACATAGACAATTTGTACGATATGTGTGACATAGACAATTTGTACGATATGTGTGGCATAGACAATTTGTATGATATGTGTGACAAACAATTTGTACGATATGTGTGACATAAAAGATTTGTACGATATGTGTTACATAGACAATTTGTATGATATGTGTGACAAAGACAATTTGTATGATATGTGTGACATAAATAATTTGTACGATATTTGTGACATAGACAATTTGTACGATATGTGTGACATAGACAATTTGTACGATATGTGTGACAGTAAAAATTTGTACGATATATGTGACATAGACAATTTGTATGATATGTGTGACATAAAAAATTTGTACGATATGTGTGACATAGACAATTTGTATGATATGTGTGGCATAGACAATTTGTATGATATGTGTGACATAGACAATTTGTATGATATGTGTGACATAAACAATTTGTATTATATGTGTGATAAAAACAGCGCAATCGAAATACGGTGAAAAGTTACCTACAGTCTGTAGAAAAAAAAATGGCGTTGCGTGTATTTTTCCGCGCTCTACGTTCTTTTATATCGTACTTGTAATTCCGTATATATTTTTCAATCAATTGATTTGTATAATTTTTAGTTGCTAGTAGGCTATTGTTTGGATTTGGTTAAGAAATTAAAGCTGAACGATACGAGCGAAGACTTAAGTAGTTTTATTTCAAAGTGTCCACGGCCGGAAGGATTACATCCGGTTTCGGGTGATTCGCAGCAAACAGTAACTGCGATATTACAACAGTAATCTGTACTAAATTTGGAACGGAACCTTTTATTCAGGGGTTACTTCTCGTTTCTGTCTGAATAAAAGTCTTAAGCAATTCGTAAGTGCATTCTTAGTATGTCCCGCACTGAGGATTGAACTTTCAAAAGATATAAGCTGCTGAAACGAACCTGAACAAAACCTCACTAGTGAACAATAATGAATTTAGAACTGTTAACTTTGGCATGTTATCCGTTACGCAACGTTTCCTTGCGGAAGTAATAATCAGTTCAAAATAATATTCTTCTAAAGGTTTAAGATCTAACCCTTACTACAGGCGATACTTCAAATACAATTAGGAATTAAGCTTTCCACAGGACCATGAGTGGCTGAACGAAAACAATGTATCCTCCGTGAATTAATTAAAAATTACGTTTGAAATTCCGTACAAATTCCAGGATTCCACAGAAAGATATCTATGTTCAACAAGATACACCTGAAGAAGGTCGGAAGTTAGATCGGTCGAAATGTTCTGAGAATAATATTCAAGGTGAGAACAGTAGTCTGAATAATCCAAATAATGCAAATTATCAATCCTCATCTAAGAAAATATACATGTACAAATTGGTTTCTCCAAGAGAATGTGATTTGGGTGGTTTTAATCTTCCGATGATTCAATTCAGTGAACACAACGGATATTCACTTTTTCACTTATGTAATTCATTATCGAAATGTTGAATTACATCATAAGTTCATTATTGAGTTTTTATTCAGGTTCGATGCAGCCTGCCGCTGGCGTCAGACATTCGGGCATATTTGCTCAAAATATCAGCATGTCAAAAATATGTCTTAGAAATATGTCTTCTCACGAAAAGAATAATTTGAAAAGATTTCTAAATCTTCCCTACATTCATTATTCAACTTTTATTAATTGAATGATTTAATATCGAATTGTTGCATTCTAATTTATAAAAAATCGAAAAAAAAAAGTTTTTGTCTGTTGAATATAATTATATTAGTGGGTCCCTGAGGAAATTCCACGGTTGATTTTTCATCTATCTGTATAAAAATATATTTGTATGGATCGGAATAGTACAACTTTTTGCGTGGCTTGATTTTGTTGTTAGCATTGCTTTCCCTGATTTTTTTTCTTTTTTAAGTAGGATACTTACAGCATGAATATTTGAATGTTGTCAGCACCTATAACTGAAAATCATGCAATGGCATTGATTTGATTTGAACTTCACGCAACTCAGTCTGCGTTGTTAATAATTTTAGTACGGCCACCTCCCATTTATTGGTCCAATTTACTGTTGATCCGAATATATCCCTTAAAATAATACATGTCTTTAAGTTTTATACAGAAAATAATTTATCTTTACTGATCTGTAAAAAATAATTGTCATTGGCAACGAAAAATGAAATAAATAAAACAAATATATATCTTTTATTGCCTTTTTTTTTATTTAAGATAGTAACAATTAGACGTTTATTACAATCTAATTAAAGTAAAAAGAGTTGGTGCTTATGCAATATTCTGGGTTTTCAAACGGATGTATTTCGGGTTAAAATACTATTACATACATACATATGTGTCATAATGAAAGTAATATTAATTCCAAAAATTACGAAAAATGATCCACTAGATGATGTGCTAGACCCATTTCTCACAAAAAATTCATAGAGATTAACGATCGAGGATTTTCATTTATTTTAATGGCGGATTTCAAAGAAAGCGAGGAAGATAAGTCAGTTTGTCATTAGTAATGAAATTTTAAAAACTCTTCAACTTTAATATTTTGAAACTCAATAATTCGATAAATTTTATATTTACTTCTAATTATTTTTCTAATAAACCAGTTTTCGTATTTTTTTATACTAATTTCGACCTGACATATAAGTACATAATAGTGTTTTCACCTGAACTGCATTTGTTTAAATCTCCTATCTACTGCACAAGCACAAAAGAGTGTAAATAAAAGGTTTTTAGTTAAAACTGGACGAGAAAATTCGGTTTTGAAATTTTAAAATGAATAAAGTCAGAATATTTACCTAAACAACAAGAGTCGATTACTTTTTTTACAATACATATCATTTTTGGCAATCGAACTAACTCATTAAAATAACGAAGTGTTGGAAATAGTACGAACATAAAATACCTTAGCATATTATTATATTGATCATAGTTTGAACGTATAGGACTGTTGATTCTAACAGAATTTACCTGAAAACTGGTAATGTCCATCTAAAGAGAAAATAGCAAGTAAAAAAAAAGCTGTTGCATATATCAAAACTTGAATTAAACCAGATGGAATAGAAGAAAAACCGGCTCATTTAACAATACAGAACATGATTTCCATTTGTTCCAGTTGAAAGAAAACAATGCATTAACTTCTGTGGAGAACAGTTGGCAATAATTTGGGAGTATTTATACTGACGAATAACATGATAAAATGTAATAACATGATTAAATGTAATAACATGATTGAATGTAATAACATGGTAGAATGTAATAACATGATTGAATGTAATAACATGATTGAATGTAATAACATGATTGAATGGAATAACATGATTGAATGGAATAACATGATTGAATGTAATAACATGGTAGAATGTAATAACATGATTGAATGTAATAACATGATTGAATGGAATAACATGATTGAATGTAATAACATGGTAGAATGTAATAACATGATTGAATGTAATAACATGATTGAATGTAATAACATGATTGAATGGAATAACATGATTGAATGTAATAACATGATTGAATGGAATAACATGATTGAATGGAATAACATGATTGAATGTAATAACATGATTGAAGGTAATAACATGATTGAATGTAATAACATGATAGAATGTAATAACATGATTGAATGTAATAACATGATTGAATGTAATAACATGATTGAATGTAATAACATGATTGAATGGAATAACATGATTGAATGTATAACATGATTGAATGTAATAACATGATTGAATGTAATAACATGATTGAATGTAATAACATGATTGAAGGTAATAACATGATTGAATGTAATAACGTGATTGAATGTAATAACATGATTGAATGTAATAACATGATTGAATGGAATAACATGATTGAATGTAATAACATGATTGAATGTAATAACATGATTGAATGTAATAACATGATTGAATGTAATAACATGATTGAATGTAATAACATGATTGAATGTAATAACATGATTGAATGTAATAACATGATTGAATGTAATAACATGATTGAATGGAATAACATGATTGAATGTAATAACATGATTGAATGTAATAACATGATTGAATGTAATAACATGATTGAATGTAATAACGTGATTGAATGTAATAACATGATTGAATGTAATAACATGATAGAATGGAATAACATGATTGAAGGTAATAACATGATTGAATGGAATAACATGATTGAATGTAATAACATGGTTGAATGTAATAACATGATTGAATGTAATAACATGATTGAATGGAATAACATGATTGAATGTAATAACATGATTAAAGGTAATAACATGATTGAATGGAATAACATGATTGAATGGAATAACATGATTGAATGTAATAACATGATTGAAGGTAATAACATGATTGAATGTAATAACATGATAGAATGTAATAACATGATTGAAGGTAATAACATGATTGAATGTAATAACATGATTGAATGTAATAACATGATTGAATGTAATAACATGATTGAATGGAATAACATGATTGAATGTAATAACATGATTGAATGGAATAACATGATTGAATGTAATAACATGATTGAATGGAATAACATGGTTGAATGTAATAACATGATTGAATGTAATAACATGGTAGAATGTAATAACATGATTGAATGTAATAACATGATTGAATGGAATAACATGATTGAATGTAATAACATGATAGAATGTAATAACATGATTGAATGTAATAACATGATTGAAGGTAATAACATGATTGAATGTAATAACATGATAGAATGTAATAACATGATTGAATGGAATAACATGATTGAATGGAATAACATGATTGAAGGTAATAACATGACTGAAGGTAATAACATGATAGAATGTAATAACATGATTGAATGTAATAACATGATTGAATGTAATAACATGATTGAAGGTAATAACATGATTGAATGTAATAACATGATTGAATGTAATAACATGATTGAAGGTAATAACATGATTGAATGTAATAACATGATTGAATGGAATAACATGATTGAATGGAATAACATGATTGAATGGAATAACATGATTGAATGTAATAACATGATAGAATGGAATAACATGATTGAATGTAATAACATGATTGAAGGTAATAACATGATTGAATGTAATAACATGATTGAATGTAATAACATGATTGAAGGTAATAACATGATTGAATGTAATAACATGATTGAATGTAATAACATGATAGAATGGAATAACATGATTGAATGTAATAACATGATTGAAGGTAATAACATGATTGAAGGTAATAACATGATTAAATGTAATAACATGATTGAAGGTAATAACATGATTGAAGGTAATAACATGATTGAAGGTAATAACATGATTGAATGTAATAACATGATAGAATGGAATAACATGATTAAATGTAATAACATGATTGAATGTAATAACATGATTGAATGTAATAACATGATTGAATGTAATAACATGATTGAAGGTAATAACATGATTGAATGTAATAACATGATTGAATGTAATAACATGATTGAAGGTAATAACATGATTGAAGGTAATAACATGATTAAATGTAATAACAAGATTGAAGGTAATAACATGATTGAAGGTAATAACATGATTGAATGTAATAACATGATTGAATGTAATAACATGATTGAATGTAATAACATGATTGAATGTAATAACATGATTGAATGTAATAACATGATTGAATGTAATAACATGATAGAATGTAATAACATGATTGAATGTAATAACATGATTGAAGGTAATAACATGATTGAATGTAATAACATGATTGAATGTAATAACATGATTGAATGTAATAACATGATTGAATGTAATAACATGATTGAATGTAATAACATGATAGAATGTAATAACATGATTGAATGTAATAACATGATTGAAGGTAATAACATGATTGAAGGTAATAACATGATTGAAGGTAATAACATGATTGAATGTAATAACATGATTGAATGTAATAACATGATAGAATGTAATAACATGATTGAATGTAATAACATGATTGAATGGAATAACATGATTGAATGTAATAACATGATTGAATGGAATAACATGATTGAATGGAATAACATGATTGAATGGAATAACATGATTGAATGGAATAACATGATTGAATGTAATAACATGATAGAATGGAATAACATGATTGAATGTAATAACATGATTGAATGTAATAACATGATTGAATGTAATAACATGATTGAATGGAATAACGTGATTGAATGTAATAACATGATTGAATGTAATAACATGATTGAATGTAATAACATGATAGAATGTAATAACATGATTGAATGGAATAACATGATTGAATGGAATAACATGATTGAATGTAATAACATGATTGAATGGAATAACATGATTGAATGTAATAACATGATTGAAGGTAATAACGTGATTGAATGTAATAACGTGATTGAATGTAATAACGTGATTGAATGTAATAACATGATTGAATGGAATAACATGATTGAATGGAATAACATGATTGAATGGAATAACATGATTGAATGTAATAACATGATTGAATGTAATAACATGATAGAATGTAATAACATGATTGAATGTAATAACATGATAGAATGTAATAACATGATTGAATGTAATAACATGATTGAAGGTAATAACATGATTGAATGTAATAACATGATTGAATGTAATAACATGATTGAATGGAATAACATGATTGAATGGAATAACATGATTGAATGTAATAACATGATTGAATGGAATAACATGATAGAATGTAATAACATGATTGAATGTAATAACATGATTGAATGGAATCACATGATTGAATGGAATAACATGATTGAATGTAATAACATGATTGAATGGAATAACATGATTGAATGGAATAACATGATTGAATGGAATAACATGATTGAATGTAATAACATGATTGAATGTAATAACATGATAGAATGTAATAACATGATTGAATGTAATAACATGATTGAATGGAATAACATGATTGAATGGAATAACATGATTGAATGGAATAACATGATTGAATGTAATAACATGATTGAATGTAATAACATGATAGAATGTAATTACATGATTGAATGTAATAACATGATAGAATGTAATAACATGATTGAATGTAATAACATGATTGAAGGTAATAACATGATTGAATGTAATAACATGATTGAATGGAATAACATGATTGAATGTAATAACATGATTGAATGGAATAACATGATTGAATGGAATAACATGATTGAAGGTAATAACATGATTGAATGGAATAACATGATAGAATGTAATAACATGATTGAATGTAATAACATGATTGAATGTAATAACATGATTGAATGTAATAACATGATAGAATGTAATAACATGATTGAATGTAATAACATGATTGAATGGAATAACATGATTGAATGTAATAACATGATTGAATGGAATAACATGATTGAATGTAATAACATGATTGAATGGAATAACATGATTGAATGTAATAACATGATTGAATGTAATAACATGATTGAATGTAATAACATGATAGAATGTAATAACATGATTGAATGTAATAACATGATTGAATGGAATAACATGATTGAATGTAATAACATGATTGAATGTAATAACATGATTGAATGGAATAACATGATTGAATGGAATAACATGATTGAATGGAATAACATGATTGAATGGAATAACATGATTGAATGTAATAACATGATAGAATGGAATAACATGATTGAATGGAATAACATGATTGAATGTAATAACATGATTGAATGTAATAACATGATTGAATGGAATAACATGATTGAATGTAATAACATGATAGAATGTAATAACATGATTGAATGTAATAACATGATTGAATGGAATAACATGATTGAATGTAATAACATGATTGAATGTAATAACATGATTGAATGTAATAACATGATTGAATGTAATAACATGATTGAATGGAATAACATGATTGAATGTAATAACATGATTGAATGTAATAACATGATTGAATGTAATAACATGATTGAATGTAATAACATGATAGAATGTAATAACATGATTGAATGTAATAACATGATTGAATGGAATAACATGATTGAATGTAATAACATGATTGAATGTAATAACATGATTGAATGGAATAACATGATTGAATGTAATAACATGATTGAATGGAATAACATGATTGAATGTAATAACATGATTGAATGTAATAACATGATTGAATGTAATAACATGATTGAATGTAATAACATGATTGAATGTAATAACATGGTAGAATGTAATAACATGGTAGAATGTAATAACATGATTGAATGTAATAACATGATTGAATGGAATAACCTGATTGAATGTAATAACATGATTGAATGTAATAACATGATTGAATGGAATAACATGATTGAATGGAATAACATGATTGAATGGAATAACATGATTGAATGGAATAACATGATTGAATGGAATAACATGATTGAATGTAATAACATGATTGAATGTAATAACATGATTGAATGTAATAACATGATTGAAGGTAATAACAAGATAGAATGTAATAACATGGTAGAATGTAATAACATGATTGAATGTAATAACATGATTGAATGGAATAACATGATTGAATGTAATAACATGATTGAATGTAATAACATGATTGAATGGAATAACATGATTGAATGGAATAACATGATTGAATGGAATAACATGATTGAATGGAATAACATGATTGAATGGAATAACATGATTGAATGTAATAACATGATAGAATGGAATAACATGATTGAATGGAATAACATGATTGAATGTAATAACATGATTGAAGGTAATAACATGATTGAATGTAATAACATGATTGAATGTAATAACATGATTGAATGGAATAACATGATAGAATGTAATAACATGATGTAATGTAATAACATGATTGAATGGAATAACATGATTGAATGTAATAACATGATTGAATGGAATAACATGATTGAATGGAATAACATGATTGAATGGAATAACATGATTGAATTGAATAACATGATTGAATGTAATAACATGATTGAATGTAATAACATGATTGAATGTAATAACATGATTGAATGGAATAACATGATTGAATTGAATAACATGATTGAATGGAATAACATGATTGAATGTAATAACATGATTGAATGTAATAACATGATAGAATGTAATAACATGATTGAATGTAATAACATGATAGAATGTAATAACATGATTGAATGTAATAACATGATTGAAGGTAATAACATGATTGAATGTAATAACATGATTGAATGGAATAACATGATTGAATGTAATAACATGATTGAATGGAATAACATGATTGAATGGAATAACATGATTGAATGTAATAACATTATTGAATGGAATAACATGATAGAATGTAATAACATGATTGAATGTAATAACATGATTGAATGTAATAACATGATTGAATGTAATAGCATGATAGAATGTAATAACATGATTGAATGTAATAACATGATTGAATGGAATAACATGATTGAATGTAATAACATGATTGAATGGAATAACATGATTGAATGTAATAACATGATTGAATGTAATAACATGATTGAATGGAATAACATGATTGAATGTAATAACATGATTGAATGTAATAACATGATTGAATGTAATAACATGATAGAATGTAATAACATGATTGAATGTAAAACATGATTGAATGGAATAACATGATTGAATGGAATAACATGATTGAATGTAATAACATGATTGAATGGAATAACATGATTGAATGGAATAACATGATTGAATGCAATAACATGATTGAATGGAATAACATGATTGAATGGAATAACATGATTGAATGTAATAACATGATAGAATGGAATAACATGATTGAATGGAATAACATGATTGAATGTAATAACATGATTGAATGTAATAACATGATTGAATGTAATAACATGATTGAATGTAATAACATGATAGAATGTAATAACATGATTGAATGTAATAACATGATTGAATGTAATAACATGATTGAATGTAATAACATGATTGAATGTAATAACATGATTGAATGTAATAACATGATTGAATGGAATAACATGATTGAATGTAATAACATGATTGAATGTAATAACATGATTGAATGTAATAACATGATTGAATGTAATAACATGATAGAATGTAATAACATGATTGAATGTAATAACATGATTGAATGGAATAACATGATTGAATGGAATAACATGATTGAATGTAATAACATGATTGAATGGAATAACATGATTGAATGTAATAACATGATTGAATGTAATAACATGATTGAATGTAATAACATGATTGAATGTAATAACATGATTGAATGTAATAACATGATTGAATGTAATAACATGATAGAATGTAATAACATGGTAGAATGTAATAACATGATTGAATGTAATAACATGATTGAATGGAATAACATGATTGAATGTAATAACATGATTGAATGTAATAACATGATTGAATGGAATAACATGATTGAATGGAATAACATGATTGAATGGAATAACATGATTGAATGGAATAACATGATTGAATGTAATAACATGATTGAATGTAATAACATGATTGAATGTAATAACATGATAGAATGTAATAACATGGTAGAATGTAATAACATGATTGAATGTAATAACATGATTGAATGGAATAACATGATTGAATGGAATAACATGATTGAATGTAATAACATGATTGAATGGAATAACATGATTGAATGGAATAACATGATTGAATGGAATAACATGATTGAATGGAATAACATGATTGAATGTAATAACATGATAGAATGGAATAACATGATTGAATGGAATAACATGATTGAATGTAATAACATGATTGAAGGTAATAACATGATTGAATGTAATAACATGATTGAATGTAATAACATGATTGAATGGAATAACATGATAGAATGGAATAACATGATTGAATGTAATAACATGATTGAATGTAATAACATGATTGAATGTAATAACATGATTGAATGTAATAACATGATTGAAGGTAATAACATGATTGAATGTAATAACATGATTGAATGGAATAACATGATTGAATGGAATAACATGATTGAATGTAAAAACATGATTGAATGTAATAACATGATAGAATGGAATAACATGATTGAATGTAATAACATGATTGAATGTAATAACATGATTGAATGGAATAACATGATTGAATGTAATAACATGATTGAAGGTAATAACATGATTGAATGTAATAACATGATTGAATGTAATAACATGATTGAATGTAATAACATGATTGAATGGAATAACATGATTGAAGGTAATAACATGATTGAATGGAATAACATGATTGAATGGAATAACATGATTGAATGTAATAACATGATTGAATGTAATAACATGATTGAATGTAATAACATGATAGAATGGAATAACATGATTGAATGTAATAACATGATTGAATGGAATAACATGATTGAATGTAATAACATGATTGAATGTAATAACATGATTGAATGGAATAACATGATTGAATGTAATAACATGATTGAATGGAATAACATGATTGAATGTAATAACATGATTGAATGTAATAACATGATTGAATGTAATAACATGATTGAATGTAATAACATGATTGAATGTAATAACATGATAGAATGTAATAACATGATTGAATGTAATAACATGATTGAATGGAATAACATGATTGAATGTAATAACATGATTGAATGTAATAACATGATTGAATGGAATAACATGATTGAATGGAATAACATGATTGAATGGAATAACATGATTGAATGGAATAACATGATTGAATGGAATAACATGATTGAATGTAATAACATGATAGAATGGAATAACATGATTGAATGGAATAACATGATTGAATGTAATAACATGATTGAAGGTAATAACATGATTGAATGTAATAACATGATTGAATGTAATAACATGATTGAATGGAATAACATGATTGAATGTAATAACATGATTGAATGGAATAACATGATTGAATGGAATAACATGATTGAATGTAATAACATGATTGAATGGAATAACATGATTGAATGGAATAACATAATTGAATGTATTAACATGATTGAATGGAATAACATGGTTGAATGTAATAACATGATTGAATGTAATAACATGGTAGAATGTAATAACATGATTGAATGGAATAACATGATTGAATGGAATAACATGATTGAATGGAATAACATGATTGAATGTAATAACATGATTGAATGTAATAACATGATTGAAGGTAATAACATGATTGAATGTAATAACATGATAGAATGTAATAACATGATTGAATGGAATAACATGATTGAATGGAATAACATGATTGAAGGTAATAACATGACTGAATGATAGAATGTAATAACATGATTGAATGTAATAACATGATTGAAGGTAATAACATGATTGAATGTAATAACATGATTGAATGTAATAACATGATTGAAGGTAATAACATGATTGAATGTAATAACATGATTGAATGTAATAACATGATAGAATGGAATAACATGATTGAATGGAATAACATGATTGAATGGAATAACATGATTGAATGTAATAACATGATAGAATGGAATAACATGATTGAATGTAATAACATGATTGAATGTAATAACATGATTGAAGGTAATAACATGATTGAATGTAATAACATGATTGAATGTAATAACATGATTGAAGGTAATAACATGATTGAATGTAATAACATGATTGAATGTAATAACATGATAGAATGGAATAACATGATTGAATGTAATAACATGATTGAAGGTAATAACATGATTGAAGGTAATAACATGATTAAATGTAATAACATGATTGAAGGTAATAACATGATTGAATGTAATAACATGATTTAAGGTAATAACATGATTGAATGTAATAACATGATAGAATGGAATAACATGATTAAATGTAATAACATGATTGAATGTAATAACATGATTGAATGTAATAACATGATTGAATGTAATAACATGATTGAAGGTAATAACATGATTGAATGTAATAACATGATTGAATGTAATAACATGATTGAAGGTAATAACATGATTGAAGGTAATAACATGATTAAATGTAATAACATGATTGAAGGTAATAACATGATTGAAGGTAATAACATGATTGAATGTAATAACATGATTGAATGTAATAACATGATTGAATGTAATAACATGATTGAATGTAATAACATGATTGAATGTAATAACATGATAGAATGTAATAACATGATTGAATGTAATAACATGATTGAATGTAATAACATGATTGAATGTAATAACATGATTGAATGTAATAACATGATTGAATGTAATAACAGGATAGAATGTAATAACATGATTGAATGTAATAACATGATTGAAGGTAATAACATGATTGAAGGTAATAACATGATTGAAGGTAATAACATGATTGAAGGTAATAACATGATTGAATGTAATAACATGATAGAATGTAATAACATGATTGAATGTAATAACATGATTGAATGGAATAACATGATTGAATGTAATAACATGATTGAATGGAATAACATGATTGAATGGAATAACATGATTGAATGGAATAACATGATTGAATGGAATAACATGATTGAATGTAATAACATGATAGAATGGAATAACATGATTGAATGTAATAACATGATTGAATGTAATAACATGATTGAATGTAATAACATGATTGAATGTAATAACATGATAGAATGTAATAACATGATTGAATGGAATAACATGATTGAATGTAATAACATGATTGAATGTAATAACATGATTGAATGTAATAACATGATTGAATGTAATAACATGATAGAATGTAATAACATGATTGAATGTAATAACATGATTGAATGTAATAACATGATAGAATGTAATAACATGATTGAATGTAATAACATGATTGAATGTAATAACATGATAGAATGTAATAACATGATTGAATGTAATAACATGATTGAATGGAATAACGTGATTGAATGTAATAACATGATTGAATGTAATAACATGATTGAATGTAATAACATGATAGAATGTAATAACATGATTGAATGGAATAACATGATTGAATGGAATAACATGATTGAATGTAATAACATGATTGAATGGAATTACATGATTGAATGTAATAACATGATTGAAGGTAATAACATGATTGAATGTTATAACGTGATTGAATGTA
This sequence comes from Euprymna scolopes, assembly GCF_053919585.1. NCBI lineage: Eukaryota > Metazoa > Mollusca > Cephalopoda > Sepiida > Sepiolidae > Euprymna > Euprymna scolopes. Next base: position 99,113,914 of record NC_136497.1, on the reverse strand, counting down.
ATAACGTGATTGAATGTAATAACATGATTGAATGTAATAACATGATTGAATGGAATAACATGATTGAATGGAATAACATGATTGAATGTAATAACATGATTGAATGTAATAACATGATAGAATGTAATAACATGATTGAATGTAATAACATGATAGAATGTAATAACATGATTGAATGTAATAACATGATTGAAGGTAATAACATGATTGAATGTAATAACATGATTGAATGGAATAACATGATTGAATGTAATAACATGATTGAATGGAATAACATGATTGAATGGAATAACATGATTGAATGTAATAACATGATTGAATGGAATAACATGATAGAATGTAATAACATGATTGAATGTAATAACATGATTGAATGGAATAACATGATTGAATGTAATAACATGATTGAATGGAATAACATGATTGAATGGAATAACATGATTGAATGTAATAACATGATTGAATGTAATAACATGATAGAATGTAATAACATGATTGAATGTAATAACATGATTGAATGGAATAACATGATTGAATGGAATAACATGATTGAATGGAATAACATGATTGAATGTAATAACATGATTGAATGTAATAACATGATAGAATGTAATTACATGATTGAATGTAATAACATGATAGAATGTAATAACATGATTGAAGGTAATAACATGATTGAAGGTAATAACATGATTGAATGTAATAACATGATTGAATGGAATAACATGATTGAATGTAATAACATGATTGAATGGAATAACATGATTGAATGGAATAACATGATTGAAGGTAATAACATGATTGAATGGAATAACATGATAGAATGTAATAACATGATTGAATGTAATAACATGATTGAATGTAATAACATGATTGAATGTAATAACATGATAGAATGTAATAACATGATTGAATGTAATAACATGATTGAATGGAATAACATGATTGAATGTAATAACATGATTTAATGGAATAACATGATTGAATGTAATAACATGATTGAATGTAATAACATGATTGAATGGAATAACATGATTGAATGTAATAACATGATTGAATGTAATAACATGATTGAATGTAATAACATGATAGAATGTAATAACATGATTGAATGTAATAACATGATTGAATGGAATAACATGATTGAATGTAATAACATGATTGAATGTAATAACATGATTGAATGGAATAACATGATTGAATGGAATAACATGATTGAATGGAATAACATGATTGAATGGAATAACATGATTGAATGTAATAACATGATTGAATGTAATAACATGATAGAATGTAATAACATGATTGAATGTAATAACATGATTGAATGGAATAACATGATTGAATGGAATAACATGATTGAATGGAATAACATGATTTAATGTAATAACATGATTGAATGTAATAACATGATAGAATGTAATTACATGATTGAATGTAATAACATGATAGAATGTAATAACATGATTGAAGGTAATAACATGATTGAAGGTAATAACATGATTGAATGTAATAACATGATTGAATGGAATAACATGATTGAATGTAATAACATGATTGAAGGTAATAACATGATTGAATGTAATAACATGATTGAAGGTAATAACATGATTGAATGTAATAACATGATTGAATGGAATAACATGATTGAATGGAATAACATGATTGAAGGTAATAACATGATTGAATGGAATAACATGATTGAATGGAATAACATGATTGAATGGAATAACATGATTGAATGGAATAACATGATTGAATGTAATACCATGATAGAATGGAATAACATGATTGAATGGAATAACATGATTGAATGTAATAACATGATTGAATGTAATAACATGATTGAATGTAATAACATGATTGAATGTAATAACATGATAGAATGTAATAACATGATTGAATGTAATAACATGATTGAATGGAATAACATGATTGAATGTAATAACATGATTGAATGTAATAACATGATTGAATGTAATAACATGATAGAATGTAATAACATGATTGAATGTAATAACATGATTGAATGGAATAACATGATTGAATGTAATAACATGATTGAATGTAATAACATGATTGAATGGAATAACATGATTGAATGTAATAACATGATTGAATGGAATAACATGATTGAATGTAATAACATGATTGAATGTAATAACATGATTTAATGTAATAACATGATTGAATGTAATAACATGATTGAATGTAATAACATGATTGAATGTAATAACATGGTAGAATGTAATAACATGATTGAATGTAATAACATGATTGAATGGAATAACCTGATTGAATGTAATAACATGATTGAATGTAATAACATGATTGAATTGAATAACATGATTGAATGGAATAACATGATTGAATGGAATAACATGATTGAATGGAATAACATGATTGAATGGAATAACATGATTGAATGGAATAACATGATTGAATGTAATAACATGATAGAATGTAATAACATGATTGAATGTAAAACATGATTGAATGGAATAACATGATTGAATGGAATAACATGATTGAATGTAATAACATGATTGAATGGAATAACATGATTGAATGGAATAACATGATTGAATGCAATAACATGATTGAATGGAATAACATGATTGAATGGAATAACATGATTGAATGTAATAACATGATAGAATGGAATAACATGATTGAATGGAATAACATGATTGAATGTAATAACATGATTGAATGTAATAACATGATTGAATGTAATAACATGATAGAATGTAATAACATGATTGAATGTAATAACATGATTGAATGTAATAACATGATTGAATGTAATAACATGATTGAATGTAATAACATGATTGAATGGAATAACATGATTGAATGTAATAACATGATTGAATGTAATAACATGATTGAATGTAATAACATGATTGAATGTAATAACATGATAGAATGTAATAACATGATTGAATGTAATAACATGATTGAATGGAATAACATGATTGAATGGAATAACATGATTGAATGTAATAACATGATTGAATGGAATAACATGATTGAATGTAATAACATGATTGAATGTAATAACATGATTGAATGTAATAACATGATTGAATGTAATAACATGATTGAATGTAATAACATGATTGAATGTAATAACATGATAGAATGTAATAACATGGTAGAATGTAATAACATGATTGAATGTAATAACATGATTGAATGGAATAACATGATTGAATGTAATAACATGATTGAATGTAATAACATGATTGAATGGAATAACATGATTGAATGGAATAACATGATTGAATGGAATAACATGATTGAATGTAATAACATGATTGAATGTAATAACATGATTGAATGTAATAACATGATAGAATGTAATAACATGGTAGAATGTAATAACATGATTGAATGTAATAACATGATTGAATGGAATAACATGATTGAATGGAATAACATGATTGAATGTAATAACATGATTGAATGGAATAACATGATTGAATGGAATAACATGATTGAATGGAATAACATGATTGAATGGAATAACATGATTGAATGGAATAACATGATTGAATGTAATAACATGATAGAATGGAATAACATGATTGAATGGAATAACATGATTGAATGTAATAACATGATTGAAGGTAATAACATGATTGAATGTAATAACATGATTGAATGTAATAACATGATTGAATGTAATAACATGATTGAATGGAATAACATGATTGAATGGAATAACATGATTGAATGTAATAACATGATTGAATGGAATAACATGATTGAATGGAATAACATGATTGAATGTAATAACATGATTGAATGGAATAACATGATTGAATGGAATAACATGATTGAATGTAATAACATGATTGAATGGAATAACATGATTGAATGTAATAACATGATTGAATGGAATAACATGATAGAATGGAATAACATGATTGAATGTAATAACATGATAGAATGGAATAACATGATTGAATGTAATAACATGATTGAATGGAATAACATGATAGAATGGAATAACATGATTGAATGTAATAACATGATTGAATGTAATAACATGATTGAATGGAATAACATGATTGAATGTAATAACATGATTGAAGGTAATAACATGATTGAATGTAATAACATGATTGAATGTAATAACATGATTGAATGTAATAACATGATTGAATGGAATAACATGATTGAATGGAATAACATGATTGAAGGTAATAACATGATTGAATGGAATAACATGATTGAATGGAATAACATGATTGAATGTAATAACATGATTGAATGTAATAACATGATTGAATGTAATAACATGATAGAATGTAATAACATGATTGAATGTAATAACATGATTGAATGGAATAACATGATTGAATGTAATAACATGATTGAATGTAATAACATGATTGAATGGAATAACATGATTGAATGTAATAACATGATTGAATGGAATAACATGATTGAATGTAATAACATGATTGAATGTAATAACATGATTGAATGTAATAACATGATTGAATGTAATAACATGATTGAATGTAATAACATGATTGAATGTAATAACATGATAGAATGTAATAACATGATTGAATGTAATAACATGATTGAATGGAATAACATGATTGAATGTAATAACATGATTGAATGTAATAACATGATTGAATGTAATAACATGATTGAATGTAATAACATGATTGAATGGAATAACATGATTGAATGGAATAACATGATTGAATGTAATAACATGATAGAATGGAATAACATGATTGAATGTAATAACATGATTGAATGTAATAACATGATTGAATGTAATAACATGATTGAATGTAATAACATGATTGAATGTAATAACATGATTGAAGGTAATAACATAATTGAATGTAATAACATGATTGAATGTAATAACATGATAGAATGGAATAACATGATTGAATGTAATAACATGATTGAAGGTAATAACATGATTGAAGGTAATAACATGATTAAATGTAATAACATGATTGAAGGTAATAACATGATTGAAGGTAATAACATGATTTAAGGTAATAACATGATTGAATGTAATAACATGATAGAATGGAATAACATGATTAAATGTAATAACATGATTGAATGTAATAACATGATTGAATGTAATAACATGATTGAATGTAATAACATGATTGAATGTAATAACATGATTGAATGTAATAACATGATTGAATGTAATAACATGATTGAAGGTAATAACATGATTGAAGGTAATAACATGATTAAATGTAATAACATGATTGAAGGTAATAACATGATTGAAGGTAATAACATGATTGAATGTAATAACATGATTGAATGTAATAACATGATTGAATGTAATAACATGATTGAATGTAATAACATGATTGAATGTAATAACATGATAGAATGTAATAACATGATTGAATGTAATAACATGATTGAATGTAATAACATGATTGAATGTAATAACATGATTGAATGTAATAACATGATTGAATGTAATAACATGATTGAATGTAATAACATGATAGAATGTAATAACATGATTGAATGTAATAACATGATTGAAGGTAATAACATGATTGAAGGTAATAACATGATTGAAGGTAATAACATGATTGAATGTAATAACATGATAGAATGTAATAACATGATTGAATGTAATAACATGATTGAATGGAATAACATGATTGAATGTAATAACATGATTGAATGGAATAACATGATTGAATGGAATAACATGATTGAATGGAATAACATGATTGAATGGAATAACATGATTGAATGTAATAACATGATAGAATGGAATAACATGATTGAATGTAATAACATGATTGAATGTAATAACATGATTGAATGTAATAACATGATTGAATGTAATAACATGATTGAATGGAATAACATGATTGAATGTAATAACATGATTGAATGTAATAACATGATTGAATGTAATAACATGATTGAATGTAATAACATGATTGAATGTAATAACATGATAGAATGTAATAACATGATTGAATGTAATAACATGATTGAATGTAATAACATGATAGAATGTAATAACATGATTGAATGTAATAACATGATTGAATGTAATAACATGATAGAATGTAATAACATGATTGAATGTAATAACATGATTGAATGGAATAACGTGATTGAATGTAATAACGTGATTGAATGTAATAACATGATTGAATGTAATAACATGATAGAATGTAATAACATGATTGAATGGAATAACATGATTGAATGGAATAACATGATTGAATGTAATAACATGATTGAATGGAATAACATGATTGAATGTAATAACATGATTGAAGGTAATAACATGATTGAATGTTATAACGTGATTGAATGTAATAACGTGATTGAATGTAATAACATGATTGAATGGAATAACATGATTGAATGGAATAACATGATTGAATGGAATAACATGATTGAATGTAATAACATGATTGAATGTAATAACATGATAGAATGTAATAACATGATTGAATGTAATAACATGATAGAATGTAATAACATGATTGAATGTAATAACATGATTGAAGGTAATAACATGATTGAATGTAATAACATGATTGAATGGAATAACATGATTGAATGTAATAACATGATTGAATGGAATAACATGATTGAATGGAATAACATGATTGAATGTAATAACATGATTGAATGGAATAACATGATAGAATGTAATAACATGATTGAATGTAATAACATGATTGAATGGAATAACATGATTGAATGTAATAACATGATTGAATGGAATAACATGATTGAATGGAATAACATGATTGAATGGAATAACATGATTGAATGTAATAACATGATTGAATGTAATAACATGATAGAATGTAATAACATGATTGAATGTAATAACATGATTGAATGGAATAACATGATTGAATGGAATAACATGATTGAATGGAATAACATGATTGAATGTAATAACATGATTGAATGTAATAACATGATAGAATGTAATTACATGATTGAATGTAATAACATGATAGAATGTAATAACATGATTGAAGGTAATAACATGATTGAAGGTAATAACATGATTGAATGTAATAACATGATTGAATGGAATAACATGATTGAATGTAATAACATGATTGAATGGAATAACATGATTGAATGGAATAACATGATTGAAGGTAATAACATGATTGAATGGAATAACATGATAGAATGTAATAACATGATTGAATGTAATAACATGATTGAATGTAATAACATGATTGAATGTAATAACATGATAGAATGTAATAACATGATTGAATGTAATAACATGATTGAATGGAATAACATGATTGAATGTAATAACATGATTGAATGGAATAACATGATTGAATGTAATAACATGATTGAATGTAATAACATGATTGAATGGAATAACATGATTGAATGTAATAACATGATTGAATGTAATAACATGATTGAATGTAATAACATGATAGAATGTAATAACATGATTGAATGTAATAACATGATTGAATGGAATAACATGATTGAATGTAATAACATGATTGAATGTAATAACATGATTGAATGGAATAACATGATTGAATGGAATAACATGATTGAATGGAATAACATGATTGAATGGAATAACATGATTGAATGTAATAACATGATTGAATGTAATAACATGATAGAATGTAATAACATGATTGAATGTAATAACATGATTGAATGGAATAACATGATTGAATGGAATAACATGATTGAATGGAATAACATGATTTAATGTAATAACATGATTGAATGTAATAACATGATAGAATGTAATTACATGATTGAATGTAATAACATGATAGAATGTAATAACATGATTGAAGGTAATAACATGATTGAAGGTAATAACATGATTGAATGTAATAACATGATTGAATGGAATAACATGATTGAATGTAATAACATGATTGAAGGTAATAACATGATTGAATGTAATAACATGATTGAAGGTAATAACATGATTGAATGTAATAACATGATTGAATGGAATAACATGATTGAATGGAATAACATGATTGAAGGTAATAACATGATTGAATGGAATAACATGATTGAATGGAATAACATGATTGAATGGAATAACATGATTGAATGGAATAACATGATTGAATGTAATAACATGATAGAATGGAATAACATGATTGAATGGAATAACATGATTGAATGTAATAACATGATTGAATGTAATAACATGATTGAATGTAATAACATGATTGAATGTAATAACATGATAGAATGTAATAACATGATTGAATGTAATAACATGATTGAATGGAATAACATGATTGAATGTAATAACATGATTGAATGTAATAACATGATTGAATGTAATAACATGATTGAATGTAATAACATGATAGAATGTAATAACATGATTGAATGTAATAACATGATTGAATGGAATAACATGATTGAATGTAATAACATGATTGAATGTAATAACATGATTGAATGTAATAACATGATTGAATGGAATAACATGATTGAATGTAATAACATGATTGAATGGAATAACATGATTGAATGTAATAACATGATTGAATGTAATAACATGATTTAATGTAATAACATGATTGAATGTAATAACATGATTGAATGTAATAACATGATTGAATGTAATAACATGGTAGAATGTAATAACATGATTGAATGTAATAACATGATTGAATGGAATAACCTGATTGAATGTAATAACATGATTGAATGTAATAACATGATTGAATGGAATAACATGATTGAATGGAATAACATGATTGAATGGAATAACATGATTGAATGGAATAACATGATTGAATGGAATAACATGATTGAATGTAATAACATGATTGAATGTAATAACATGATTGAATGTAATAACATGATTGAATGTAATAACATGGTAGAATGTAATAACATGATTGAATGGAATAACATGATTGAATGTAATAACATGATTGAATGTAATAACATGATTGAATGGAATAACATGATTGAATGGAATAACATGATTGAATGGAATAACATGATTGAATGGAATAACATGATTGAATGTAATAACATGATAGAATGGAATAACATGATTGAATGGAATAACATGATTGAATGTAATAACATGATTGAAGGTAATAACATGATTGAAGGTAATAACATGATTGAATGTAATAACATGATTGAATGGAATAACATGATAGAATGTAATAACATGATGTAATGTAATAACATGATTGAATGGAATAACATGATTGAATGTAATAACATGATTGAATGGAATAACATGATTGAATGGAATAACATGATTGAATGGAATAACATGATTGAATTGAATAACATGATTGAATGTAATAACATGATTGAATGTAATAACATGATTGAATGTAATAACATGATTGAATGGAATAACATGATTGAATGGAATAACATGATTGAATGTAATAACATGATTGAATGTAATAACATGATAGAATGTAATAACATGATTGAATGTAATAACATGATAGAATGTAATAACATGATTGAATGTAATAACATGATTGAAGGTAATAACATGATTGAATGTAATAACATGATTGAATGGAATAACATGATTGAATGTAATAACATGATTGAATGGAATAACATGATTGAATGGAATAACATGATTGAATGTAATAACATGATTGAATGGAATAACATGATAGAATGTAATAACATGATTGAATGTAATAACATGATTGAATGTAATAACATGATTGAATGTAATAACATGATAGAATGTAATAACATGATTGAATGTAATAACATGATTGAATGGAATAACATGATTGAATGTAATAACATGATTGAATGGAATAACATGATTGAATGTAATAACATGATTGAATGTAATAACATGATTGAATGGAATAACATGATTGAATGTAATAACATGATTGAATGTAATAACATGATTGAATGTAATAACATGATAGAATGTAATAACATGATTGAATGTAAAACATGATTGAATGGAATAACATGATTGAATGTAATAACATGATTGAATGGAATAACATGATTGAATGGAATAACATGATTGAATGCAATAACATGATTGAATGGAATAACATGATTGAATGGAATAACATGATTGAATGTAATAACATGATAGAATGGAATAACATGATTGAATGGAATAACATGATTGAATGTAATAACATGATTGAATGTAATAACATGATTGAATGTAATAACATGATTGAATGTAATAACATGATAGAATGTAATAACATGATTGAATGTAATAACATGATTGAATGTAATAACATGATTGAATGTAATAACATGATTGAATGGAATAACATGATTGAATGTAATAACATGATTGAATGTAATAACATGATTGAATGTAATAACATGATTGAATGTAATAACATGATAGAATGTAATAACATGATTGAATGTAATAACATGATTGAATGGAATAACATGATTGAATGTAATAACATGATTGAATGTAATAACATGATTGAATGGAATAACATGATTGAATGTAATAACATGATTGAATGGAATAACATGATTGAATGTAATAACATGATTGAATGTAATAACATGATTGAATGTAATAACATGATTGAATGTAATAACATGATTGAATGTAATAACATGATTGAATGTAATAACATGATAGAATGTAATAACATGGTAGAATGTAATAACATGATTGAATGTAATAACATGATTGAATGGAATAACATGATTGAATGTAATAACATGATTGAATGTAATAACATGATTGAATGGAATTACATGATTGAATGGAATAACATGATTGAATGGAATAACATGATTGAATGTAATAACATGATTGAATGTAATAACATGATTGAATGTAATAACATGATTGAATGTAATAACATGATAGAATGTAATAACATGGTAGAATGTAATAACATGATTGAATGTAATAACATGATTGAATGGAATAACATGATTGAATGGAATAACATGATTGAATGTAATAACATGATTGAATGGAATAACATGATTGAATGTAATAACATGATTGAATGTAATAACATGATAGAATGTAATAACATGATTGAATGTAATAACATGATTGAATGTAATAACATGATTGAATGTAATAACATGATTGAATGTAATAACATGATTGAATGTAATAACATGATTGAATGTAATAACATGATTGAATGTAATAACATGATTGAATGTAATAACATGATTGAATGTAATAACATGATTGAATGTAATAACATGATTGAATGTAATAACATGATTGAATGGAATAACATGATTGAATGTAATAACATGATTGAATGTAATAACATGGTAGAATGTAATAACATGATTGAATGTAATAACGTGATTGAATGTAATAACGTGATTGAATGTAATAACGTGATTGAATGGAATAACATGATTGAATGTAATAACATGATTGAATGGAATAACATGATTGAATGGAATAACATGATAGAATGTAATAACATGATAGAATGTAATAACATGATTGAATGTAATAACATGATAGAATGTAATAACATGATTGAATGTAATAACATGATTGAATGTAATAACGTGATTGAATGTAATAACGTGATTGAATGTAATAACATGATTGAATTTAATAACATGATAGAATGGAATAACATGGTTGAATGTAATAACATGATTGAATGTAATAACATGATTGAAGGTAATAACATGATTGAAGGTAATAACATGGTTTAATGTAATAACATGATTAAATGTGCCCGTCGTCTTTCCTTTTCACGTAGAGTCTGTCAATATCGTCCTATTATTATTATTATCATAATGATGATGATTATTATTATTATTATTATTATTATTATTATTATTATTATTATTATTATTATTGTTATTATTATTATTATTTGCATCTCGTTTTTGTTTATGTTTACAGCAAAGCAAATCAATTTAATAACCCATCAAATTTTTATAATCAAAATTAACTTCATTCATAAAGAGAAGGTACAAAATAATTAACAAAGCCCACACCCTCTCTGTTACAAAATGGTTTTCTAAATAGAAACATTATTATTTAGAAATTCATTTGTAACAATGGGAGGGAGCGTTATTAAATATTTTGTCTTGCATCGTTTTCTCATTATGCCTTCCAATCGTCGACTATTTTCAACTGTTCATGAAAACTTTTACGTAGCATGCTGTACACTAACGACGAAGTGATACAATCTGGCTTTGTTTTAAAATCAAAATAAATCTTTTGTTGTTTTACAATTTTCAATCAATTACAAGGAAACATTTGAGGAAAAAAATATATGCATAAATTACCCGGAAATTTGTAAATTTACAAAAGAAAGACAAATCACTAATAAAATATTTTTTAATTTTAAAAGAATCGGAATCGGGATCGGGAACTGTATCAAAAATCAAAAGATTTAGAACGAAATTGGTAATTGTATTGGAATCGGGAAAAATTTTGGAATCGTCCCTGAATTAGTAATAACATAATTTAGTGTCATAACATGATTGAATGTCATAACATGATTAAATGTAAAAACATGATAGAATGTCATAGAATTATTGAATGTCAACAATTTGATTACATGTGATAACATAATAGAATGTCATAACGTGATTGAATATCATAAAATGATTAAATGGCATAATAATATTGAATGTCATAACAGGATTGAATATCAAAACAGTATTGATTGTCAAAATATGGTTGAGTGTAATAACATGATAAAATATCATAACATGATTGAATGTAATAACATAATTATTGTCCTAATATAACTCAATGTAATAATATGATCGAACGTATTTATATACTTAAATCTAATAACATAATAAAATATAATAACCTGATTGAATGCCATAACATAATTGAATGTACGAAAAAAAATTATTATTCGTTAATTACATTTAATAGTATTTTGCTGTGAAATTTCAAAAGATTTCCAAAATAATTTCATATTTTTCCTATGATTGAATTTTTCAGATTCCGTGAAAAAAAAACTGTTGACGATTGCTTCTTAAGAAGTATTACGAATAAACAGACAAGCTTACTGTTAATAATTAATTTTTTAATAGGTTCTGTTTTTGAATAGGGAATAATTAAGAAATATAGTTAGAAATCGAATGTGAATAAATTTTTCTATGGAAGACCGATGACACTTTGCTGTTTGCACTTTGCTGATAAAAATCATAGCATTACTTGTTTCTTTTGCCAGAATAAGAATATAATTTATAAACAAAGTAACTGAAGCAATTATGAGTTCAGGGTTAATTACATTTTTTTGTGCGTGGCATGTTTTACAATCTGTTAATATTAAATAAAAATGTCACTCCATACAAAAATTTGGAATTGAAAATAATTTCCCCATAGATTTAATTTAAGGATTTAGTTAAATTTAAAAAAAAAAATTTAGTTTTAGGAATTAAAAATTAATATTTCATAGAATAAAGAGGAATTTAATATAAATAATTTAAATATTATGTTTTTTTGACTACAAATTACGATATTGAAAATTAATAATAAAGGAAATTTGGTCAGTCACCGGCCTCCATATCAAACCGGAAGTTAAATGTTTTAGGTGTTGTCTGCTTAAAGATAACATTATTTTTCTGGAGGACATACACATCTATTTTCATAATATTTCAAGCCGAAGGTAAGACTCTTATTTCTTATATTTCACTTGAATAATGATTGAACGAAGACTTTAACAAGATACAATGTATATTTTTACAAATTGTTTTCTTATATTTTTAATGTTTGTAAGACTTAATTTTTATTTATTGCGGACTATTATCATCTTTTACTTAGTTGTTTCACGACGTTTCGGCCAACTATTCCTCTGGCCTTCGTCAGGTGGTAACCGCAATGGATAGGAACTCTTAATCTCCTGACTGCATTCACTGCAATTACTGCCTTCCGTAGTTGTTGCCGTCTCACCACGTTTTGGTCAAGTAAGCCTCTGGCCGGCTTTGGATAAGATTGAAACCACTATCTTCAGACAATTCTGACCTGAAATCGTAGAGATTTAACGTCTTTATTAACTGCGCCACGGGCCCCAAAAGGGCGATCAAGGTTGAATTTTTTGGTCTTATAAATTCATTTTTATTTATGATCTGATCTTCCATAGGCGGATCCGTACCGAATGGACAACAACTATGGAAGGCAGGAGATTCAGAGTTCCTATCCCGTTGCAGTTACCACCTGACGAAGGCCAGAGTAATAGTTGGCGGAAACGTCGTGAAACAACTAAGAAAAAGATGATAATAGTCCATAATAAATAAAAATTAATAAATAATACTCATCTCAATGAAGTCCAATTAAAAAATAATATATTTGTAAGGCTTGTTTTTTTTATATTTACCACACTATTATTTTGTTTTTTGGGGGAGGGGGGTATTTTGTGACGTACAAATCAAATTTCGTCCATTTTATTCAGTGTAAAATAAAGAATATTTATATACGATTTAAATCCTGGTCCTTCCTTTACAATATAAAGTGAAAATTATGATGAATTAATTTCATTTTACAAGTTTTTACTTGTATATTTTGTCATGAGTGTCGAAAATAATTGTCATACCCATCATGAGACTATTCTGTAAGACATTACTTCTTCCTAGTTAGAGGGTAGTATACTATCTGTTTTCTGGTTATGATACCATCATCAAAGGAATTATGTTCTTCTTTTTATTCAGGATAGTGTAGTTTCTCTTATGTTATGATAGCATTTCCCAGGGATTACGTCCTTTCTGCAGATAGTTCATTCGTCATGATACCATCTTCTCAGATATTATCTTCTCTTTTGGAAGGCAGTGTAGTATATATTCGTTCATCACATAAAAATATGCAACGAGAAAGAGCATAGATTTACTAATTTATTTAATAACATTTTTTTCAGTTTCATTTACTGAGGAAGCTGCAGAATAGAATAAAATACTAGAAAATCGAATGATGTAAAAGTATTTCAAGTTCTCTAAAAGTTTTATTATTATTATTATTATTATTATTATTATTATTATTATTATGTGTATATTTTGATGACAATTTGCTGACTGGACAACAGCATTTAGCGGTGTCTATTGATATTAGCTGAGGGATTTTATAGGTATGTGTAATTTGCATGCGATACCACATCTCCCTAAACTTGAAAGGTTGTTTGTCTTTGGTTGCATCTCTGTATGAACATTTACTTGCACGGGCCATGATCGCCCCACACATTCTACCAGGCTAAGATTGTTGCAACAAGAATTCTTATCGCAAGCAAAACTATGCATTCAGTTTATAAACAATGGATGTTTATTATTTGTAGATTGCAAGTGATATTCGTTTTCTTATGTTGAATGGCAGACTTGCAAAATGAGATCTTTTATCTAACTAAAAAAACACCAGTTCAACCGAATATAAGAGACCTGCTCCATCCACCGAAAATTAACTGCTTCCTCAAACGTCCAACTCCAACTGCTTTTGCTTCACTCCAGGATGGCTGGCTTTGACTGCCTCTCCTTCCCATCTTCTCGAACCCATTCACCTTTGACCAGAATCTCCGACAAACCTGACAAGCAGCAAAATCCCACCCTACACAGTAGAAATCTCTAGATGTAAGAAAGCTTTCCACTCTAATAGTTTCTTCCCTAGAACTGCTAGTTTTTAGAATTCCCTTCCAGTTTTCTGCTTCCCCAACTGTACTGACATGCAGAAGTTCAAGTGTAATGTAAACAGACATCTTGCTGCTCGTCCCTACATAGAACCCCTGAAAAATTTGTCCCAGATAGTAGCCCCCTACATCAAAGTGGAATGGTGCCTTGTTTGGGGTGAAAATGCAATAAAAAAATTTTTTTAAATGCTGGCTTTTTTAGTGGTCTCTATTCGACCACTCAGAAGTTGACGAGATGGAGTAAGTTCAGTAAATTTCTGTTATTACTTATTAGCAAAGCATTACCCCTGTCAACCAAGTTTATCATGCATGCAGTGTGATGATGTCTGGAAGTGAAACTTAGCCAATGAAGGTTGAGGACATGCGTTGCATGGAAAGAAATCTCATGAGAAAGATACAATGAATGTGCAATGTAAGTTAAAAACAGGCTTAGATCTGATGACCTCAAAGGAAGATTAAATCTGAAGAGTAGTTGGAGATGTGCATAAAAGGAGACTTTGGTGGTATGGCCACGTTCATAGAATGAATTAGAGTTCTCGAGTCACTAAATGTAAAACAGTCATGATAGTAGGTCCAGAAAACATGGAAGGAAGTGATAAACATAGATTTGAGAGAAAGAAGGATAAAGAAAAACCTGGTCAGAGATAGGTTGGTTTAGAAATCAATTTCTTAAAGTTGTCCAATACATGATAATATGCAAACAGGACTTTAAACCGATGATGATGATGATGATGATGATGATGATGATGATGATGATGATGATGATGATGATTTGTACGTTTTTTTTACGTATCTCTTAGTCCTTTAATAGGTAATTTAAGTGCAAGTCATGGGCATTTTTATAACAGGCTAGTTCGTCATACAACTGGAATCTTTTATTGGAAGCGATGCAAGGAATTGTATAGGAAACTCCACCCATGCATGCACAGGTGTTTTTGCTTCATGTGTGTTGCAGAATATTTGCACTATCATGGTAGTAACACCAAATACAGAATGCAGTAAACTGCAGTTACACCAATTTATGATTAATTTGTACATATTTTTGTTTTGCAGGTGCATGAGATGGCTTCGGCCAGAAGATCGTTCAGAAATAAGCGTGAGGTGTTCTGCTACATATGTGGAGAATACCCTATTGCTCCTAATACGAAGCCAGTCACAAGTTTGATAATGCATGCTTACCATGATTATTTTGGTAGTAAACTTGCTGACAAGGATAAAGCTTGGGTGGTATACATGGCGTGTAAGGCATGCAGCGAGACTCTGCATGGATCAACTAATGGCAAGAACTTCAAATTCCCGTGGTTTGGAGAGAGGCGACAAATCATGCCATTGACTGCTACTTCTGCACTGTTCATGTGATTAGGATCTGTAGAAAGAACTGTGACAGCCTCAAGTATCCTGGTCTTCAATTAACACGTCGTCCTGTAGCTTACTGTGTTGAAATTTCAGTGCCTATTTTAGAAACTTCTGATATTAGTGACGAAGATGCCTCCAGTATTTAAGGACATGAAAACAAAGAAGTGGTTCTTGAAGACGATGCTCAGCACTCATTTTCCCAAAAGGAGTTAAATGATCTAGTTTGCAACCTCTGCTTGTCTAAGTACTCTGCTGAACTGCTGGCAGCCAGATTGAAGGGAAAAAAACTCCTTTCTAACTGCTTGAATAATCTTCTTCCACAACAGACATCAAGAGTATGTTTTTTTTCTCTACAATAAAAGACTTGATGTACTGTGCACAGCTTTTGTTCAAGGAGTGACACAGTACGAACCCAAAGATTGGAGACTGTTCATCAACGGCAGCAAGTGATCATTTAAATGTCTTCTGTTACACAATGGCACCAGTTTGCCTCTGTATCCATCACTCATTCGGCTACACTGAAGAAGTATGAAGCAGTGAAGTTAGTGCTGGAGAAAATTGATTATGATTAGCATAACTGGTTTATTTGTGTTAACTTGAAGATGAACTTTTTGTTGGGACAACAGTCTGGTTTTCTGCATATGTGGGATAGTAGGGGCCGTGCTCAGCATACATAAAGAAGGACTGGCCTGTGTGGGAGGAATTGGTGCCTTGCAAAGAAAGGAACGTCACCAACGACCCTCTGGTGGACAGAGACACAATACTCTTCTAACTGCTGCACATCAAGTTCGGCTTAATCAAGCAGTTCATCAACGTTCTGGACAAGGATGCTGACTGCTGCATTTACTTGTGCCAGGTTTTTCCAGGATTGATCATGAAGTTGAAAGCTGTCATCTTTTACAGTCCTCAGATCTGGCAGCTCATCAGAGATCCAGAGTTAAAAAATGTAATGAACGAAGTGGAACTGGAAGTGGGAAATGCATTTGTTCTGGTAGTGAAGAGTTTTCTTGGCAAAAATGATGTTTACTTGTTTTCTTAAAAACATATTCAGGATGATATGTATTTACAAAATCAGCTGATAATGCTACAAAAATGTAATCGATTTTGTCACAAGATCTGATTTTTTTTTTCAATCACCTTAACACGAAATGGATGTCATTTCCTGACTCAGCAGTGCAAAAATACCCTAAATCAGTTGTAGAAATCTAGACAATATTCAAAAAGTAAAATATTGTTGCCCAGTTAATCGATATAGCAGTTAAAAACAGACAGAAAGTTTCCCTGTGAGATTAGATATTTGTATAGATTTCATATAACAAACATTAATAACCACAATAAATTTAACAATTATTGTTAAATTCCTATAAATGAAGAGACTGGAATCTTTAAATAAACATATTATATTTTTAGAGAATTTTTATTTAATCATATTCATAGTTAGAATCCTTTCAGAATAAGATTTTCTAGGAAAAATAAAAATGTTAGCGACTAAAAGAAGCCTTTTATGACTGAGTATAATTTTTGCCTCCAATAAGAGAATTCAAATGTTAAACTTCTGGAGATAGTGGTTATGGTCTAAGATTATTTTCTTTGTCAGCCTCTTCCCATATATAAATTACTTCTCTTATCTCCTAAAATATGTTATCTCTTTTTGTCTATTTTGTTCAGCAATTACCTTCTTTGTCCACTAAAATAGCACGACTTGATTGGGCAAAACAATTCTATTTGACGAATCACCAGACATTCAATTTGATCAGATAAAAATGAAACGCTTTCCTTCGTTTCCTTTCTGATTCAGAGCCATCTCATCCAGACGTTAAAACGAACCCTATTTCTCATTTACTATCACACTTAATCGGACTTATAAGAATAGTATCATATAAATTGATCTTTAATTTAGTCGCAAATTTACTTTGTTTACAAGACATTCCTTGTATTATATTTTTATTATATATATATATATATATATATATATATATATATATATATATATATATATATATATATATATATATATATATGTGCCTTATTTGTAGCATTCCGAATTTTACTGGGTTCATATAAATTTTCCGTATTGAATAAGTTTTAAACAAAACCAGTTTTTTTAAATCACATAAATAGGTTAGCCGATATTTTGTGTAAATAAACAAAGAAAATTCCAGATACGAAACTAACATAGAATCGCAACAATTTAACTTAGTTGACTAGTCCGGATTAAAAAAATAATTTAAATTAAATAAAGAAATACAGAAATTTAATTTAAGAAATCAATGAATAGTATCAATAAACCATATTAAATGGACATAAGTAATTAGTGGTAACATTGTATGATATTTTGTTTTAATTTTTTTTTTTTAATGGAGATACGAAAATAGGTAAATAAAAATATACTTTGCAAAGATACGATATAGGTAAAATGCTTTCGCTTGTTTTCTTTTCCTAATAAGGGAAATGGTTTCCATAATGTTTTATTATTAAAGTGTTTTTATTCAATAAGTCTAAAGAAAGGCTGTTCTTATGAAAATTTTCAAACAACATAATGTTTGGATTTGTCCGAATGGTCTTAAAACAATTGTAACTAACGATGAAATGCACTATTTGTTGATATCAACCCATTCTTTGAAGTCTTGGTTTTTGTTAAAACAATATATATATATATATATATATATATATATATATATATATATATATATATATATATATGCAGGTGCTAGTCTAGCCGTACTGATGAGCTGTGATATAACAAAACAGTACTGTATGTGGATGACTGCATATACACTCGTTAGCAAAAAAAAAATGGGCCAAACAAATTTTATACATTTTATTGCATTAAAAGCTATATTGAACAAAGAACAACTAAACAAGGAAACTTCAACGAGACTAATAACACAGAACAAAACATTTACTTTAATAAATGTTTAGTATGGAATTGCATTCCCTTTTGATTTCTTTAAAAGATCAATCATTTTAGACATGCTCTCTACCAAAGTGGAACACTGTGAAGAGGAGATGCTATTCCATTCGCTTTGCACAGCTTCCCACAGTTTGTTATTGTTCGAAAAAGTTCTTCCAGCCGATATTATGGACCAAATATTTTCCATTGGGTTTAAATCGGGCTTTGACCTGGCTAAAACATCACATCAATTGAATTATCAGAAAACCATTTTTGTGACTTTAGAAATGACATCATGTTAAAAAATAATGTTCTGGGATATTCCCAGCTTCTAGATACTTGGTAACCGTCCTGTTTCTAATATTCGAATGTATTCCTTTGCATTAATTGACTTCTCACATCTAATAAGTTTCCTAACTCCTACTACAGTAAAAGTTCCCTCCATTCCCGTGTTTAAACATCGTTTTTATGCAACTTGGCGAAAATCTTTCTCCAGTTTTTCAAATGCACTGTTCAGGAGCATCACTAACAAAACAAAATCTTGATTCATCTGACCAGAAAACATTCCTGAACCAGTCGGTATCATTCTTGGCACAACACGAGAAAAATCTCTTTCTATCATTGTTCTTCTTAGATAAAAATGGCTTATTTGCACACCTTTTAGTTAGTCTTTTTCCTATAAGATCTTGGGGTTGGGAAAACAAAAAAGCATTCAGCAGTAAATGAATACTATCCCGCAGTTGACCTCATTAACTCATTAAAACGGGCACCTGCTAAATCCAACTAATTAAATAAATTCAAACGTGTTTCCGTTAGCATCTCGCGGTGGGGCAATGGTTAACATCGCACTTTTTTTTTTCACACTTTAATTTACAACTTTGCCTCAACGGTTCGGGTTTGATCCTCATACTTACTTTTTTTTTTAAACCCCCCCCACACACACACCTCCAAACACCCGGGCAACGCCGGGTACCCCTCGCTAGTATATCTATAAGAGTGAAAATGTCTGTCGATGTGTGTGTCTGTGTATGTTTCCCTACCAAATAACTCAATTTTCGGTCTGGAGGCTCGAGATGGAAAAATCGTTTTAATCAGTTTTCGGCCAGAAATTTGGCTGTCAAGGGGTCAAAGTTCAACGATTTGACCTTTGAAAACTCTATACCAATTTCTTCCGCCAAATTTTGGGTCTAAACACTTGAAATGTAGGTTACTTGGACATGGATCAAACATTTGAATTTGATTTGAGCTCCAAAAAATAAATGTTAAGAGGTCAAAATTGGGGTCAAAGTTTGAAAAAATTGTCCTCTGCGGTCTCTACCAAATTACCCAACCAATTTCTGGTCTAAATATTTGAAATTTTACATAGAGGGTATTCAGAGACAGGGCAAGCTTTTAAATCGGTTTGGGGCAAAAAATTTGAGCTCCCAATGGGTCAAAGTTCAAAAGATTTGACCTTTGCGGTGTCTAGCAAATTATTCAGCCAATTTTCAGTCTAAACATTCCAAATTTATACATAATGGGTATTCAGATATGCGGCAAGCATTTTAATCAGTTTTGGGGTGAAAATTTGACTGTCAAAAGGTCAAAGTTGAAAGAGTTGATCGTTGCAGATTCTACCAAATTCCTCTTCCAATTTGGGGTCTAATGACTTGAAATTTGAGATGTAGGTAACTTGGAAATGGGTAAAAATTTATATTTTGATTTGAGACCAAAATAATAAATGTTAAGGGGTCAAAATTGGGGTCAAAGTTTAAAAAATTTGACCTCTGCGATCTCTACCAAATTACTCAGACAAATTTGGGTCTAAACATTTGAAAATCTTACATAAAGTGTATTCACATGTAGGGCAAGTTATGAACAGTACATAGGGCCCAAGCAAAGTCGGGTTGAACTGCTAGTATATATATATATTGCATCAATTAATAAGTGCTTTAAACCTAAGGGTAGCAGGACAGCACAAAGGAAAAGTAGAATGCCTCCTTTACTCGACTAGTCTGTGAGATACCCTTGGACATAGTCGAGAACCTCCTTAGCCCTCACCCGCCAATCAGGGTAATGTGAGGTCATGGAAAGCAGGTGATTGATGTAAGCAAGCAGAAATAATTCTGCTCATGGGTTCATATTTCGTGTTGTTAAGCAGAAGATATGAGTAGACACTCGTCCAGCATTGCAGACGGAAACTGCAACCTGCCATCCGTACAACTGCAAAGAAAGCTATGGCAATACCTCAAACTCTTTATTTGAGAAACAGTGTGAATAAGGTTCTGGATCAAAACACCTCGCTAAGTAAGGATTACCATGATAGACATCAAACTACTCTCCAACAACCAGCAAAGAATTATGAGAAAGATCGTGAGTAGAAGAAGCAGAAGACGTTTTCCAATTCCGTTTTCTTCCTGCAGGTAGAAGCGTCAAGAGTAGTCTCGGAAGGTTGATTTTGTGCCTTTCAATTAACGGAAAGACCTTTTTTTTTAGTTTCATGCTAATCAATTTTTTTTTTTTTTTTTTTTGCTTTTTGGGTTACAAATGGCATTAAATATGAATTTTAACGATCTGTGATCCAATCTAATTAAAAAAAAAAAAAAAATGAATCCGTCATCATTTTGTTGCTTTTTCATGTTCTAATGTTTTTTTTTTCAATACTTGAATAGTGACAATATTGAATTTTATCACTCACACGCCTCTATTTTGAATTTATAGCTATGGGACACTATCAGTAGATTGCTTCTCCTGCATAAAATGGTGATCTATATAAATAAAAATGTAAAATGTATGTTTGTTCGTAATTGATAGTCTAAATAACCACTGGACCGATTGCTTCAATATTTTGGTATAGCATTTTCATCGTACCGATGCATGTTTTTATATATCTCTTTTTGATTATCATTTGGTTGAGCGGCAGTTTTAGTCATTTAGAAATGTTTTAAAGCTTCACCGCTCACTCATTTTTAGACTAAATTTCAAACAATTATTACAGTTTATTAATCACCTTCTCAGCTATATTGTAAAAAAAAATAATTAATTTTCGTTCAGTAAAACAAAAGTTATGATGAATTTTCTAGTGTTCAAAATCGTAAAAATATGTAAGGAGGTGAGCGACCTTTTTATGACTGGTTTCCATAGCAACCACGTCGCTTTAGCGACTACTGTTGCTACTAATTTGAAAAGAGACGTAACAAGTGAAACAGAGAGAATGAAAGCATGAAATGGAGATAATTGGCGGGATTTTCTTGAAAGCAGACGAGTGCCGTACATTGTTATTACATACACTTGTGCCCGATATTATTCATACCCCCCCCTTGAAAATTGAGTTTATTAGGTGTAACTTTGTAAGAATTTATTGTTTACGTCCATATTGATACATATTCTTAATAAACCTCTTCTGATCATTTTTGTCATTTTAAAATCTCGGGATACTTGTAATAAAAGAAATATACAGCTATTTATAAAATCTGCAATGTTCAAAAATAATCATACCCCCTTATTTTTTCAGTATTAATCGAGTTTCTGACTGTTTGTTTCCTGTTTAATTCTTATTTTGAATGCTTTTATACAACCTTTGATTAATTTCATTTCGTTTTTTGCATTTTTCAGAAATTAAAATGATATCAACTGAAAACCAATAAAAGAATAAAAATTATTAGAATGGGGAAGAAAAAAGAGCTTAGTAATGATCTTAGGACTAAAATTGTGAATTCACATAAGGATGGTTTAGGTTACAAGTCAATTTCCAAGAAATTTGAGGTCCCTACAGCAACAGTACAGAGCATCATCAAAAAATTCCAGAGCCACCACACAACAAACGACTTGATTGGTAGAGGAAGGAAAAGGAAACTGTCTGCTAGAGCCACCAGGAATATTGTAAGAAGTGTTAATGCAAATCCAACCACCACTACTAAGGACATTTTAGAAAATCTGGAGTCTTCTGGCATAAAAATATCAAGGCAAACATTGCAAAGGACTCTGCATGAAAATGGTCTGAAAGGAAGAAGACCAAGAAGGACTCCATTGCACACCGGAAAACACCTTGCAGCACGTCTAAAGTTTGCTAGGACCCATGTGAATTCTCCAGAGTCCGTTTTCTCAAGTATTTTGTGGACTGACGAAACAAAAATTGAATTGTTTGGCCATATGGATGCTTCTTACGTTTGGAGGAAGAAAGGAGAAGCTTACAACCCCAAGAACACCATACCCACGGTGAAACATGGTGGTGGTAGCCTAATGTTTTGGGGCTCCTTTTCGGCTAGTGGCCCAGGTAGTTTGGTCAAGATAGATGGAACCATGAAGAAGGAGCAATATTTGGAGATACTCCAGAAAAACATTAGACAGGATGCGGAGAAGCTCCATTTACGACCAAACTGGGTCCTTCAACAGGATAATGATCCAAAACATACTGCCAAAATAGTCAAGAAATGGTTTGAGGATAATCAAATTAATGTTTTGGAATGGCCTAGCGAGAGTCCCGACTTGAACCCTATCGAAAACCTCTGTCACATATTGAAAACTGAGGTTAAAAAGCGGAAACCTAGAAATTTGAGGGATTTGGAGAACTACTGCATTGAAGAATGGTCAAAAATCAGTGTTGATGCTTGTAAAAACCTTGTTGATAAATATCCAAAACGGTTACAGGCAGTTATTAAGAATAAAGGGCATGCTATTGACTATTAGTAAGAGAGGTATGAATAATTTTGAACTAGTGCCATTATTGTTTTTCTTTGTATAATGTTTCAAACTTGCATAATTTATCTATTTGTTGAGTTTAAATTAAATGTTTATGCTTGATTTATTGTTTGAAATCCCTTTAATATTGTCTACCTTCTGGTTTGAGCAATATTCTTATAAAAATCTCAAAGATCCGAGGGGTATGAATAATATCGGGCACAAGTGTATGTGTTTAAGGGGACAAAAAAATACGGCTGAAATTAAACAAAGAACAAGTGAATTTATTGGAAGCCTGGAAAAATCATGGATTACAATAGAAAAATATGAGCATGAAAAGTAACATGGTTAAGTTTAAACATGGAAAAGTAAAGGACTAGTTGTTAAAACTGAAAAAGATGTCTTTACATCATCAACGTTCTGATCCCTATTTGGCATCAATTGAAATGAATAGCTCTCATCTTGAGGAGGCTCCATGTTTTGACAAGCTCCTGGGCTTGACCGTTATTCCTGATCTGAAATGGAACACGTACATCAAATCTGTTGCCAAGGACACTGGGAAAATGGTGGGATCCTTCTATCGATCCAGAAGATATCTCACTGCTGATGCAATTCTCTACCTATATAAGAGCCAGGTACGTCTAAGGATAAGTATTGTTGCCACATAAAGACCTTATTCTGCCTTGACAGAATTCAAAACAGACTTCGTAGCCTAGTGGGGGAATCCCTTTTCTCTTCCCTGCAACCTCTTTCTCACAGAAGAGAATATGCGAGCCTGTCTCTTCTTTATCGTTATTTTCATGGCAAGTGCTCGTCTGAGCTCCAATCTATGGTTCCCCCCTCACCAAACTTTCACGAGAAATATTCATCTAGCTGAAAACACTATCAATAATTTCCTCCACTCTTTATCTGCGCCTGAACTTAATCATAAATTCCATGAACAAAGTTTCTTCTTAAAACTGCACACCTGTGGAACTCTCTTCCTTTTGCCTGCTTTCCTAAAAAGCTTAAAATTTTAGATATTTTCTGGAATCAGTACTATGTAATGAATTTTGATGAAAATTGGTTTTGTTTGTTTTTTTTGTTTTATGACATATCAACCATTTTGAGGTTATTCAATGTCAGAACATGTCCTTTCTGTAAACGTATTTATACTCGTTCTTTATAGTTCTAATTATTTATTCATGGTGTTTGGTTTGGTTGTTTTGTAGAGGAAAATTGTAGACAAAAAATAGAATGACATCAATGCTTGATGCATTTTATGTTAGGAAGCCGGTATCTTCAGACAGCTTGGTTTGGTAGCACTGAAAAATCGGAATAAGAATTCTAGAGATAAGGTTTGGTCTTGTTTTTAATTGTTGTAAGGAGATATATGAGTTGTACAAAACTGTTCTGTTCAGGAAATACATTTTACCCGTCATAAGACATGTATTTTACTAGTTTACTATCGAATTGTGTTAGTCTCAAGAGAGATTCTAATTTCGTTTGTCGTGCAAACACTTCTGTTATTTTCTTACTCTGTCCTCGGATGAATAAGACCTCGTTCTTATCTTTTAAAAACAATTTGTTTGATTTTTTGGCCTTCCACAACCAATTTCCTTGCATTATAAGTTCCCTACACGATCTCTTGCTTTTACATTTCAACTGAGAAACACTGATGGCATTGCTTATTGAAGTTCGCATACATCTGAAATATTGTTAAATGATTCTTCCATTAAACATGACTATTCTCATTTTCTAAGGTGGAGACACAGTATAAATGAGAAAATAATCCTCTACTCTATAATTAAGGTGAAAATAATCCTCTACTCTATAATTAAGGTGAAAATAATCCTCTACTCTATAATTAAGATGAATGTGTTCTTATGTATACAAATATGCAACCTTTTATCTTTTCACACTAAAGTAAAATACCTGCCTTTTCTACTCCCCACACGAATCCATTTTAAGTGAAGGGAAGTGAGAAAATAAAGTTTTATTCCACCCTCTGAAATAAAAATATAAAAATAAAAAAAATAGTCAAGAATGGGTTTTTCCCCTTTAGATCATCAGAAATGATAACTTATATATGAAAAACTAAACTACTGACGTAATTTTATGATTTTATGTTGTAGGGGACTACGATATATAAATCCCAACCCCGTTACAAAAGAATAATGAAACGAATGGAATTGAAGGAAACAAAAACTCAATTGATGGATAAGATAAACGTGTCGTTTATTTACTGTTGAAAGAATGAATGTTTTAGATATAACATGTGTTCATGTCCGCGCGGGTGTAATTATCATTTGTAGAGGACTGGTATTGTAGAAGGAAAAAGGAAATGTGTTTTCATCTCACGTTCGGGTCACTATCGTTTGTTCGCGCGTGGGAAAAGAAATGAGTAATATAGTAGAACGAGAAATGGCAGTCCATCGTGTAGACAAAGACAAAGATAGTGGGTTGACGTCAGTTAGCAGTCAGCTACGTGAAGGTGTTCTCAGATAGAGAGAGAAAGAGTGAGAATGTGTACGTACGGTCTGTTAGCTTTTTGCCCCACATAGTAACAAGTGGTGTGAGGTACGCGTGTGCGCAAGCCGAAACGGCGGCGGCTAGTGCGCCGACCAACCACCTAGGAGGCTAGTCTCGAAAAAGGCTGGAAACAGCTTGTCTCTTCCTTTTATACTTGTTTCCAGTGGTCTTTTGCGCATGTGTGTATTTCCTTTGAAAGCGGAAGTGACGTTGTCCCTGCGTGCGTGTATGTGAGTACATGTGTGTACGTTAGCGTGTGTGTATATACACGTGAATGTGAGTGTATGTACGCGAAGGACATGGGCGTGTATGTTTGTGTGCGCGTATGTATATGACAAGTAATATAGCTTGAAATGTGAACGCGTGTTTTTGTGTGAGACTTGAAAAAGACTCGTGCAATGTATATATATTTTAGTTATCTAGACATATGAGTGCAAATATTATCGAAACAATTTTCCCCATCATTTTTTTTACAAAGGGTGTACACTATTATTTAATATCCTACAATTAGTCCTCAATCGTTTATCAATTGTTCAAGCTAGTCACGTCTGTCGCTTCACTCCTCTTCCCTATACAAATACAACGTAATCTCTATTGTGTGAGAGATTGAAGCCATTGGCACATCATTTTACTTAAGGGAGATAACTCATAACACCAAATGATTCAAGGGAAATAACTCATATTCGACTAACCTTTCTAGAAAATTGTAACGCGTGCCTTTTTCCATACATACACACACATTTTAGCCAAGATGAATGTGTAGTATCTATACTGATACTACAGTTAATCTTTCTATTCGGTCGGCGAAAAAATTCCTTCTACACTGAAGAAATTTTAATTTTTGTATCACTTCAGAGTATACTTTTTGAGGGGAGCTTGATTTTCTCCCACATTAAAAAACCGACCTTGTGTTTATTTCTGCCTTTTTGGGGTGACTAGAAAATAGGGATTCCATCCCTACTCATCAAAATAGAAATGCTTAACTTATTTTGATTGTATTACCACCCCCGAAAGTACCTGACTCCTAATACAATCCTCTCCACCTATATAAGAGCCTGCGCGAGCCTTTTCTAGTCTCACACAAAAACACGCGTTCACATTTCAAGCTATATTACTTGTCATATACATACGCGCACACACATACGCGCCCACGTCCACACACGTACATATATTCACGTTCGCGTACATACACTCACATTCACGTGTATACACACACGCTAACGTACGCAAATGGACAGCGTCACTTCCCCTTTCAAAGGAAATCCACACATGCGCAAAAGACACACCGGAAACACCTATAAAAGAAAGAGACAAGCTGTTTCCGGCCTTTTTCAGACCAGCTTCCTCGCTGGACGGTCTACAGACCGACAGCGTGCCTTTTCGGCATGCACGCGCGTGCCTCACCCCATTTACTACTATGTGGGACAAAAGGCCAACAGACAGTACGTACACTCTTTCTCTCTCTATCTACTACTTGTGCCAGAGAACACCACCACGTAGCTGACGGCTAACATGGCGCACAGTTTAACTGATTTCAACCCTCTATCCTTTTCTTTGTCTACACGCTGGACTATCATTCTCATTTCTACTAAATTACTCACTTCTTTTCCCACGCGCGAACAAACGATAGTGACCCGAACGTGAAATGAAAACACATTTCCTTTTTCCTTCTACAATGCCAGTCCTCTACAAACGATGGTTACACCCGTGCGGACATGAACACATGTTATATCTAAAACATTCATTCTTTCAACAGCAAATAAACGACACGTTTATCTTATCCATCAATTGAGTTTTTGTTTCCTTCAATTCCATTCGTTTCATTATTTCTTGTAGCGAGTTAGGGTATTATTATATCCTGGTCGGCAACAAGCCAGATAAGTTGGAATATTTATGTCATGTGTCAATAATGAAGACAACGAAAGGAAGTCTCATTTAACATTTTATAAACAAACTTGATTTGTCAATTTTGTGTGGGTAGTCCTGTAGAATGATAAAGTTAGTGTGGGTGCCGCACGTGGAAATAAATGGTAGTTGGGAGGAAGACATTGTTAGCTTGTAATACTTATGTTCTGCCTGGGGCCTAAAGCCCTGGCGATGTTAGCTGTTGGGCAGACCAGTGAGAAAGAATTAAAGGTTTGTGATTTCGCCTTTTATATACTCTGTCATGTGACTGAGAGCTGGCTTGTGATTGGACAAGCCAGGAGGAAATGGATTTCAAATCTTGAAGTTGTGAGAAGTAACTCCTGCCTGTTTGTAGCGGCTGCTACAGATGTGTACCAAGCACGTTTTCTTGTTTCAACAGTTTACAATCGAATAAGGCATGATCTATTTTTTACAGCCAATTCTCACAAAAGAGACGTTGCTACTACTGTTATTATTTCCATGGAAGGTTTTCAACTGAGCTTCAATCTCAGATTCATCCTTGTAAGGCTTGCAGGCAATGCAGAAGAATTACTGATTCGGCTACGGGAAGAAACTATTTTATTAAAAGATTTTTTTTTCATACAACAATTTCGGACGTTAATTGTAAGAAAAGAAAAATGTGACTATTCTTTGCTTCAAACAAGAAAATGGTGTTTTTACTTCAACTACTTTATTTAATGCAACAAAAATTTTAAAAAACACAAAAAGTAAATATAATACATAATTTTATTGGTTGATTTAGTGTTTTGTTTTTGTTTCAAATGAATAGGTTTATTGTAGGACATTTTTTTCTTACATTTACTGAAAGGTTTTGTCTAAGAAAAATTATGGCACTTGTGCATCTACGTTACTGCGCTGAAATAATGTTATTTAGAAACACATTCTTAACATGGGGAGGGGAAGGTGTCTTCTGACTATTCTGTACATTCACCTGACAATTTAATAAACAAATATATCATAAAAATTGAATTTAACTTGAAAATACTATTAAAAAAACAGTGTATAAAGTACAAAAACATTACATTTTACCATTTTTTTTTTTTATTAATGTTATGCTGATTTGGTAATTTTTAGTGTAACTCTAAAAATCTTTTTCTTACAATTTCTAGAATTTTTGGAGATTAGAAAAAAAGAAAATGCAACGATAATTGCAGAGAAATTGTAACTAGAAAAAATATTATTTTTCATAGTGTTAATGCTTATATTTTTTCTTATATTAATGCTATAAAACTTTAAATTTTGTTACATCAAATGAAGTAGTTGGAAAAAAAAAAAAGATGCATCTTTCTTTTCTTAAAATTCTGCAAATATTCTAGCATCTGAAATTATTGTATAAAAAAAAAAACGAATCTCTAGTAAAGTAGAGTTACTTTCCTTAGAAGAGACAGTAATTCTTCCACATTCCCAACTTTTATTACAACTGTGAAGAATTTTCTTTTTTCTCCATGAGTTTAACATCACTCGGAATTTCCTTGAGGTCTATTTTCAAGAATTTCCATCAAAAATTTACAATGTGACTGCTCCCCAGATTGCTACAGCATGCTCATTTTCCAATCCAATGTCAACAAATACTTGTCATAAACCATCTTTATAACTCATTTCGTTAACCCTAATCCTAGAGGGGATTTAACCTCAATACCCAGCCATTTATTAATAAACCCATCGTTGCTGAACAGTCAGCAGAAAAGAAAGCACTTACACTGATGGAGCAATATGATTTTAAGCTCTCTACTGTAAAGACCTGCAACATCATAGAGAAGCATACCATAATCCCTTCTCTGCTGCATCAGATGTTGAGGTAGTTACACTAAAAAACTTCATAAAACATCACTGTTTACAATAATAACCAGATGCCACAATAATAACTTGGCCTTCGGGTCAAGATCAAAGTGTAGCATCTGTTCCGGCAGATACTGCAAGCTATGACTAGCAAAGACCAGATGTGGGGGCAACCCCACATGCCTGACCATTAACCAGCTCCCATTTCCCACCTCTCGGGAGCTGGTCCCCTTTTTCCCTTCTCCCTCCCTTCACTCCTCACATTAAAAATTGGCCTTGTGCCTAATTTGCTCGGTGGGGGAGCAAATAAATACCATCTGTTCCGGCAGATGCTGCACTTCCATTTCTTGTTCTCTTTCAGTGGAGGAGCAGTCCTTCACGACTGAGACAATTTTTTATTTTTGTACCTTTTCTCCACGATAAAAAACGGCCCTGGTGTCTAACTCTGTCCCGTGGGGAGGCATTGTAAATAGGAACAATAATAACCAGATGCCAAAGCAACACCTTGTCTATCATCTTCATTCACTCACACGATTGATTAAAAATTTAATGAAAAAAGTTTTGCATTTATTGGCTTTAATTTTGAAGTTGACAAATGGGAAGGACGTTACTCTCGGTATTATTTGAAAAAAATGAATTTTTTCATTACAAAATCAAAACGTTAAATATTTTTCGATTTTGTTACATTTAGAGTTATCTCCCTTAGACTGGTTAATGTTAATGTAAAAAAATCATCTTTTAAGTGGTTATAAAAAAGACGAAATAATCGATATTTTTTATTAATCGTAGCTTGTTGACATCGAAGGAAAGAGACACACAACTAAAAATAAATTTAATAAAAGAGGTATTAAATTTAACACATTTATGGAGTAGCGATGAAATGGGTAGAAACGTGCTTTTTTTTTTATTGGTTAGTTTTCTTTTTATTCCTTCCGTATACAAATAAATTTTTAAATTAGCGTTGAGAATTTTATATATAAAGAATTAAAAATACGGCAACAGTGTGGTTTAATAACTACTCCAATAGCAAGCGGTTCGATGTTAATGATTGCAAATTTAGTAAGCATTGTAAAGTTTGTGATTCACTCATGCTCAGTCAGGTACTTTTGTCGCGAAATTATCTCAGTATCTCCAAGTGATCTGAAAGCAGGATAGTAAATAAGAATTATAATCTAGACTAGCCTGGGTGCCCGGGTGTTTGGAGGTGTGTGTTGAACAAAAAAAAGTTTTAGTAGGTTGCGGTGTCGGAGTCAGAGGTTTTAGCTGGAGTCAGAGTCGGATTTCTAAAAGTACAAGGAGTCGGATAAAAAAAAATCCCGACTCCGACTCCTTAAGTCCAATGAATTTTTTTTTTTTTTTTTTTTTTTTTTTTACATGGTTTTCCTGTTTGGTTTTACCATTTTTTGTTGTTATATTTTCTAACCAAACCAGGCACATTGCCACTTTGATGTAGGGGGCTGCTATCAGGGATCTAAGTTTCAGGGGTACTATGTAGGGAGTTTAGCAGCAAGATGTCTGTTTACATTACACTTGAACTTCTGCATGTCAGTACAGTTGGGGAAGCAGGAAACTGGAAGAGAATTCCAAAGTCTAGCAGTTCTGGGGAAGAAGCTATTAGAGTAGAAGGCTTTCTTACACCTAGGGATCTTTACTGTGTAGGGGTGGGACTTTGCTGCTTGTCAGCTTTGTCGGGGGTATTTTCATCGAGGGGGTACAAGAACTTGTAGTTCGTCAGAGCATCCACCATTAAAATACTTGTAAAACAAGTAGAGGGATGCAACATTTCGTCGTTAGGACAAGGCTGAAGCTTAGATAACAGTTCAGGACCTATCAGGTTGGCGACTCTCTTTAGAACACTATCCAGGAGTGAGAGACTAGTAGCAGATGCACCAGCCCAAATGTGCAGCAGTACTTGATACATGAGCGAATGGTGGTTTTGTAGAGGTACAGGATACTTTCAAGCGTAAGTAACTTTCTAGCATAGTAGAGAGAAGCCATTTTCTTCACAGCAGCCTTGGCAATGATCTCAATGTATTTATTCCAAATCATGTTCCCTGTGAACATTAACCCAAGGAGTTTGAACGAAGTACTTTCAGGTAATGTATCTTTAGCCATAACTATTGGTGGTTGGTAAGGTTTCATGTAATTATTAAAGGAAACGAGCTTTGTCTTGGCAGCTTTGAACATTACCATCGATTTCTGGCCCCATTCCACTACAGAGTGAAGGTCTTCTTCTAGGGTTTCCACCATTGCTTTAGATGTGTGCTCATTAGTTTTCCCCATGTGCCTGCTATAGAGCATGGTGTCATCAGCAAATATGCCCATGTCAGAGACAATGTTATTCAGTAAGGATCGACCCCTGAGGTACACCTGCATTTATATTATATTGTTTGGACGTACACCCATCGAGGACAACCTGGAGTCTTCTCTCATTTAAGAAGGATTTAATTATGCTAAGTATTCGTCCAGTAATACCATAGATTTTATTTTCATGAGAAGACCATCATGTCATACCCTGTCAAAAGCCTTAGATATATATAGGGCTACTGCCCTCCCCTCCCCTCACCTGCCTTATTTAGTGCTTGGTATATACGTTCAGAGATTACAGTTAGAATATCTGCAGTAGACTGGGCTTGCCTAAATCCATATTGATTGTCAAACAGAAGTTTAGCAGGTGTAAGGTAGTGGACTAGAGCTTGATAAATTAAAGACTCAAATATTTTGGCGAAAAGCAGGAGGAGATTAATTGGGCAATAATTTAATTGGTCAATTCGTTCGCCAGAGATTTTGTAAACTGGTACCACAGAAGTAATATTCCAGCTGTCAGGAAAGAAAGATTCGCTAAGACATTTATTAAAGAGTTTAGAGAGAACTGGAGTAACATCAGCAGAGCATTTTTTAATAGCACAGCCGGCATGAGATCAGGTCCACTTGCTTTTGAGGTGTCTATGTTTTTTATGATATCATGTACTTGAGAAGGGGTGAGTTTCAGATCATCTGGTGTGGTTTCTGTCCACAGAGGAAAATCAGGGAGGGAATGGTTTGCTGGGTCCAAGGTAGAGTTTGAGGGAAAATAACGGGCAAACATGTTAGCTTTCTCAGTTGCTGTGCAAACAACCTCATGATTGTTGGATAGTCGGGGTATTGTTGATTGCCCATTATTTACTACACTATTGTAAATTTTCCAGAAATCATGAGCTCCTAATTTCTGCGCTTCAATGCATTTCCTGGTGGTTTCAGTATATTTACTACTTCTTTCTTACAATTACTTCTAGCTTCTATATACTTTGTCTGTTTGTACAGGACTTATGCTGGATAAATCTACAGTATGCATGTTACCTCTGAGCAATGGCAGCTGCACAAGTAGAAGTAAACCATTTGGTGAGGATGGGGTTTGCTATTAAACTTCCGTGTAGGAACATATGCTTCAATTGTTGCTTTGAACCATTCAGTAGTCTCATTTGCACACTATTCTGCAGGAAGAGAAAAGATATTTCCCCATGCGATCGCTAATGGTATCCTAGTCAGCCTTATTTTAGTACGTTGCCGTTTTGAGCAATGGCTCTTCAACTTGGAGTCGAGAGTTTAGAGTGATTCTATCATTATCACAGCATGATCAGCATTCCTAAGTGGGCAATCAGCATTTGTTACACGATCCTCAGGATCTCTTGTCAGAAATAGATCCACAAGTGAGGCTTGCTGGTCCTGGCGATCTGGGAGACAGGTCGAAAATGTTACTGTCTGTGTCAAGGAATGGGATATAGCAAAATTATGGATAATGCTAAGCTGTGTCAGTGAAGTTAGAAGCCAAATTTCTGTGGCGGGCATTAGAGTCACTAAATACATGTATTTGGGCGCTAGTGTCAAGGGAGAGTGATACATCTATGCTGTAAGAGACATGATTGATTATAGTACAGACCTAGCTGGATGGAGAGCAATAAAGAAAATACAAGTAGCTAATGCTATGTTGTAAATTTAGTTTAAAGCACATGAAGGCCTGGTCGCCTGATTCTAGTTTAGATTCCCTAGACATGGGGAGGGTGTTACAAATATAGACTCCAAATCTGTTCCTGTTAAAGTCCTTACGACAAAGTGTAAGATAACCAGACATGTTAAAGGTTAAAGCTGTTAGAGGGGATGGAGAAGTGCAAGTTAGTTTCACTTAGTGTTAAGATATCCGGGGAGTTTGCTAGGAGAAATTATTCTACATCCTCTAAGATAGTTCTAAGTCCTCGGATAAGTGTAAATGCAAGCCTCAAGAGAGGAGGTGTGAGTGTGTGCCTGGTTTAAACATTTTTTTGGATTGAGCTATCATTTCATTCTATTTAGTAGTTTCAGATCTAGATTGAGGTGCTAGGCAAAACGCATGTGCATAGGCACCATCATGCAACACGAGTAGACCATCAGCCGACTCCTCATCCACAGGAATGTGGTCTCGGGAACGCCCACCAGAGATAAGTGCAGGGTGCCTTTCCGTGCGTGACATGGCACTACAAATATTCCGATATTACACAAGTGATGATAGAACAGCCGCTCTAAGCAATATTGTTTTTCTTTTGTGTGTATTGATATTCACATTAAAAACCCTCTTTTTCTATTTATTTAAAAAGAAAATACAATTTTCTTATATATGGGTTGTGGAAATGCATTCACTAGCAAAAGATCTAGCTAATTTGCATATTCTTTTAAAAATTCATTTTAATTAATTCCCTATTAGCCTTTTCGGTTCTCTTATGGGATGATCTTCTAGAGTTAACTATTACATGTAATTATATTCATGCAGATATTCTATATGATTTATACTTGAATAATATTTGCATAAAATCTTTACTGTAAACAAAAAATTGTTTCCATATATTTATGTATACGTATATATTTTTGTTTGATCTATTGGTCTATCTATATATCTATAAAAGTGAACGTGTCTGTGTGTGTATATTTCCCTATGCAATAACTGTCAATTTTAAGTCTACAGACTCAAAATTTGATATACAGGGTACTGAGATTTGGGAAAATCTTTGTGATACGTTTTCAGCTGGAAATTTGGCTATTAAGGGGTCAAAGTTCAACGATTTGACCTTTGAGAACTCTACCGAACTCTGACAATTTTGGGTCTAAACACTTGAAATTTTAGATATAGGTTCCTTGGACATGGATCCAACTTAATTGATTTCAGCCCAAAACGATAAATGTTAAGGGGTCATAATAGGGGTCAAAGTTACAAAAGACCTCTGCGGTCTCTACCAAATTACTCGGACAATTTCTGGTCTAAACGTTTGAAATTTTACATAAAGGGTATTCAGAGATTAGGCAAGCTTTTTCATCGGTTTGGGTCGAAAATTCGAGTTACCAATATATAAATGTATGTATATATGTATGTTTGCATGTCTGCCTAAAACTTTTAACAGGGGCGACGAATTTTACCAAGATAGGGTAAGTTTGTTTTTTTTTTTTGTTTTTTTTAATCGGTTTGGGTCGAAAATTTGAGTTACCAAGAGATAAATTTATGTAAAAAAAAATATGCATCAAGTGCGCTTGAAAGCCAAATACAACGTAATATTAGGAAAATAAACAAATATTTTACTTGTTTGAAATTTATCACAAATATATTTCAGAGGTATACTCCATCTTCAGTGTTTTTTTTGGGTTTTTTTTCTTCTTCCTTACCATGTTGTAAATTTGGAGAAAGAAGTTTGTAAAGAGCCGTGCATTGTTTCTAGCGGTTGTATTTTGAAATGTTTGAACTGTATGTGGGCAACGCAAGAATAACGTTAAAGAATGAAAGTTCGTATAGAAATGTCGTTTTAATTTGAATAAAATATGCATCAAGTGCGCTTGAAAGCCAAATACAACGTAATATTAGGAAAATATTTATTTTAATGTTTATTTTCCTAATATTACATTGTATTTGGCTTTCAATCGCACTTGATGCATATTTTATTTTATTCAAATTAAAACAACGTTTCTATATGAACTCTCATTCTTTGACGATAAATGTATGTATGCATGTATGTCTGCCTAAAACTTTCAACAGAGGCGACGGATTTTTACAAGGTCAGTATCGTTTTAAAGTTCGACCTTTCAGACAACAAATATCGAAAAAACATCAATATCTTCACCTTCAACTGGGCACTTTTCTACGGGGGGGGGGGGCTTTTTTCGCCGATATTTTTGAAAGTCATCCTCTCCTTTCGATTGTCTAGCCTTAATTAAAACCTATGTCACTTCCGGTTTGGTGGTGATCGTAACAGCAAAGACGTCACGTTTTTTTCCCATTCCTTTCCTCCTTTGTGGTATGGGTTCGAGCCTGCCTTCCTGCTACCACTTTTTTGCCTCAACACACCTTCAAACACCCGGGCAATGCCGGGCTGAAATGCTAGTGATTTAATAAAAAAATTTGTTCAACTAAATTTCACTTTTTTAAATATATTTTTTAACATGAAAAGTAATTTTGTAAAATTGTAATGCTTCGAAATTCTACTTAAGAGTTTCTATTTATTTGCCTCCCCATGAGCACAAAGTTAGACTCATGGTCAAATTCAGCTCCTCAAAACTCTGAATTGGGGCAAAAATAAAATTTACTTCAATTAAGAATTTCTGAGAACAAAACATACTACACTGATCATCTATCTGAAACATTTTCAAGTTTAACTTTGAATGCTTATTTTTTTTAAATAATCTTCAAAATGACACGATTTTTAGTACAAGGAATTGGTTAGAGTAAAAAAAAAAAATTTTTTGCCTATACACTTTTTTTTGAACAAATTTTACCCTACCTCTAAGTATTTGTAATTTTCACTTGGAGAAAATAATTCAAAATTGTCATGTTTACATTTTTGTAATTGGATTTTGAAATTCGTTTGAGTTTTCACTTATTCATTTCAATAAATAATTACATTAATAAAACATTTTTAAAAATCCAATGCTTACATATTACAAAGTTACATATTGGACAAGAAACAATATCCTGTCTGCCCTTTTTATTGATGTTTTTTTTTTATTAATATTGTTTTTATATCCAATATCAATAACACATCATAGTACCTGTAAACTAGGAAATTACCAAAGAATATTTGAATAAAATAGAATAGTAAAAAATGAATTAAAAAAGGATTTTTTTTTTTTTTGCTTTTAATGAATAAATACCCAGGGTGGGTGCTTATACAAAGAGAAGTAACAGATCGATTTTTTTTTGTTTTTGTCTTTAAGAAAAGCAATATTACTTACTGAATTGTCATGTCAAAAATAATATCCAAAAATTACGAAAATTCATTGAGAACAAGTGCTATTGTGTTTTTAGTATTGGCTAAACATGTTGGCCGCCATTACGATGTAATCTAAAATATGCTTTTTGAGTTATGCCCCCTATTTCTACAATTTTCACTAAAACATCTATGAAAAATGTAATTTTCTGTAAAAATTACTTTTAACTTTTTTATACTCGAATTTTAGTAATTTTTTGATATGTTACTATTTTCGACATAAGTATTTTTTTTTTTTAGCTTAAAAAGACGTTTAAAAAACGATTTTTTTGCCTTTCTTTGAACAAGCACCGACAGATACGAATAAAAGGGGAGGGGATTGTATGTTTACCAGTATTATGGTACTAAATTTGAAAACATTGAGAAAAATAATGCAAGTAAACATTAAAGCACACGAATGCAAAACCAGGTTAGGGTATGTACATTTTTCATGGGGGAAGGGGGAGGTGTTAATTTTGTAATTTCATCTAACAATTTAATAAAAAGATGACATAAAAAAATTAATTTAACTTGAACATTTTATCTAAAAATATCACGGTTCATAAACTTCACGTACCCCATTTTGAAAAAAAAAAAAAAAAAAAAAAAAAAGCATCCGTGATTATTCCGAGGGCACGTAAAAATAAGCGCCGGCTTATTTGTTTTTAATATCGAAAGCAGACAAGTCTTATTTTTAAATTGCTGCGATCGACTGGTTCATTTGAATCGCGCGATTCCTTGATTGTGATTGGTGGCGGGCATAAAATATGTGGTCGGTTATTTATTTTTTGTCACTTTTTTTTTTTTTAATACTAAAATATCCTGGATTCATTACGAGTACTTATTAAACTTTAGTACTTATAAAAAATATGGACCATGTATTTTTAAGATAGGATGCAAGTTAAATTCAATTTTTTTTATTAAATTGTTACGTGAAAGTACACAATAATCACAAAACACCCACCTCATGTTAAGAATGAATTTCTAAATAATGCTATTATTTCAGCACGGTCCATATTCTGCATAAGTGCCTGAACTTTCCTTTCATAAAACTGAAAGAAATAAAACATTTGACTATGAAAAAACAAAGTCTGTATGGCAGTAGGGTGCCCCATGTTTGTGGAGTCTTAGTTTTCTCCTTGGATTTGTCAAGAACAAGAAGAATAGCTGCGTTCCCTCGAAGGCATGAAACCATAAGCCAAATCTGTCCGGATTTGCCAACGAAGAGAATGGCGAGGTTTTTCTGTCGGTACAACATAATCGTTCGGTACATAAACTTTGCGGGGTCGGTGTTCAATTTGATCATGGTGCATCATTCTCTCCTTGATAAACCAACGAAGTTCACTGTGTTTGGTCTCCCCCGGGATTTTGTGAAGGGCCCAATAATCTCGAAGTTCATGGTACCTATTGACTGGGTCACATTTTTTATTTTTTTGAAATCTCGGGGCTAGGATCACCGATTTAGGTCGGCCGTCAGTTACAGAAGAGAAACCGGCAGAGGACGCAACGTCGCTAGATTTCTCGGACGATGCAGCCGCAACCTCATAAATAGTTTTGTTCATCTCTCGTAGACGTTCTAAATAGTCGGCGGGGTCCAACAAACTACCACTCTCGCTTTCTGTGTACGACTCGTCTACATAGGTTTTGCCCGTCGCATCTTTACGGGCGATTTTTCTTTTTGTCAGCTTCTTCGCCGGGGGAACATTGTTGCCGTATTCGGGGCGATATTTATCCGATTTGCAAGCACGTAAGAGTTCTTCGAGTAACAAGCCGTTACCATTTTTGGAATGAGGAACCGGTTCCTCGTTTTTGGTCTCGGGTGGTAAAAGGGTGGTAGATGGTCGCTCATAAGACGTAGCATTTTCCTTGTTCTGTGATCGACGGTCAGGTTCACGGTTGCTATGAATCTCGTTCGATTCCGAAAAGGTTGAAATTTTAGAATCCGGATTTGAGGTTTTATTTGGAAAAACAGTCGACTTCGATGAGGAGATTCCCCGTGAAATCCCTTCATCGATATATGGGCGTCCTTCATGGAATTTTTGTGATCCGATTGTGGAATATTCCATGCTACTGGATGGCTTTGGTCCGGAATTAAGATTGACTTGTCGAATTCTTCCAAGTTGAGGATTTTTCCAAGAAGGGGGAGGAACAGGGGGGTCAATTAGATCCTCTTCCCATGCTCTCCGAACGGCATCCACGTCGTTGCAGTGAGATATTTTCGGTTCGGTCTGGAAGTTTTTATGTGATATCATTGCAACATTATAACCAGAGCCGTTTCTACTTAGAGGAGGCGTTAATAATGGAGAAGGAATCGACAATAATGATGAAGAGTCTGGGGATTTATTCGTATAATGTTTTCCTTCTGCGTCTGACGAGTCCGAACACGTCCCACTGCCGATCCCAGTCGAAGTAGAAGAACCATCAGGAAAACCTGTCGAACTGGCACTTACTTCTTGAATTAAATCTCGAAGTTCGTTGCGAAACTGCTGTAAACTTGCCTTATCAATATTTGTAATTCCAAGGCGAGCGAGTTCTTGCTGTACTTCTTCCTCTGTAAACATAAAAGAAGATTGACCGGTAGCCATTTTCAAATTTTATAGTTATTACCAAGTGCTGCCACCTACATTCAAGTTTACTTAGCAACCCCAAGGGAGATCACTCTAAATACATTTTTGTTAGTTTTTGTTTTCTTTTTTTGTTTTGTAAGGAAATTTACGAACTGACTAAAAAACCAGTCCTTCGGGCAAACTAATTAGTGTATATCTTAAAATAAGATGTCCCCTAGAGTAAATGTGGTGGGTTTGTATTACTGTACACAGATTCGAAAAAGTTGTCAAAAAACAAATATATAACAAATAAATATTATCAAAGGCAAGATAAGTTACTTTTCTACCAAACTGGATACATTTTTTTTATTTCTATTCAATGTAACATGTTTATTCAGCTCGAAAAACATGCAGTGTTTACCGATGTATTGGAAAATTCAAAATGGCGCCCAACACTCTCTTTAACATGGTAAGTTTGGGAAAAGGTGTTATAAATAATAAACTAGATAAAATACTATTTAAAAAAACACCGAATATATGTCAACTTATGTCACGGTAACATATAATGAGCGAATTTCTAACAGTATTTTGTCTAGTTTATTATTTATAACATCTTTTCCTGAACTTACCGTGTTAAAGAAAGTGTCGGGCGCCATTTTGAATTTTCCAATACATCGGTAAACACTATGCTTTTCGAGCTGAATAAACATGTTACATTGAATAAAAACACGAAAAATATATCCAGTTAGGTAGAAAAGTAACTTATCTTGCCTTTGATAACGTTTATTTGTTATATATTTGTTTTTTGACAACTTTTTCGAATCTATGTGTACAGTAATACAAACCCAATGTGGTATTATGATGACTGAGATGATTCTAGCTAAGAATAGGATAGAGAGTTTTTGTCATTTTTAACCAACGATTCCTATTTTCCCACAATTTTGGTGGCCTTGTGTCGAATTTGTTCCAAGTGGAAAATTTTTATATTTTGTGCAAATAAATATTTCAAAGTGTAGTATCTGTTCTGTTTGATTCTTTTGTGCTTTGGGGTGGCAAAAGTAAAAAGAATTTATTTTATTTAGATATTTTTTCAACAATTGATTTTAACAAAGATTTTCCGTGTTTCTTCAACATTTACCCTTTTTACATCACAAATGATTTTATGTATTTGCAGAAACTTTTTTTATTTATTCTGAAATGGAAATGAAGGAAAT
The DNA here is from genome assembly GCF_053919585.1 of Euprymna scolopes. Classification (NCBI taxonomy): domain Eukaryota; kingdom Metazoa; phylum Mollusca; class Cephalopoda; order Sepiida; family Sepiolidae; genus Euprymna; species Euprymna scolopes. Next base: position 99,072,154 of record NC_136497.1, on the reverse strand, counting down.
ATTTTTATTGTTAGTCTAATCGAAAAAAAGAAAAAAAACCTGGACTTAAGTCTCAGCAACACTCTCCACTCTAACCAGGTTCCATCCGGTTCTCGAGAACTCAACAGCTCGCCTCTCTCAGACATCTTAACTCCCGGCGTTATATTATCTCATTTTTGCAAATTAATGCGCAATCGGACCTGCTCATTCGTCGCCTTCTCGTCTCCCATCGCTCGGGTTTCGAGTTCGCACATGCAGCCCACCTCCGTGACTGCAGTCACACTCAATTTTCACTACACGCCCCCCTGATCTTATGATCATAAGCTGAGTAGGGAAGTAGTATCCGTCTTTGCTAGACACAGCTAGCGCTCGACACTCCGCTAGACACAGCTAGCGCTCGACACTCCGCTAGACACAGCTAGCCCTCGACACTCCGCTAGACACAGCTAGCCCTCGACACTCCGCTAGACACAGCTAGCCCTCACTACTCTCCGTCAAAGACAGATACTACTTAGCAAAAGTGGGACTACATGGCTAGACACAGAAATTAATTTTTAAATTTCTCATTAAAAAACGACTTTACATGCAAGTCGACTAAATCGCAGTGTAATTCTTTTTAATAGCGACTACTTTTTCTTCAAAAACAAAATCGACTTGAATTGTACTCTCACCAAAATAACTATCGTTCAAAAACGACACTTTTTTTCTCCTTTTCAGCACGACACGATTTCATGTTAAATTCCCTATTTAAAAATAACTTTTAAATACATACAAATCGTCGGAATCACATTTTAAGTTCTTTTAACAGCGACGACTTTTTTTCAAAAGCAATAAAATCCGACTCGAATTGTACTTTCATAAAATAAATCTATCATTTAAAAACGACACCCTTTTTCCTTGTCAGCACAACAGGATTTCATTTTAAATTCTGCATTGAAATATGACTTCTATACATACAAGACATCCGAATCGCATTTCAAGTTCTTTTAACAATGATGACTTTTTTCTTTTTTTTTTTTTAAACAAATATAAGCGAATTTCATTCCAAATTCCATGTTTAAAAAGCGACGACTTTAATACAAACAAGTAGACCGAACTGCACTCCAACACGTTCATTTGACAACGACAGTTAAAGAAATCCAACGAATCCTACTGGGATTAATAAACAAAAAGACAAAAACAGTCCGACTCACTTCATATCTTCAACCTTCGCAGTTTGACATGACTCATTCAATTCTCTCTTTGACAACGCTTTTCAATTTTCAACGCAACTTTTAATTTTTCAGGTTCAACACGAACCATTTAAAATTTCCCATTTCATCTCAGCCGCATTGGCTCCATATTTAAAGCTGAAATAGCTTCTAATCGAAAAAAAACCTGGACTCGAGTCTCAGCGACACTCTCCACTCTAACCAGGTTCCATCCGGTTCTCAAGGACTCGACTCTCTCAAACATCTTAACTCCCGGCCTTATATTATCTCATTTTTGCAAATTAATGCGCAATCGGACCTGCTCATTCGTCGCCTTCTCGTCTCCCATCGCTTGGGTTTCGAGTTCGCACATGCAGCCCACCTCCATGACTGCAGCCACACTCAATTTTCACTACAGTTAGTTAAAGTCAAATTATTTTTTCATTGGAATACACAAAGAAAAACAACACTAAAAATATAAGTTCATTAATAATTTCGATATTATTTTTTTTCTGCTTGTACAAAAACTAAATATGAAGTTAATATTGCAGCTTTTCTATGTTCAATAATTAATTCTAGCAAGAGTGGAGAATGAAAATAACCAGGAATGTGATCAAAAGGGCAAATAATACAGACGACAAAAAAATGTAAATGTAAAAATATAAATCTGTTAAAATCAATTGCTTTAAAAAAAAAAAATCTAAAAGTTATCCCCCTTATTTTGCCACCCTCAAATAAAAATGGGGCATTTTATTCTTTTCCACTGTAAGAACAGTGATACCAGTGTCGGAAAGTTGGATTGAGAAGTTAGCACCCCTGAGGAGGAGCACTCTAACCTGCATTCCCCAGTAAGGGCGCCTCAGGTGATTAGCAATAAACTAACTCCTTCTCAAAGAAGGAAAGCAGAACCTGGAAGAGTGCGCTTCATAGAACTGCATAGAACCAGCATTACACCGCGATCAACAGGGACCAGATCATTACAGGAATGGTCTAATCTCTGTTGATTTGGGAGCCCTAGAATAAAAAAGGGTCCTTCTGTTATTCACTGATACATATATTTTTTTTCTATCCCATCTAGAGTGACCTTTGTAGAGGAAGATGAATATCCTCACATAAATAAACTGACCTTGTGTCTAACATTTCCCCCTTGCTGAGGCAAGCAATAGAGATTTTAAAAATCTATATACGATCAAATTGTGGATCTTGTTTACTTGTTACTCTTAACCACACCCTACGAGGGTGGAGTATAACTCAGAATCTGTTTTTAATGTGAAGGTTATCCAACTTTCCCTCAAAGGCATGCACTGGATAGGACAAAAATAAAAGTTGTCACAGCGAGGATTTAATTGAAAAGAAATTACATTAGAATAAAGATAAATGATGTATGTTTGTAAGCAGCAGCTACTGTCGTTACTACTGACCGCTGCTTAAATTTAATAAAATTATCTAGTGTAAATTAAATAGATTTAATTTTTGTAAATATTTTTTGTCATTTTTGGTCTCGTTTGGTAAAAGTACTTTACTGATAAGTTTACTGATTTTATATTAAAATCTGTTTTCTAATTGGAATTTAATTTTTATTTTATTATTTTTTATTTTTTTTTTGCATTAAAAAGTTTTAACAAATAATCAAATCAAACTTTTTATGATTGGAATTTTTTTTTGAAAATATGTTTTAATAGTGTAATAATTTTTATAAATAAAAGTTTAACAAAATTTAAATATATTACAAATTCACATTTTATATAGTCTAGCAAATTAAACAACATTTTAATAACATATCCAGTACATAATACGTAAAAAAATTGCAGTGATATTCAATATTAGGTACATTATTACAATGCTCTTTGCACTCATCCAGTGGAGGCCTGGTTAATGCTTTCGCTCCTTGGTCTTTCCATCCTCCTTGACCCTACACGACTATTTGGTGTGGTGTCAGTTGATGCTGACACTGCATCTTTAGGGAGGGCGTAACTTACAATTATATTTTTTTTTAGTTGTCTTGATTCCATGTAGTGTTGTTCCTCTATCTTTTTGTTTTACTTCTGTTTCAGTTTCGATGTGTCTGTAGCTCATGTGTTAAAGTCTCTGCATTCAAGTGTTTTCCTTACTATTTCAGTCGCTTCCATTATTGTTATCCGTTGTATCTTCTCAGCCAAGATTCCAATCTCTTCCATTCTTTTTCGAAGTTTTTTTTTAGATTGTTCCTAGTGCTTCTATTGATGTTATTTTGACTTTCCTCATCTTTTTATATCCCTTTCAGCTCTCTGACCAGTTCCATGTATTTGCTTCACTTTTCCATCTCCTTGATATTCACCCTGTGGGCTGCTGGAATGACGAAATCTATGATCTGGAAGAATTATCCTTCTTGTTAACTGTTATAACACCCGGTCTTCTTGCTTGGGTGGATTTATCTGTTTGTATGTCCATGTCCAATAAGATTTTGTGGTTTTCATTTTCAAGTACTGCTGTCGGTTTATGTTTGTATCATTTGTGCCTGAGTGCTCAAGATTCAGTTGTTTGCATAGTTGCCTTCTCCACTTGATCGTGTCTATTCTTATATTCTTTTTATGTACTTTTATTTTATTTATTTACTTTTTTTACTGACATTCACCCCTAACAAGGCTTATCACTACTTGGACATAAGGGGCTACTATTTGGGATCATACCTAGGAAAGATTAACAAGATGTTGGTTTACATTACATTTAAACGTCTGCGTATCAATAGAGCCAGCAAAGCATATAGCAGGAAGGGAATACGAATTCTAGCTATTTGAGGGAAGAAACTATTAGAATAGAAAGCTTTCTGACATTTAGGGACCTCAACAGTGAAGGGATGAGATTTTGTGGCTAAGCGGGTTTGTCGGGGATATGTACATCGAGGGGGCACAAGTGCAACGAATTCATCAGAGCACATTCCATTAAAATATTGCAACATTGTGGTGATGGGGCAGGGGTTGGAGCTTAGTTGACAAAGTGGGACTCTTTTTTGGGGCCTATGCAAGAATGAGAAGCTAGTGGTAGATGCATAAGCCCAGCCCAGATGTGGCAACAATACTTCATGCATGGGCGAATGGTGGCTTTGCGGATATATAGGATACTCTCAGGTGTGTGCAATTTTCTAACACGATAGAGGGAACCCACCTTCTTTGCAGCAGCTTTTGCAATGTCCTCAATATATTTTTTCCAGTTCATATTGCCCGCAAGTGTTAGGCTGAGGAGTTTGAAGGAAGAATTCTCAGGAAGGGTGTTAGTTGTCATGGATATAAGTGGTTGGAGAGTTGTTTTGTAATTGTTAAAAGAGAGCAACTTAGTCTTACTAGCATTACATGTTACCATCCATTTGTGGCCCCATTCCACTGCGGTCTAGAGGTAATTTTTAATGACTCTGCCATTGTCTTAGATTTATGTACATCCGTTCTTCCCTCATGCACGTTATAGAGCATTGTATCATCAGCAAATATACCCATCTCAGATATAATATTATCAGGGAAGTCGTTTTTGAATATCAGGAATAATATGGTCCAAGGACCAACCCCTGAGGCATTCCCACATTATTGTTATACTGCTTAGATGTACGTCCATCAATGACAACCTGTATGCTTCCATTGTCTAAGAAGGATATAATTATATTTAGTATATATCCAGTTATACTTTATGATTTATATTTTCATTAGCAGCCCTTCGTGCCAGATTATGTCAAAGGCGTTGGATATATCAAGAGCTACAGTCCTGGCTTCACCTGCCTTATCCAGTGTATGGTATACGAGTTCAGAGATGACTGTTAAAATATCTGCAGTAAAACGACATTGCCTAAATCTATACTGTTTGTCAGAGAGAAGATTTGCTTTTGCAAGGTGGTGGACTAGTGCTTGATTAATTAAGGTTTCAAAGATTTTGTGAAGAGGGGGAGGAGACTGATAGGGCGATAATTAAGAGGGTCGGTTCTTTTCACCATCTTCTAGCTATTAGGGAAGCAAGATTTAGTGTGGCTTTAGTCCACATATGAAAATTGAGAGGGAGTTGTTTGTTGGCTTTAAGATGGAGTTGGAGGCAAAAAATAAAATTTAAAAAATGAAGAAGAAAAAGAAGAAGAAGAAGAAGAAATGAATATTCATAGAAATCAAAAATGAGGGGAAAAAAAAACGGTTATTTTAAGCATACACATATATTTTAACTCTTGATAGATTAAATCCTCAGTTAAATCTACCTCCTCCCTCCACTCCAAAAAATAATTATATTGAGAACGATTATGATTACCCCCGAGAGTCTTTTTTTAATTTAAAGTCGGGGATATGTTTTGCATATAAATTTAACATAAAATAATCTCCTGCTCTAGTTTTTTTATAAAAAGATAACTCGGGGGGGGGGGGGTGAAATAGATCTTGAAAGTACATTCTTCATGTCTTTTGAGAGTTTCTATTTTTTGGAGTTATTAGGTGTGGTGTTATGGGAATGGGAATTTATTAGATGAACACCTTTCACTAAATCACCTCACCTCCACCTATGATTTAGAATTAGTAGTACGGTTAGGATTTTTTTTTGGGGGGGGGGATGATTTGCAACTCAGACTTAGGGTTAGTGGTAGAAGGTTATGTTTTCTTGGGGGGTGGGGGTGCCACTCGGATAAAGGTTAGGCTTTTGGAGGTAGTGGATTCTTCTCTTTAAATGCCTTATATTGTAGTTTCTTTTTGATAAAATTATATTTTGTCAATAGTTCTTTTTGAGCCGTTACCTTAAGTAATTCAATTTACCAAATTCCCACAATCAATGATTACTACGATATTGTTTCATTGACTACACTCATTAACGCTTATCCTCGAGTGGCCTCCGGGGCTTGATAAGTGGTGAGTCCTTTGTAAAAAGAAAAAAAAATTATTGAATCGAATAATCAAAGCTTGAAAGGGTAAAAAATTCATCACATAAAGATTGAAAGTTTTTCAAAAATACTGGCGTTAATACGAGAACATGTTCCTGCTCATATTTCATATATTGTCATCTGTTGCTCATTTATGCTTGCACATATTTGCATGCAACATGAATAAACAGTGATTAGTAGAGAAGGAAGAGATACCAGTAGATTGTTTAGGAATCATAGAATTGTAAGAGTTGCATGACATGCATCATATAGAAGTGAATAGAACACTCATTATATTTGGTGAGGAAAGCTGATCCATTTATAAAATGAGGGTAAGTTGTTCAGAAGGTGGTCAAGAACTGCGTTTGATGTCAACCAATCAGTCATGACCCAAATATATATAATACTGGTTAAATTGGGACTGCGAAAAATTAAACAAAGTTGGCTATTGATACAACACACTATATTGGTGTGTATAGTTGTCAATGAGTGACTGCGGATCTGGGCGACTAGCAATATGGTAAGAGTTATATGTGGAGTCAGCAGCTGCAGTTGCAGAGGAATTGGAGAAGGTAATGCTTGAACGAGGTCGAGTAATGGAGGTGATAACGAACAATAGTACCATTTTTTGTTTGTTTTTTTTTTTGTTTTTTTTTTTTTTTATTCTTACTTGTTCAGATGATGGTCAAAAAATGGAAGATAAAAAGATATCACAGGATTAACTGTAATTCTGTATGAAATGGACTAGTGGAGCAACGTTATCATACATTGAATGCAATAAAGAGAGGAAGGATATCTTATAAAGAGGCCATATATTCAGGTACAACATGGCACCGAAGGACAGAACAGGAGAGAGAGAGAGAGAGGAGAGAGTGCCATATAGATCAACTTTTACTCAAGAATGAAGGCACTCAAGATATGCATCTGTAGAAATTAATGAGCAAGGGTCAGCTAGAATTCAAATAGGTAAAAAGGTTTGGGTGAAGTAACTGAATGCAGATGTATGATACAATGAGGAGTAATTACTAACAATTTAAGCATTGACGGGATGCTGTAGCATATTTTAGATTTAAGGTTTGTGGACCATGTGAATAGTTTGTGGACCATGTGAATAGTTTGTGGACCATGTGAATGATGGAAATTGAAGTGCTGTAGATGAACGCAATGAAGGTGAGGTAATGGCAATGCACAGATCACAGAGAACGTAATGTGCCAATCTGGGTACTGGACTATAGTAAAATGATCTTCGATGATTATCAGGGCGTTTGGTTTAAAATATAACAAATAATTAAATGTTGCTTGCTGTGATAATGGAGAAAAAGATGAAGGGTTATCAGGTTTTAAGTGTGTAGATTGTTTTGCATATTGAGCACTCATTTACAGTGGAGAAAAAAGGATCAAAACAAGAATAAGTGTCCCAATCGACCGAGAAAAACAAAAGAAAAGATTTCAATCTGCACCAGTTTTGTTATATAGGGGTTTCATTAAAAGAGTCTTATTATACGTGATGTTGTATCTTAGTGAGAGAGATGTTGTTATAAGAGAGATTGGGATGTTGAGAGAGTTCTAGAGAGGGATGTTGTGAGAGAGATTGTTCGATGCTGTTGAGAGAGGGATATTGTGTAAGAGAGATTGTTCGTTTTATGACAATTCATATTTATTAAAATGTTCTTTACTTAGATTAATAGATGTGTTGCTATGTGAAGCTCTTAGAATGATGAGATAGTGTTCACTGTTCAGACATTGTGTAGACATGAGATGTAGATTCACATTGTGGATATGAGATGTGTATGTCACGACATTTTATAACACAGACATATAATAACAATTCACTTTACCTTTTTGTAAGAATCACAAACACAAGGACGAGCTTTATCAAAAATACATGATGGGTTTATTTCTTCACGACCGGCCATGGTTTTCATCATCAAGAATTCAAAGCTTCACATTTTAAGTTTAAAAGTGATCGTCTCGCTTCTAGACGTTCGAATTTCAAACTCCAGACTCTCTCTGAGTTTCTCACTGACTGTCTACCTAACTAACTAACTCTCACTTCCTATATTGAGAAATCCATGCATGTCCGGCCTCGTGAGCAAAATTCACGTGTTTCAACATGTGCGACTTTGCACGTTTCCGACATTATGATTTCCCAATAACCTATTTTTTCTTTGATGTTTTTACAAAGGAATTCAACCTACATATCTAATTTATTTAACCCATATTTTATTATCCACATTCTTTCTAACAATTGAATAGTTTATTTATTATTTATTTCATCAGAATTAACAATTTACTGGACATTCCATTTAAACCTATTGTTCTTTAAAACTTATATCCAAGGTTCGATTTCTGCTTTCTCTCATTTTATTTTCATTTTAAGTAATCTCTCTATTTTTATACTTACATGAAAAGGGGACAGCCCTTATCATGTAACAGTTTGACCTTGACCTCCGCACACGTACAGCCTTCTGTAAACAAGTAACAGGCATGTTCAGACATTTGTGCCAAGATTTATTTTTTATATAGAGTGTTTTTTTTTTCTATATTTACAAAACCTTTAAATAAAACTATTGAAACCATAGAGTGCATTCTTTATATTTACAAAACTTTCCTTGAATTCACATACAGTTGATGAACTTTGCTGTTATTGGCATCAGAGGTAAAAACTTGTAATCTTGCAGATAAATGAGCAGCTGCAATTACCAAGGGTTTATTGCAAACCAGATATGAATTGCTCTTTTCAAAACCTTCATGGAATAAGGTTTTTTCTTGTTTTATTTGTATTCCTTGTTGAATAATTAAAATTTTGTGTACCTTCCTCACAGGTTTATAATTTTTTTTTTTAAATTTGAATACATTTTCAATATCAAGATTATTATTTTATATATATATATATATATATATATATATATATATATAATTTTCTTCCTTTGTTAAAACATAACATTTATATGCAATTCATATTAAAAGTCGGTGTGGTTCTTAGCCATACCTAAAGGCACTATTGTCTTCCAAAATTGCTTCTATCAAGGCCTAGAACCATGCCACAAATGTAATAATTAGGAAATAAGAGTTGCTTCCCTTTATTTGTTACTCTTTGTTTTTAACCATTAAACCCTACATTACTTGTGTTATATATTTACAGATAAAGCAAAAGAATACATGAAAAATGAGATTTACAGAACGTCAATGCATGGTGTCAGATAGAAGGTTTATAATGAAGTTATGTCTGCAGGTGTGAGAATATGTAATATTAGAAAAAGCACTTTGCTTGAAATTTACGACTGCTGAATTAGAGAGAACAGACAGAAATGGGTATATAACAAAAATTCTCCCTTAAAATTAATCAAACTGCCAGTCAGCCGACTGCAACCACCTTGATTGATACTACATTGAAGAAATCTTTGAAAAAAAATAATTCTCTCACTACTCTATTTTATATTGTTTTAATCTTTTCAACCATTTTTATATTGTTGCATCCTTTTCAACCAACTTATCACAAGAATCACAAACAGAAAAAGAACTGCTTATTTTAGAACTTGTCAAACAACAAATAAAGAAACTGTACTTGACTTACTTAACTTATGCTAATATTCCAGAGAGCTTCGCCACATGCTTGAAAACAAAATTTTGCCACTTATGATAGTTTTGATCTAGTCCTTCAACTGTTAGTTTTATATTAAGTTAGTAGCGGATTCGTATGATGAACAACAGACACGTGTGAACACTGCAAAATATTTATTGAACTGAAATATAGTAGTCAGTCAACGGCTGTTGTTTCTTATGTGGTGAGAGATTGAAGTATGAGGAATAGTATGAATGATCATGATTAAAGGGGAATAACTCATGTATATCTCACATCGGTTTTTACTAAAAAAAATAAAATAAATTTTTTTTTCATTTATTAAATGTACTTCCTCATTGCCTTAGCTGAAAATCTGATTGTTTTTCCTCTCTTAATACGATTAATTATTGTTCTGTTTTGTGAGTGTGTTTCTGAGGTATTTTGTCTTTGACTATTTTCTCAAATAAATATATTTTCATAATCATCTTGTGTAGTTGTGATGACGCGAGAAAATTTTTCTTTTGTTTTTAGAAGATGATGTCTATTGCGTCTTAGATAACTTCCTTGTTCTGTTCTTATTAAATATGAATGAGGTTGTTCCAGTTTTTTTTTAGCTTTTCTTTTTGGTTCCATTTTCCATGGAAACATATACAAACAGTGTCATTTTTTTTTAGACTTAGTAGTTTGTTAATGTTTTTGTCTATTTCACGCCTTTTCATTATTTTTTGGAGGAAGATTTGTCCTGAGTGTTCTTTTCATTAACTGTGAGGTCGGTGACCGGCGATTTATCTTTTAATAGAGTGGTTCTTAATGCTAACATTGCTAAAAATGGATCCTGGTTGCTTTTGAAATTCATTTTTAGTACCCTTTTTATTGTTTGTATGTTTCTTTCTACTAGTCCATTTGCTTGTGGGAAATTTGGACTTGCTGTAATATGCTTGAATTCCTATTCCCTAGCAAATTGTTTAAATTCCGATGATCCGTACGTATTCCAGTCCATTGTTGCTGATCACTATTTGTTTAATACCAAACTTAGTGAAAGTGTTTTTTATTTTGTTAATCACTGTGTGTTACATACAGTTGTCTGTTTTTGGATATCAACATATCTCGTATCGTCTATAATTACCACATATGCCTTGTTGTCACAACTTTCATGCATGGCATTACAGGTATTTTGTGGTGTATTAACGATTCTGATGGTTGCTGGTTTCTATGGTTTAAATAATATGTGCATGTACTTACTATATCTTTTATTTGATTGTTTATATTGGACCAATCTATAACTTCCTTCGCCCTTGAAATGCACTTTTCTATCCCTAGATGTCCAGTATGGATCTTTTCTTAAAGTGTTTGGGACCACTATTCATGTGCCTTTTAATACTAGTCGCTTCATAACCGATATCTCATTACGAACTGGTATATATGGCGCTATTGTAGATGGCACATCTTTGTTTTTTGGCCAAGTTGATTTTGCATATTTCATCAGCATCTGTAGCATTGGATTTTTTCAATTTCTTCTCGGTATATGTTGAGTTTTTGATCGCTCATTAGATACTGTTTCAAAATTATATGAATATATCTGTTATCTCTTGTGTAGTATTCTTTACATATGCAATGTGACAATGCGTCTGCAATTACTAATTCATGACCCAGGATATATATCACCTCAAATTCATATTTCTGCAGTGTTAATAAAAATCTCTGTATTCTTGGAGGGCTTTTCACAATTGATTTTTTCAAATCTATCTCAACGGTTTATGATCATTTTCAATGAAAAAATGTCTTTTATAAACGAATTGGTGAAATTTTTTACAGGCAAACACTATACACTATGTTTCCAATTCAATAGGACAATAATCCTGTTCTGCAAGAGTCATCAAACCTGATGCGTATGATACTGGTAACCATGTGTCTCCATGTTTTTGTTATAAAACTGAACCTAAGCCTTTTTTACTAGAATCAGTGGTGACTTTTAATTCTCTACTTGGATCATAAACTTGTAGAATTGGTTAATTTGTTATTTGTTTCAATTTTTCCAATGCCTTTATGTGAGGTTTATCGAATGACCAGAGTGTTTTGTTGTATAGGAGTTCCCTTAACAGTGTAGTTAATTCCGAGTAAGTCGGTATGGATTTATACAAGTAGTTCGTCATTCCCAAAAATAGTTGAATGTCTTTTTTTTTTCTCCATGAAAAGCATTTGTGTAATGGCCATTATTTTTGAAGGGTCTGGCTTTATTCCTTGATGAGTATGTCAATTGCTTTACTGCAAATTCACATTCTGATTTATTTAATTTCAAACCAGCTTTGAATACTTTTTCCAGAATTTCTTATGTTCTTTTAAAGTTTCTAACCTTATTATTATTGCTAATTCTTTGTTCCTTTTAAATCTTCTATTATTTTCGTTACTTATACTTGAAAAACTTCTGATGCATTATGTATTCCATAGGGTAAGCGATTAAGTGAATAAAAACCAAATGGTGAATTAAATGTAAAAAGTTTTGAGCTTTCTTCATCCACAGGTATGTGCTAATATCCAATTTATGCGTCCAGTTTTGTGAAATACTTCGGGTTTTTAATTTCTGCTAATATTTTCTCGGTATTAGGTAACATTTTATGTTCCCTTTTTATAACTTTGTTCAGATTTCTGGGCTCTAAACATAGTCTTAGCCTGCCATTCTGTTTCTCCGCTATTATGAGAGAATTTACCTAATCTGTTGGTTCCTGAACAGGTTTTATTATTCCCATTTCTGTCATTTTTTTCTAATTTCTTCTTTAATTTTGGTATCATACCAAATGGTATATTCTTTGGAGGATTCACAACTAGTTTTACGTCCGGGTCTACTGTAATATAATGAGTGACTAGTAATTTGCTTTTATGTCACCAAAACATTCTTCATATTTTTCTTTTAAGCATTTTATGTTTATCTTACTTATTTTATATATTCTTTTTATTAATCAGAGTTTTTTTTTGGCATCAATGACTGCATTTGCATTAGTATCTACTACAATAAAGTGCAAATTTATTTTTACATTTTTATTTTGTAATTATATGATGAAGCTGCCAGTTACTGGAATTTTCGTACTCTTATATGCATTTAATCTTACTGATATCTATCTGCCGAATCATTTTGCCCGGATGCAAGAAGCTGTGACGGATGAAACCAGCCGCAGACCACCAAACAGTCACAATCACCTTTTATTGGTGCAATTTCACCTTCGTTGTTGTGGAGCTTCTCCAGCATCCAACCACTGTGCCAAACGTCATTGATTGTTTTAGAGGATCCACTTCTCAGCACACATCACAATCCGCTTGAGAAATGGATCGTTTTTGTTGCGCAGAAGGAATATAGAAGACACCTCAAACAACAATTTTTTTTATTATCATTCAATTCATGCGGCACCCATTTTTTTGACTTCCCAATTTGCTTTAAATGGTGAACGACTGTTGAGTGGTTGACCTTGAGTTCAACAGCAACTTCTCGTATGATTTTATGAGGATGAGCTTCAATTAAGGCTTTCAAATGTTTATCAACCGCAGTTGGCCGGCTGTGACCGTCTTTATCTTCGAGGCCCTCATCACCATTGCAAAATTTCTTGAACTACCATTGTGCCACATGTTCATTAATGGTTCCTGGGCCAAATACATCATTGATATCACGAGTTGTCTTGGCAGCTTTTTGGCTTGGTTTGAATTGGAACAAGAAAATCGTGCAAATTTGAATTTTGTCCATGCTGTTGAAAAGCCTGCAAACAAAAAAACAAAGAGATTGAGAATGGTAACGAATAACATGATTCAATAGAGCAAGAGCAAAAAAAGATTTTAAAAATGATTTAATCATCAAATATAATTAAAATACAAAAAAATATAAACGTAAACAGTAGCACATTTTTTTTCTAGTTCACCCTAAAAACAAACTAAATTCTACTTTTTATTTAGTGATTAGAAGGAAAAAGGATTAGAAGTCTGAAAAACCTGACTGTAAAAATAAATAAAAACAAAAATATATTAGAATTTAGAGTAGGGGATCAGTTTCGCATATAAGCTTTATTTAAAATGACCACTTCCTTCCCAATAAAATAGCATATTTAAGACGTAACCAATTTTCACTTTTATTCTGGCTATTTTCTTAATTTCTTTGAAATCAATTGTGGGTGTGAATATTCTTTACTGCTTTTTTGCGTATTGTAACCCAGACTTAGGATTAGGGAAGGATAAATAATAATTTAAAATTTTAGTGCTAAATTTTTCAGACTGTTGCTATATAACCAACCCCAACCAATTTTTCAGTGGGTCATGTCTTAGAAAATGTCCTTTGGCATTTTTAAAAAATGGCTCTGTATGTGAATGCATGTTCAATATTTTATATCGTACAAAATTTATCGCCCTTAAAATGTTGTTTTTTTTATCATTATTTAATTTTTAGCATCATGTTTTTCAAGCTGTTTAGAGTGAATTATTGTGTAAAGGTACAATTTTACCCAAAGTTGCCTAGTCACGTTTCATGTGTTTGTACTCCTCGCATTCAAGTAAATTTGATAACTAAAATAAATAAAGTTACGAACTTGCACCAGAGTGGATTTCAGATTTCCTCGTAAACCAGTCGGTTGTTTTAATTTTATTAGTCGAAAAAAAAAAAAAAAAAAAAAAAGGATAGAATATACCATCTCCGAAATTTGAAAGAGTTTAAACTGTTGAAAAACATCGAATATTTATAAATAGATTTAAAATATTACCATGATATAAATTAGTTATAATTTTATAACAATTTGATTCAATTAATAATTCGTAATTAAATGTAATTTTTCAAAATCGTATTAAAAATAAATTAGTTTTTGAAAAGGCATAATTTAAAAAAAAAACATCATTTAAAGCTAATATTTTTTCAGTAGTTGTAAAATTATGTAACACACGCATGTGATGTGTAGTACATTTTTATTAGAGGAAATTTCGTACATTATAAAAAGTGATCTTGAGTTAAATTCTTTAAAAAAAGAAACATTTATACAAGAGAAAATGATTTAAAATATTTTAACAGCCGAAATCGAGCGACTTGAAGTACAGAAATTAAAAGTAAAAATAAAAATATTGTGGAAATTGGGAAAGACATGTTCGCTCGGAGAAGAACGCCATTACTGATCTGCTGTGCGCATGCTCATTGATCCCACTTTCAATGGTCGTTCTAAATATTTTTCACTAAAGCTTCGGTTCGTCCTGATCGAAGTTGAATAATTCCAGTCCAATTATTTTATATACGACTTTGGAAATTATCACAACAGACGTAAGTAATATTTCTTGATTTACTACAAATTTTTGTAAGCCATTTTCTGTAATATTTAAGTAGTACGTAATTTTTAAAAATAGTGAAAAAGCTACAGAAAATGGCGCATTGGTTGGATTTCCGTTCCGCCATTTTACTGTCGATTTCACATCAATGTCTTTTTGCAAGCAAATTTATTTTACATAAATTTCTTTTCAGCTTTTTTTCTACCAAAATAAAAAAGTATATATTCATTAATTTTAATGTAAATCGGTATTTTATTCAGCAAATAAATTAAATCGGTTGTTTTTATTCGGCTTAAATTAATTCGGTTGTTTTAAAAAATAAAAACCGATTTCGTGTTCAATTATGAAGCCGGCAACACTTTTCGATTGTCTTGTTTTCTTTTTTTCACATTAAATAACATTTTCCAAAAAGAAAATCTGAAATTTTGTTATTCTTAAACTTAAATAATTTCTGATTAAAAAAGCAAAAACGATTATTATATCTTTTAACTGGATAAAGAAATATTTTTACAACCATATAAAAAAAAATAATATGCTTTTCTTTTTTATATATATATAAAACTGTTTTTACTCCGTCACTTTCAATTTTGGATTAATTATAATCGCGACCGAAATTTTGCCGCACTTTTTGGTTCTATTTTTTTCTGACTATTTTCCGAATATAAGTAAAAATAAGTCTTTATTTTTATTTTTTTTATTTTATTTCAATATACCTTTTTTCTTTATTTTTAAATATTTGGAAAGTTGAGTGTAATTAATACGGCATTCTGTATTACATTATTACTGAACACTTATAAAACGCTACCAAATGTTGTTCGAATTTCTTTTAAAATACTTCCAAAATGTTCAATCTTTGTATACATCATGAACTGCTAAAAAAATTTAATGAAAAAATGACTTTCTATTCAACTGTCCTTTTAGTTAGAAGCAAAGTTTGGGGATATTTGAAGTAGGATGCCGACCTAGAGTAAATGTGGTATTTTGGTGACTGCAATGATTCCAGCCAAAAACAGCTAGAAAAACACTATTTTTCCCAACAATTTTGATGGCCTTGAGCCTAATTTTTCAAATTTCATAATTTTTTTTTTTAATTTTCGCAAATGAATACTGCAAATTGTATTACGTGCTGATATTGCACTTTATTTTTTTCTTGGTCAGGGAAAAAATCCGTCTAGATCAAGGTAACTTTATTTTGATTTCAATCTGTTGTGCCCCTCTCTGAGAGAGCGGGTTTTCCCACTATTGCCCTCGTGAGGAGACAGGTAACTCGGGGCAGTTTAAATACTTTCACATTTCAAAAGGAATTACTTTGTGATCCTTTGAAATGTGAAAGTATTTAAACTGTCCCGAGTTACCTGTCTCCTATATTAACACCAATTATCAACAGAAAATTAAAAATGCTCACTTGTTTACGAAGAAACCGAAATTTATTCTCGTGGATTTACTTAATAATAGAAATTAATAGAAGACGGTCATCTGGGATGTCTCGATACTCGATGAAAAATCGAAAATTAAACAAATACCGGTAGAAACCCACTCAACAAATTTAACGTTGACATTTGTTCTTAGTACAAATGTCACTGTTAAAATACTAGTACAATTTACTAATATTTTAATTTTCGATTTTTGAGCGATCATCGAGACACCCACTGTCCCACTGATGATCGTGCGACTAGTGTCAGCTATTTTTTCCTTATTCTAAGACTTGATACTACTTGCGTTGCAAAGTAAATAAAGGCACCAAAATAAGTTCAAACACAAACAAAATTAGCTAGGTGTGTAGACGAACAACTTATCTTGCCTTTGGTAATTTTTGATCACGCTGCAAAATGCACATTTTTTTTTTTTTTTAAGAAAACTTTCAATAAGTAATAATCGATTAATAGTAACGTGTAAGTCACATAAAGGTGAGAAAAACATATACACTACACAAGCATACAATAAGACTTAAACTGTGTCCACTTATCGGATAATTGGTCACAATTTGGTATTTTTTATGATCTACTCCAGCATAGTATAAAACCCCCCAACCTTCCTATGTTTAGAACGCCTTTCGGAATACCCCCCCCCAACCTCGAAAGCCGTTCTTAACATGGGGGAGGTTGGGAGTGTTTATTCCGGAATCCGATCTTAACATTGGGGATGCTTATACTAAGCCGGGCCCAGTTGTAAAAAATACCGGTTTTTGAGTATGCTGAAACCAAATATCGTCTTTAAATTTTCCGTAAATAAGTAGTTTTCTAGATATTAAGCAACGCCATTTCGGTATGTGCAAGTGCATAAATGCAACCCGAGAAACTATGTGCAAGTACGCATACCAAAATGACCACCAACAATAACATAAGAAATGACATTGCTTAATGTCTGGAAAACTACTTATTTGTAGAAAATATAAATGCAATATTCGGTTTCGGCATACCTGAAAACCTTTAATAGTCGTCATTTTAAAAGAAAATGTTAAGGTCAAAACCAGTTAAAAATTTACCACACTTTGTCACATTAAATGATGTAGTTAAAAAGAAATTCATTTTTCTTACATCGTAAAATAGTTACCTCCCTTAAAACAATAAGTTAATATTCCGAATAACTGTAACGGGAAGTGAAGTGGAAAAGATAAAGTTAAAAAAACAAAACTCCCTCATACAAAGAAATAAAATTGCTTCACTGACTGCTTTGAAAAAACTTATTAAACCAGAAACCTATTTTTAACAGTGGGGTAAGGTGTTTTTACAATTGTTCACTGTGCAGAGGGCGACAACTCTCTTTTACCAAGAGATTTGTTTATTTTTTTCATCAGATAATTTAGGACGCTTGATGCAACAATATTTTTTATTAATCCAAAAAAAAAAAAAAAAAAAAAAAAAAGAAAGTTGCAATGACTTTTTAAATATACCAAAGTTGATAACATTAATAATACAAAATATAATCTGTATGCAACTATTAAGAAAAAACCCCAACAAACCAACGATATTTTCATTAAATGAAAGCATTTAAAAAGAAGCAAGGATGAAACTTTTAAAGCTGCGGCGACTTTTTTTTTTTTTTTACTAACAAAGCTTATACTAGTAATAACATCAACATGATTCAACAATATTTTTTATTAAATCAATTAGTTATGGTAGTCCATCCATGTGGATGACGACATCTTCAATTATTATTTAAAACATTTTTTTAATTGACTCCGTGACTTCATTGATGACTAAAAATCTGGATGCGTGATCTGCACTGCTTTGCACAGATAGAGCACAGGAAGACAGTGTTTGGGTTTTGATGGTGAATGGTTGCCGCTCGTCAGTATCGTCATTATTTCGCTCATTCTTGTTGTTGAAGAAGGCCATTTCGCTATCACATGTGGAGCACCAAGTATCCCTGTCTGCTGCCAAAGTTTTCAAAAGATGGAAAGGGATATTGCAGCGCTTAAGGGTGAGCTTCATGCAGTCTATGTAGCGTTTCTTTGGGCAGCCGATGTTTCGTCAGCCATGAGTGAGTTGACCAAAGAGAATTCTTTGAGGTAGTGTTGGGGGGCATCCTGATAACGTGGCCCAACCATCAAAGCTGATGACGGATAAGGAGTGACTCTAGAGGTATAATTCCAGCTCTTGTGCAAATCTCTGAATGGGACACTTTGTTCCATCAATGGAGGCCGAGGATCTGCTGTAGTCATTTGATGTGAAATGATCCTAACAGCCTGATATCATGGCGATAGGGAACTCATGCCTCGGAAATGTACAGGAGGGTGGTTATGATGACTACGTAGTAACCCTTGTATGGGTGCTAAGATTGCGGTTGACAAACACTCAGTCATTCAGGTGGCCAAAAGCAGAAGAGGCGAGATTAAGGCGACACTGAACTTCATTGCTAAGGTTGCAGGAGTATGAGAGATTGGAGCCAAGGTATGTGAAGCTACTGATATTCTTTAGAGAGATACCATTGACAATAAAAATGGGAGCATCAGTTGGAGACATATTTGACAGGATTTCCATCTTCTTGGTGTGGATAAGAAAGCCAGCTTGGTGATAAGTGTTAGAGACTGTTAAGACTGTGTTGAAGTCTGCTGGAGGTATGGCTATGGAATGCAGTATCATCGGTATACTGTACGCTGAATATGAGCTAGGTTTTAGTCTTGGCTTGAAAATGTTTCAGGTTGAAGAGGCTGCCATCAAGACAGTACTGGACAGCAACAGCATTAGAAGATTGAAGGTCACGGCATGAAACCAAAATGACGGCAATTAGGAACAGATTGAAAATGACCCGAGTTAAGATGCATGCCTGCTTCACACTGACATTCATGGTGAAAGTGTCCGATTCTGCACCTGACATGGTAACATGAGCATGCATGCCAGTGTGAAACTACTGGAGGAGTGGAGGACCGACAAGAAAGTAGGAAGGCAACCAAATTTCCGGAGAATGTTATTAAATCAAAACATTAAAAAAAAGAAAATTGCGACAAATTTTTTTTTTTAATGTAACAAAGTTGATACATTAATAATACAAAATGTAGTCTGTACACGATTAAGAGTTTTTAAAAACACAGGTTTCAAAATTTCATCCTTATTTTATGAAAGAATTTCATTCTTTTATTTTTTAAGGTTAAAAACTAATTTTTTAAAAACCTTCACATAACATTTACTTCTTGCCGCAGCTTCTTTTTGAAATGTTTTCATCCAATGAAAATATCGTTGGTTTTCGCTTAATAGTCGCGTACAGACTACATTTTGGATTATTAATGTTATCAACTTTGTTAGATAAAAAAAAATTGTCACATGTTTTGATTTAATAAAAAATATTGTTCCATCAAGCGTCCTAAATTATGAGATGAAAAAATGAACAAATCTCTTAGTAAAAGAGAGTTGTCTCCCTCTGCAGAGTGAATGATTGTAAAACTGCGCCGGTGGTGGGGAGTAATATACCCTATAATATGAAATTTGAAAGCTACGAAAAATATGTAAAATGTAGACGACAAAGTTTTAACAAAAAATCACCATAAAAAAAAAAATTGATTCACTTATTGATTTGAAGAAAATTATTAAACATATGGTGCTTGTTAAGGTAGAGTTGACAGATCGATTTTTTAAAATGTTGTTTTCAGCAAAATCAACAGCACTTAAATGTCACGTTGAAAATAGTAATATATTAAACAATTACGGAAATTCATTAAGTAGAGAATTATTTATAGTTGAATGTAATTTTTACGGAAAATTGGGGGAAATTGCATTTTCTCTATATGTGAACACCTTGAAGATCTAAATTTGCCAATGTAATGGTGACATTTTTTTTTAGCCAATTACAGTCAACATTTTTTTTTTTTTTACTAAACTACTTGATAATTTTTCATAATCTTTGGATATATTACTATTTTCGACATGACAATTAAGTACATAATATTATTTTTGCTTAAAACGATATATTTAAAAAAAGATTGATCTGCCGACTCCATCTTAACAAGCACCAAACATTTTTAACAAGGCAATAATTGTCCCTAATTTAATGAAATACTTAAAAACATTGCCTTTTTCTGAATAAGCAAGACCAAATTTGCTTTCGTTAAGTACATACAAATAATTTTTAAAAATAAACATGAAAAAACAAGACAAAAGACTTTCTTTGCCGAATGTTAGTCGTCAAACTTTTACGTCAATACTCGGGACTAGCTAGAACAGAAAAAAAAGGCGAAAACGAAAGTGGTTTTGGTAAACGCGTAGTTTCCTGATGTGATAATTTTATGGGAAAGGTGGTATACAGTATTATTATTATCATCATTATATTATTACGCTTATCACTCCGTCCGTTATCATGCTGTGCATCCCTAAAAAAGGAAAAGGTGGATTATTCCGAATAAATTGGTGTCGCTGTGAGGCAAAGCTAATAAAAATGTGTTGTCTTTCTTGGCCTTTTGGCTAAGATCAAAGTGTAGTATCTGTTCTTCAGGTGCTACATTTCAATTTCTTCTCTCTCAGTGGAAAAGAAATCCTTTACGACTAAGACAATTTAATGTAAGAAAGTTTTAATATTAAAAAAGTAACTAGAAAAAGTTATTTCTGATTTAATTACAAAATGTCCTGGAAATGTCACTTCTGATTAATTATAAAATTCCCTGGAAAATGTCTGTTCTGATTATTTTTTTTTTTTTTTTTGTGTACTTGCCTCCTCACAAGGGCGGAATTGGACATGAGGTGGGTTAAAAATTTAGGGGGAAACCAGCTTCCCAAAAGGAGCACTCTGGTCAATAACAAAAATAAAAAATTGTATCAGTAATGAAGGATTTCTCCTCCATTAACAAAGACCAAAAAAGGAATGCTGAAACTGATACTACACCCAGAAATTCATGTTGAAGCAATGGTTACCTAATCTCTAACCGTGTTAATGTTTTTATGTATTACTTTCGAAAAGCTGCTGAAGCAGTTTATGATTTAAACGTTACTTTATTTCAAGTATATTTTAAGCAGTGGCTTACTGGATATGAAGTCAGTCCTGGAAATTACTTAAACCGTTTACAATTTAAACATAACTTTATTTCATGTATATTTTTAACAATGGGGTGCGGGATATTAAATCAGTCCCTAAAATAGGTGAAACCATTTACACATTACACATTACTTTATTTAATGTATATTTTTAACAGTAGGATGGAAGATAAGGGCCCCGGAAATTGTTGAAAAAGTTTACGATTTATACATTACTTTATTTCATGTATATTTTCAACAGTGGGGTGGGTTTATAAGTCAGTTCCAGAAATGTCTGAAACAGTTTTCTATTTAGACATTACATTATTTCATGTATATTTTTAGCAAAGAGTTTGGGATATAAAGTCGGTCCCGGAAATGTCTGAAACACTTTACGATTAAAACATTACTTTATTTAATGTATATTTTCAACAGTGGGGTGGCAGACATGAAGTCAGTTCTGGGATTGAATGAGATGTGCAAATATATGCTATCATAAAGCGTTGCCCAGTATTGAATGAGATAGGTGGATACCATATAGTAGCAAAATACCTAGCATTGCTCGGGATCGAATAAGATAGTTGAACAATATATATTAGCAGAATACGTGGCGTCACCTGTGATTGGATAAGATAGGTGAATCATATATACTATGAGAATACCCAGAATTGATTGATTTGTTTGTAATGAACTAATGAGCCCTGGCAATATATCAAAGTTATTATTAACTAAGGGGGAGCGACATAGTGGGCTAAAGTTATGAAAATTACTGTCAAAATTAGTAACATATCCAAGAATTACGAAAAATGATGAAATGTGAGTTACTTGATTGGTGTGTTTGTAATGATATAATAAGCCCAGACAATATATCAAATACATAAGTAGGAGGGAGAGGCATAATGTGGGTTTTTAATTATAAAAATTGTCAAAATTAGTAACATATCCAGGATTATGAACAAAGATTAAATGTGAGTTAATCGATTGTGTATTTATAATAAAATAATCAGCCCAGGAAATATATCAAAGTAATTATGTTAGTAAGAGACGGCGATAAGGATGGGTTAAATTATGAAAAATAATTGTCAAAATTAGTAACATATCCAAGAATTATGAAAAATAATAATGTTATTTAATGCATTAGTGTGTTTGCAATGAAATAATCAGACCAGACAATATATCAAAGTTATTATTTTAGTAAGTGGGGCGATGATGTAGGTTAAAATGATGAAAAATGATTGTCGACATTAGTAACATATCCAAGAATTATGAAAAATGATGAAATGTGAGTTGATTGGTGTGTTTGAAATGAAATAATCATCCCAGATAATATATTTCAGTTATTATTTTAGTAGTAGGGGGTTGATAATGTGGGTTAAAAATATTAAAAATAATTGTCGAAATGAGTAACATATCCAAGAATTAAGAAAAATGATGAAGTGTGAGTAAATAGATAGTTGTTTTTTATGAAATAATCAGCCCAGACAATATATCAAAGTAATTTTTTAGTAAGAGAGGGCGACGAGGATGTCGAAATTAGTAACATATCCAAGAATTACGAAAAATTACAAAATGTGATTTAATTGATTGGTGTGTTTATAATAGAATAATCAGCCTACACAATATATCAAAGTTTTTATATAAGTAAAGGGGAAGGTGATAAAGAGGCCTTAAATTATAAAAAAATTATTGTCGAAATTAGTAACATATCCAAGAATTACGAAAAAATTATGAAATATTAGTTAATTGATTGGTGTGTTTGTAAGGAAATAATCAGCCTATACAATATATCAAAGTTATTATTTAGTAAAGAGGGAAGGGCAAAAATGTGGGTTAAAATTATGAAAAATGATTGTCGAAATAAGTAAAATATCCAAGAATTATGAAAAATGATTAAATGATTTCATGCATTAGTATGTTTGTTATAAAATAATAAGCCCGAGTGTTTGTTTCTGAGTTTTAAAAAATGTTATGGTAGGTAAGTAGGAAGGATCAAACCCGGAGTCATGAGTAAAAGTAGGAAAATAAAGTGTGAAAAAAAAAAAAACATCTGCAACGTTAACAGTTCGGCCACCAAGAAAAGTCCATTCCAGTTGTTTAGGAAAGAAAACAAAAAAAAAAAAACGACTACGATAGGTCGGCGCGAACGTGAAAATATAATGTGAATTGTCCAGCACGCTAACCACTACGCCACAGAACACTGCAGCTTAGTTTAGTGATTTTAAATAACTTCACATGAAAGAACTACGAAGCCAAACCGGTGTTCTCTTCTCAACTGTTCCTTGTGAACGATCCCCAAACGGTGTTAAGTGGTGGCAGGGGGAGGAGGAATTTATTAGAGAGAAAATATTTTACCACTTCCATTGATCTTAACCGATTTTGGCCGTGACTTCTCAGCAGAAAAAGTATAGAAATCTAAGATTATCGAGGAATTTGAGAAATAATAAGCCTATAACACACCTCAGATATTGTTCTGCCGTTTGTGCATATTATATTTGCATGAAATATCTTGACTTTTAATCCTATTAATGTCAAAATCAGACGGGGAAAAAATGAGTTCATTTTATTTATATAGAGAAGAGATGATGAAATGTGAGTTAATTGATAGTTGTGTTTTTTTTTTTATAAAATAATCAGCCGATACAATATATCAAATTTAATATTTTAGTAAAGGGAGAGGCGATAATGTGGGTTGAAATTATGAAAAATTATTGTCAAACATAGTAATATATTAAATAATTTTGAAAAATAATAAAATGTGAGTTAATTGACCGGTGTGTTTGTAATGAAATAATCAGCCCAGGAAATATATCAAAGTTATTTTAATAAGGGGGCGATACAGTTTTAATAAAAAAGTAGAATAATATGATTGTGCCTTCATACATGCTGAACAGAACGCTCACAGCATGCCCAGCAACAATATATTACATATGAAAAATGCTCCTGTGGAATTTCCACAGGTCCTACTAGTTATTATTACTACTACTACAACATACTGATTGGTGTTAAAATCAATTTAGTATTGTGTCTGAAATATAAAGGAAAACACTTTAAATTAATAAATTATCAGACATACTGGCATATTTCTAATATAGCTGGTCTGTAAAACTAATCAGTATAAGAATTGGAAAATGTCCTACAGAAAGCAGTATAGTATATAAAAATATTTAAAACTTTGATTTTGATATATTGTGAAACATTTTTATGTGCTACATTGCTAATATTTGTGTTCATAAGAAACTTTATTAAAGCTTTTAAATTTTTCATTGTTCTTTTTGTGTAAACATGAAAATTATATTGTAAAACAAATATTTATTTTTTAGACTTTAAACCTTGCGGCTAGATCAGAATGCATGAAAAAGTCTATAGGCATTAAAAATAGTTTTATATTGTTTTTGTTAAATATTAATCAATGAAGAATCCATTTAATATTATGCATGTAATTTGAGAAAAACATGCTTGAAATGTGTCAGCATTATGTGATAAGCGAAATTACACAACATCAGGTCAAATTCAGTTGCCAGCTTGTTTTGATTTTCTGTTTCACAGAATTTTTCTTGTATTCTGCTCTAGCTGCAACAAAAAATATTGCATCGAGCGTCCTAAATTATGAGATGAAAAAATGAACAAATCTCTTTGTAAAAGTATTATAGTGGTATTTAAATATAGCTTCCCCACCAAAGGAGAGCTTAATCTGGGGTGTAGCCATTGAATGCCTAAAGAGCATTCATGGCCGGTATTTACTAAACCCCCCCCACCTCAAAGAAAAGAAAAAAATTGAGTAGATATGAATTAATCTCAGAAATAAATCGAAGAAAATTTTACATATAGACTTTGGATTTCAGTAAAAGATGGAAATTCCCATAGTCGATCAGAACTTATGCATTTTGGGACCAGTCCAATTTTCAATTTTGTAAAATATACCCCTATTTTCTGAGATGCAACCATAAATCGTACTCTACATGAATCCTCGATGTAGCTTTCACAGTACCAGGATACCAGGAATCCTGATAAGCAACAACTATATATTCACCAGTTGATGGTAATTTTTGTCATTTCTATTCTGATGTTTTACTGAAAATTCAACTATGTAAACAAAGAAATAAAATGGTAATTTTTTTACTTTGTTTCCACCTTAACATTTAAAATGATTACTTTTATAAGTTTTAAGGTATGCTGAAAACGAATATCGCATTTAAATTTTCTGCAAATAAGTAGTTTTTTGTATATTAAGCAATGTCATTTCTTATGTTATCGCTGGTGGCGATCTTAGTACGCGCAAGCGCAACCCCGAGAAACTATGCGCAAATGCACATACCAAGATGGCCACCAGCAATAACATAAGAAACAACATTGCTTAATATCCGGAAATCTACTTATTTACGGAAAATTTAAATGCGATATTCGTTTTTAGCATACCTGAAAACCTTAAAAGGTAGTCATTTTAAAAAAAAAATGTTAAGATGAGAACAAGGTAAAAATTTACAAAATGCATCACAATGAAATTCTTTATTGAACCGCCTAATTATTATTGTTTTACAGATTCGAAAAAAATGATCTTGACAATGAGTTAAAAATAAAAAAATCATACAAAATGCAGTATTTTGTATATTTTTAAGTCATTGTCGAGATTTCAAAGACATGAGATACCACGTGGCTATTTTTCTCGTGCTTGTGTAACATTCGACACTAATTGTCGAAATAAACAAATATTTTGCATTAAATAAATACACTAAAATCTTATCCAACTAGGTAGAAGAGTCTTGCCTTTGGTAATATTTATTTGGGCGCTTATGCACTTATGTTACCGTGCTATTTTTTCAAATAGTATTTTTAAGTTAAATTCAAGTTTTACAATATGTTTTTTATTTAATTGTTAAGTGAAAGTACAGAACAATTAACAAAACACCCTTCCCTCCTCATGTTAAGAATGGGTTTCTAAATAATATTATTTCAGCATGGTAGCATAAGTGCACAAGTACCTTCTTATTTGTTATATTTTTGTTTTTTGACCACTAAAAAATACAATTCCACCTTAAGTACGAGTTAGAAGTTGTAAATACCATGATAACAGAAACGCACATACTTAGTACATTTTGTTGTTTTTTAACGCTTTTAGTACATTGTACTAAAAGCGTTAAAAACAAAAAATAGTTTTGGCTTGGTATTGTTTGGAAATGAAATTTGAAAAACATGAAAATAATTTTTTAGATTGACAAACTCAGAATAAAAAATGACTAGTCTAGTAAACCGAAATCAGAAAAATAGTTTTCTATTTTTAAGAGAATACTTTAGTCAGCTCAGTGCTGGTCAGCACTCAGCACATAGCGAGCCGTTTTCCTGTTAAGTGGATTTGAATTTCTATAAAAGATAACATTTTAAAGAAATATCCACACAATTAATAATTATCAAATATTTACAGATTATACATGAAAATAATTCTGAAACTATTATCTATATGAAAATAGATGATATATACCTATTTATCTTATCAATTTTGAAATATACTTTGTCAACTTTGCTCGGTCATAACTTTGCTTCAGTAAAAATATAAATCAAAGTCCAGTAGAGATGGACTTCTATGCTTATATAGCCTGTAAAATTTCAGCCATATCCAATCAAATTTAACCCCGCGCATGCATATCCAAATATAACGTATGAAATGTAAACATTGAAAAAAGTTTCTCTTTTTGCTGTTGCCATTTTTTTACCTTTTTTTTTTTTTTTCATTTTTAACTTGGAGCATAAAAATATTGAATGCATAAAAGCAAAATTAGCATCATTGAAATGCTTATTCTATTATCTTTCCATCAATATAATTCTTTTAAAAATTGACCCACAAATAAAAAAGATGTGACTTGTTGAAGCACATTAGGTATGTAATATTGCAGATGTCCACGAAAATACAGCATACGCTTGTAATGGTATTATTAATCAGTAGATTTTTACCACTGTCACAGTGCAGTGTGATGATGCATAGAAATGAAACCTGACCAATGAGGGTGGGGGGGGGCGTGCATTTCATTGAAGGAGAGAAATGATGAGAAAAATATAAATATGTAATGTGATTCTTAAAGATAGGCTTAGATTTAATGAGCTGAGAGGAAGATTAAATCTGGACAGCCGATTTCAATCGTATTGCTATGTTAGAAGAATGGATGAGAGTTCTTGGATTAGTAGAACAGATGAAGTAGCAGAGAGCTGCCAGGGAAAACATGAGTAAAACTGAAAAGAATGGCCTTTCGAAGATGAATAACGATCTGACCAGTGAAAGGTTAGTTAGACACCCAACATATGCTGGTATGTAAAATAGATGTAAAACCGAATATGATGATGTTTAAAATCTTGAAACTGTAACTTAAATTCTGTAAAGTGACTAATAAATGTTCACTGCGAAGACCAGAGGAATAGTTAGCCGAAACGCTGTGAAACTATAACTATGAAGATGAGGATAACAGTCCGCAAATAAATAAAAAATATACAAATTACTCATCTCAAAGGATTCCAATAATAAAATAATATACCATTTGATACGAACTCGACAGTGGAAGACCAGGTAAGAATGAAAAAACTTGGATTTATAAGACCAAAAACTCCACTTTGCGCATGGTACAGTGGATAAAGGCATTTAATCTCTACAGTTCTAGTTAAGCATTGTCTGAAGATAGTGGTTTCAATCCTACCCAAAGCCGGCTAGAGGATTAGTTGGCTAAAACCTGGTGAGATGACAACAACTATGAGAGGCAGTAATTACTGAGGATACAGTTATAAGACTTGACTAATGAATGGTTGTAGAATAATGTGAAACGAAATGAAATGTAATCTTTAAATCAAATGTTAGAAAAATATAAAACATGTTTGGAGCATTTGAATTTCTTTTTTGAACTAACAAAAAAGAAAACAAAAGTCATTTATTTGCACATAAATACAACACTTTTTTGTGACAGTTGGAAAATTTTCCATGACTCCACAGCCTTGTATAAAACAATAACATTTGTTCAATTCAATGGACTTTGAATGTCAAAAATTTATTTTGTTGATAAAAAAAGTTCCTTTGTCCTTATTTACTTATCTCCCCACGAGGGCAGGCTTTTGATGTGAGGAAAAATTCAACCCCCTCCAAAAGAGTAATCTCGATTGGAACAAAAAATGAAATTGCCTCAGTTTAAAAGGATTTCTCCTTCATCGACTGTGAACAGAAAAGATGAAGTGTATAAGAAGAGGTATTAAACTTTGATCTAGCCAAATGGTGAAGTGGATCCCTTTTGTATTGGGAATCAAAAAGAAAATCTTTTTTTTTTTTTTTGTCGCAAAATCAATGTTTTACTTTTTTCTTTTTTTTTCTCTTTGCAGATTTTGCCTCGAGAAGAAATGGATCATCATGAATGTAAGAATTTGTTTTTATTGCAATTTTTCTGTTCCAGAAACTATCTCATTCCCAACACAATTTTCTACCTGTATAACAGCCCAATATGTACCGAGATGGAGTGATGTTGCAGGGCACTAAGGATAAATTTACCTTAATTTGACCTTTAACAGCTTTATTAGCCAAATAGAAAAGTTACTAGCCAAACACATGTAATGTTATTTCACTCTAATGTTATGAATAAACCAATTCCATGTGAAGCTTTATTTTATAATTCTCTAAAACAATACAGACGAAATTTATGGAAGGAAATTCATAAATTTCAATGACATTCAGTCATTATTTAGTCAACTGATAAATGCAAGTTTGAAGATCTCAGTTGGAATTTCAACATTGTTTGATTTTGCAAAGAAAGCCGATATCAGCTTTAGTATTATTTTCTTTATTGCCATGTTTCTTTCAAGGTTGAAAATTTTGCGTGCTTAGAAAGATGATTGAAATATGAAATTGTGAATAAAATTGACAAAACTCATAATTTTCATTTTTGGGGTAGGTTGCTGATTTTATTTATTGAACATCTAAAATAAACTGTTAATTAAAAAAAACGTATAGAATTTAATTAATTTATTTTTTCAAACACCTGTGTGGCGCCCATTTTTACATAATGAAATGCTTCAACTTTTACAGGATTCTTACAGACTTGAAAAGCCCTTGAATTTTTACTTTTGCCTTGAAAAGGCCTTATTTCTATTATTTCCTTGAAAAATCCTTGAAAATATGGAAAATTTCTTGAAAAGGCCTTGAAAATTGTATTCTTTATGTTCATTAAAAAATTTGTGTTAAAATATAAAAAATGAAATCGAAATAAATACTATTAAATTATTTTTTAAGTATTAATAAAAAATCCCATTAAAATATGAAATATTGAAAATAAAATCGAAATGCATTGTTCTGACATCATAGAGTATTGTGGATACAAGAAGAATTACGTCCCTTTATCACAAAACTACCTCTGGTTCATGATAAAGATTGAAATCTCTATTTTTGTTCTTGTTTATGATTTAACTTTATAATTTTTTTTAAGGGGCAAGGGTAGTGGCAGGCGTCATATAAATTCCATCCCTCCCCCTCTAAAAAAAATTCTCCAATGGCGAATCCATCCCCACCACCCCAAAAAATAAAATTGTGATAATTTAAAATTAGGCTAGCTGAGCAAAAAAGAAAAAAATGGACAGGATGGCAGCCATCTTGGTTGGAAATTAAAAGCTGTAAAGAGAATTAATTTTTGAGATGAAATCAAAAGCACTTAAAACTACTGAAAATCATCAAAATATGATTCAAGTAGGTTGCAAGGTAACTTTTATTGGCTATGGTAACATTTATTTGTTGTATACTTGATTTTTTTACCACTTTTTTTAATCGCTTTGGATTGTAAAATAAACCCCAAATCTTGTTTTGAAAACTTTTGTCTGGAGAAAGCCTTGAAAAACTTTGAAAATGAACATTGAAAATCTGTACAGACCCTGCTTTATAATGTTAATTGTTTTGTAAAATTTAATGTTAATTGTTTTGTAAAATTTAATGTTAATTGTTTTGTAAAATTTAATGTTAATTGTTTTGTAAAATTTAAGAATTCGCCAAAAATTTTTCTATACATTCACTGTTTTTATTTTTTTAGATCGAATGTGAAATTTTAGGCTCTTTTGAATAAAATGAAAATTATTTACTAGAGAAACGTTTTTCTTAAATTTTGCCTCATATTAAAATAGTCATCAAGAACAAAAATATAGATTAGATTTCATCACAATTTGATAATAAAAGATAAACTAATAGATTATGTATTTTTTTATTAAAAGTATTTTCCCACCATGGGTAAAATTACCTGTGAAGTTAGAAATCAAAACCTATATTTAAGAAAAAAACAACGTTGAATTTTTTGCTTTCTTTTTTTTTAAAAAGATATGAATAAATATACTGTAAAATATCTGTAAAATAAGATTATTAGAATTAAAATTTCCTATATTTTTTAAATCTTTTTTTATTGTGCAAAGTTCAGTTTGCTTCATTAGATATTTTAATTAAAAAATATATGTAATTTTTTAAACAAAAAGAAAAAATTCCAAATTTATCTATTGCAATAACTTATAAGAACATATCAATCAACTAATAGCAAAAAAATTGTTTTCAGTTTTTCTTCTTTTCTTTTTTTGATTATGAAAACCATTAACCGCAACCATCAATCAGCATAATGGGTAATTTAACGTTTTTGCAATGATATTTATGTTCATCAATGTTTCCATATTTCCAAAAAAGCAGGCTGTAAAAATTTTTGAACTCATACTATGTGATCATTATTACTTTCATTTCAGTTTCAAGATGTTTGATTAATAAAAATATATAGTTGTTTGATTAATAAAAAAAAAATATATATATAGTTGTTTGACTAATAAAAATAAAAAATATATAGTTGTTTGATTAATAAAAATAAAAAATATATAGTTGTTTGATTAATAAAAATAAAAAATATATAGTTGTTTGACTAATAAAAATAAAAAAGATATAGTTTGACTAATAAAAATAAAAAAATATATAGTTTGATTAATAAAAATAAAAAAATATATAGTTTGATTAATAAAAATAATAAAAATATATAGTTTGATTAATAAAAATAAAAAAAATATATAGTTTGATTAATAAAAATAAAAAAATATATAGTTTGATTAATAAAAATAAAAAAAATAGTTTGATTAATAAAAATAAAAAAAATAGTTTGATTAATAAAAATATATAGTTTGATTAATAAAAATATATAGTTTGATTAATAAAAATATATAGTTTGATTAATAAAAATATATAGTTTGATTAATAAAAATATATAGTTTGATTAATAAAAATATATAGTTTGATTAATAAAAATATATAGTTTGATTAATAAAAATATATAGTTGTTTGATTAATAAAAATATATAGTTGTTTGATTAATAAAAATATATAGTTGTTTGATTAATAAAAATATATAGTTGTTTGATTAATAAAAATATATAGTTGTTTGATTAATAAAAAATATATAGTTGTTTGATTAATAAAAAATATATAGTTGTTTGATTAATAAAAAATATATAGTTGTTTAATTAATAAAAAATATATAGTTTGATTAATAAAAATAAAAAATATATAGTTTGATTAATAAAAATAAAAAATATATAGTTTGATTAATAAAAATAAAAAATATCTAGTTTGATTAATAAAAATAAAAAATATAGTTGTTTGATTAATAAAAAATATATCGTTGTTTGATTAATAAAAATATATAGTTGTTTGATTAATAAAAATAAAAATATATAGTTTTGATTAATAAAAATAAAAAATATATAGTTGTTTTGATTTAATAAAAATATATAGCTGTTTGATTAATAAAAATATATAGCTGTTTGATTAATAAAAATAAAAAAATATATTGCTCTATTAAAACTTTTATTATTTAAATAATTAAACTTGCTCGTTTTATTTAAACAAAAAAGGTTGAAAGGCATTTTCATTCAGTAATGAGCTTTGGAAGATTATAAAAGAAAAAAACATACACATTTGTTTATGTTGAAAACTATTTTTTCTTAATTTAATAAAGAAAATTGTAGATAAAAGTCTTAAATTTCATTTTTGTTATGTAAAAATTACTTAAAGTACAATATTTTTAATTAAAAAAAAATGTTATAGTTTATTTGCAAAAAACGGGATTTATATTTAGAAATATATATTTGAAACATTTTTTAACTTTCATTTTTGTGTCTCGGGAGAAAATAAATAATCCAAAGTGTTGTATCTGTTCTGATACTACACTTTAGGTTCTTATTTAGAATTGCTCTTTAAAAAACAAAAATACAAAAAATACAGAACAATCTTATTGATGCATGTACTTGTCACATTACAAAGATGTCATATTCCAAAAATTACATAAATTGATCAAGTAGGTTTTTTTTTCATAAGAAAAGCAAATTTTAACAGGAACCTAGGAGAGCATCAGGAGCAGCCATATTGTTTTAGAACGTGTTAAAATTCAAAGGCCGACAACTCTATTTGACTACCAAGATTTATTGACTGTACAATTTTATTATTATTAATCATAAACCATAAATGTTGATTTTCTTAATGGAAAAACCCTACTTGATCAATTTTTGGAATATGACATGTTTGTTCAGTAAAGTGTACATATATCATAACGATTTTTCTGGTTTTTTTTTTTTTTTGTTGTTTTGTTTTTTAAATACATGTAATTCTAAATATGCACCAAAAATTTATTTTGAAACTTGAAGGTATCAAAATTCAAAGTTCTTCCGGTGTTTTTTAAACAATCTTTGTTAAAAATAAAGTATATTGCTCTATTAAACCTTTTATTGTTTAAATAATTTGACTTTGCTCGTTTTATTTAAAGAAAAAAAGGTTGAAAGGCATTTTTCACTCTGTAATGAGCTTTGGAAGATTGTGAAAAAAATCATCAAAAGATAAGCGTTTTATTATTTCTAGGCGCCAGTTGGAAAAATCACTTGCAAATGCAACTGTTTAACTCACAACATAACACCCTGTTTTGCCACATCTAGGGAGGAGCTGTTTAGAGCACTCTTTCTTTTCTTGACAGCATACAAAACCGATCTTGAAATCTAGTCAGTGATGTCCTTTTCTCCATCATACAACCTCTTTTTCACAGAAGGGACATTGCGAGCTCTATCGTTATTTTCATGGTAGGTGCTCGACTGAGGTTCAATCCTTGTTTTAAGAGTAAAACATTCAAAACAAACACTTGACTAGCTACAACTATTGTCAACAATACTCCATGCATGGACAGATGGTGACCTTATAGAGGTACCGGATACTCTCAAGCGTAAATAACTTTCTAGCATGATAGAGAAAGCTTATCTTCTTGGCAGCAGTCTTGGCAATGCCCTTGATATATTTGTTCCAATTCATGTTGTGAATATTAAGGCGAAGAGTTTGAACAAAGAACTTTCAGGCCATGTATCATTAGCCATGGCTGTCAGTGGTTGAGGTTTCTTGTAATCATTGAAGGAAAGAAACTTAGTCTTGGCAGTATTGAATGTTATCATTCATTTATATCCCCATTCCACTACAGACTGGAGGTCTTCCTCTAAGGTTTCAGCCATTTCCTTAGATATTTGTTCATTTGTTTTCCCCCTCATGTCTGTTATAGAGCATGGTGTTGACCTATCTCTAAGAAAATTTCACCAGGGAGATCATTTGTGAATAATAGGAGTAATAATAATAATGGTCCAAAGAGACTACTGTTCCCAACTTGAGTGTTATTTTCGCATTTTGGCTGGTGGTCACATCGACCAAAACGTTGTGAAAATGATTTTTAAGGTGAGAACGGTAATCTGAAGAAGCCAAACAATACGAAAATCATTAAAATTAAAGTGAATATATTTACACATTTTCACACTAATGTAGGGGTTTTGGAGACTTGCTAATAAGTTTCTTTCCATGTGGGTTAGGGTTCTTGATCTAACAGGAAAGATTGTTAGAAAAAGTTTGGAGACAATTTTTTACTTATGGAATAAAAAAGATTTTTTTAGCTATGATAGTATAAAAGTTATAATCATTTTTTTTTCAGCCTCCGAACTAAAAACTGATGCCAGCACAAGCCCCCAACATCCAACAACCGTTTCTGTGGTGAACTCTAATTCCAACCAAGAACAAGATCAGCCTCAGGTGAATGCTACTGCTACGGGTGGTACATCCATCTTTCTGGATTTGTACCCAGGCTGTGATGTTTGTGGCAGAGATCACCTGACCGAAGAATGTCCTGAATTAGGACTCAACACTTCCACGGCAGAATTCAAGGTCATGACCAAGTAAGTCTGGCAAATGAAGGCGGATAAACACCCTTTTTAATTGTTTGAAAATTAAAATGTTAATAGCGAGAAATTCACATGTTTTTATTATTGTTTAAAATTAAAAAAAATATTTTGTGTTATTATTACATAATAATGATTTCTTAAGACTTGTATTCGATTATGGCTTATGGAATATGAACACTACTGCTATATTAAAGAGTTCTCTTCTTAAATCATGTATAGATTCTGGAGTTCAATCGGATGCACCTGAAGAAGGTGCAGCAGCCATCATGCAAGTCCATAAAAGGAAAAAGAATAATGGTTGCACCGTGTGTTGTTCATTGAGGATTGAACCCAGAGTGTTTGCTTACAAGATATAATTTTTTTTGTGTGCAATGAGTAGAATTTATGTATGCAAATGAAAATTGTTTCTTTTGCATAAGCGAATTCTTGTTGATATAAAAAGAGAAAGGATTTTCTTTCTGCAGCAATACAAAATCTACATACATTGAGTTTGGATTACAGAATATTCAGAGAAAAAGAGAAACATGGCGGACACAAAAACCCTATAGAATTATAGAAGGTCAAAGGTTACATCCACGACACATTGTGAGAATAACATCCAAGATGAGAATGCTAGTTCGAATGATCCCAATAATAAACATTTGGCTCTTTTATTAGTTTTTCTACCTGACACAATATAAAAGAGAAATTTTCAATATTTGTCTAGTGATTTAAAACATCATTTATCGATTGACATTGGTTAGTTTTTCATCGGCTACAAACAAAAAAAATTTCCTGCTAATCGTCATGTGATCTTTTGTTTTTATTTTTTCTTTATTTCCATTCCTTGACTTTTGCCTATGTTATTCCCACACGTCAGATTTAACTTGAACTTTCAACAGTTGTAAACATGTACTGCGACACATGTTTAATCTGTCTGATGGCAAAGTTGCAAGAAAACTTTTCCTTCTAGAGACTCAGAATTGAAAAATCCCATTTTGAAAACTAATTATCTCTCAGAAAAAGACCATCTGCTGAGAAAGCAGCCGACTTAAGATTTCATAGAATTGATATCTGCTTCCCTTCATAGAAGCAGAGATGAGTTTTTCATTTTTTAGCAGAATTTCTTTTGTAATTCATAAAAGGTATATTTCGGCTTAAATTTTCTTTTCTTTTAAAAGACTGGTTTCTGCCAAATTACTAGACCTCATTAATCAATGATAGTGATTTGAAGATTTGTTTTATCAAAGAAAATTGTCTTGTTACCCCCCACCCATACAGTCTTTTTTTTTTTTTTTTTTTGCTACCATGTTTTTGTTTTGTTTATTTGTATGTAATTATATGTAGTAAGGCTTGCTTCTTTAAACGTAGGGTTAGTAATAGGAATAAGGAGGGTTCAGAGGGATGGGCTTGCCATTCTAACTTAGAATCAAAAAAAGTTTTTTGTTGAGGCTTACTACTTCATTAAACCTTCAAACCTAGGGTTAGTGGTTAGACAATTTTCGTTTATTTACTAACTTTTAAACATAAGCCCATAAAAAACATACCCCTTCCCCCCTTAAAAAGAATGCACAGGATTTATTTTCCATAGGAAAAAATATTTTGGTTAATTGTCCTAAAAATCTGGAATGATTCAGAAATAGAGGATCATTTTACATTAAATTTGCATGTTGCCAGTTTGAAAATTATATGAGGGAGAAGGGTATCTTGGGAAATGGACTGTTTGGTTTGCCAAAAGACAATTTGGCTAGTCTTGTAACAAGTCTCTTGAAGGTGGATAAATCAATGACGATTTTGACTTTGGCAAATAAAATGTGTTACTTGTTGCAAACTCTGATTTGTGATTTTATTTAGGAAAAAAAAAACCTATCTTGCAATGCTGACCAAGATCATCTGGTTAACACTGAAGCCAGTGTCAAGATCAAGTAGTGAACAGCACAATCACAAGTTAACACAGTTAATTTGTTTTCCGAGTCTATCAAGGCCATTTTTAATATATAATATTGAAAAGTTTTGCTTGTGTGCTAGATTATTAATTTTCAATTTTTAGCCCATAAACCCCTTTCATCACTGGTATTCTCTCCCACCATACCTTTCAAGAAAATATCTGATTAAAAATGTGCATTCATACTAACAATAATAACACAACATTTAATGCAAATGCTAGTGGAAAGAAAATCCAAAATGATCTTTCAGTAGCACCGAGTGGGGAATACTGTGCTTTTTGTGGCTCTGGATCCAGTTTGTGTTTGCTAATGTAAGATGCCAATCCCCCCCCCCCCATCCACTGTATTAGATGACAGCATGTATATAATTTGTGACCAAAGTCCTTCAAGCTCCTTCCAATAATAATTGAAAATATACACATTTTTAGCTTTTTCACTTTTTACAATGTTTCTAGAATACAAAAGCTCAAGAGGTTATACACAGCTAACATACTTTCTAACTTCCAGCATGGTTACTACCGGAAGCGGTGACAAGGCAAATCAGTTCCTTCACTTTTATTGTTTATTGGTATTTCTATTGTGAAGCGATTTATTGAAATAAAATATAAGAAAAGGACATTATTGAAAAGTATGCAATAAAAATTAACAAAATTATAAAGATAAAATAACATTTTATCTGCATTTTATTTCCACTTTTAATAACATTAAAACATACAAGTTTTTATTTTATTGGAAATTTTATAAGAAATGTGTTTGAAATTATAAAAATACGTTTTTTTCTATTTTAAAAATTAAAGTTTTTTGTTTTTTTTATCTGAATTTCTATAATAAATATATGTTTATGAAAGTATAAAAATAAAATAATTGAAATCAGAATAAAATTTCAAACTAAAAAAAAAAGAATCGTATCCAATACATAATCTCCCCAAATAGTTTTAAAAGATTTTAAAAAGTGTTTTGAGTAATTCTTTAAAAAAAAAAGAGTGCAAAATGTCCTTTCAATAATTTTTAATTAAAATAAGATCGTAAAAACTTTTCAATGATTATTAAATAAAAAAAAAAGAAAAATCGGAAAAATAATTTTTAAAAAATGTATATGTACAGAGGAGATCTAGACGTGAGAGAAAAAAGTGAAGGAACTGATTTGCCTTGTCAACGCTTCTAGTAGCAACCACACTGAAAGTTAGGAAGTACGTTAACTGATTGTAACTGCTCAAGAATCCCTCAACCCTCACACCTTGTTATTCTCTCCTCCTCTTTCGTTCTCAGCTTCTTCATAATCTTTTTCCCTTTTTTTTTTAATTTCTTGCCAACTTACCTTCACCATTTTTCTTTATTGTTATTTGAGATGAGATTGTTTTTGTTTTTTTTTGTTTGTTTTTTTTTTTCTTCAGGGCTCGACTGACATTGCCATCCATCTTGGTTTTACTTGAACACATGGACTCCTCTCTTACAGTGGTTGCGCAACAGGTCATTCCTACCAAAACACAATTTGGTCCATTTGAAGCCAGAAGAACAACTCAAGACCTTGATGCTGAAAATGTCTTTAACCTCAAGGTTTGTTCACGATATTAAGCCTTTTACTTATCAAATCGTTTAAAACTCTAAATACTTTTATATTTTGTCTGACAATGATCTTATAGTTGGTACTATATATATATATATATATATATATATATATATATATATATATATATATATACACACAATGGATGTATGCCCCTTCCTGTGTATATTTTTGTTTGTACATAGTAATGTATATGTTAAAGTTTCTAATGAACTGCTGATTGTAGCAATTTCTTGTTGACATAACAAGCCAAAAGTAGAAGTAATCCCTATGACCATATAACAAATACTACACTAACCATCTTTCTCCAGGGGAAATAATGTCTAGGCAGTAATGACAAACAAACATATATTATACTACCCCCCCCCCACACACACACTGCCTCAACAAGGAGATAATGCCTGGTAGGATGGTCCAACTATAGCAGAACATATCATATTCTACCAGCTCTGAATTTATCATTAAAAAATTATTTTGACAAAAAATTCATAGTTTATTTATTAAGGTTATTAATTTTATTGATGTACTATTGTAATATGGTTTTCGCTTCAGAAACATGGATACCAAATCTCCATTATTAAACTTGTCATGTAATACATTTAATTCAATGGCATTTTTCCACATGTGCTGTAGGCTGCAGACATTAACCATGGCGATGTAAAGTGAATGTTCCCATGAAATTCTCATTATCATGGAAAAATTAACATAGAACAGTTATAATGAGAGTTGAAGGTTTTACAGCTGGACTTCGTTCTTAAAATCAAACTGTTATGGATGTCTGCATGTTTTATCTTAATACAACAATTAAGTTCAATAGTTTTCACTTGAAATCAGTTGGTTAGGTGTTCAGGTACCTAATATTCACCAATGTTCATTCTTTTACAACAGACATTTGGTCCATTTCATGCAGTCACCTCTGACTAGGAGGTCCCACACCACTGTCTAGAATGAATTGCCACTTGGTCAGAGCTTGCTTATTAGTCATTGACAACTGATCATCTGAAGGTTGTTTCCCAATTTGCCATCTGGGTATCTGAGTTTCCTCCAAATAATGTTTCTTTGGTTCACAGATGTGAGATCTTTTTAGCAAAATTCTGCTTTTTTGTTTGTTTGTTTATTAATTCAGAAAAAGAATGATTTTTATTGAAGCTTTTTTTTTTTAAAGAAAAATTTAGGTTGCTTGAAGCACTGCTAGTTAACAGGTATGTGTGTATTTATGAAGGCTGATAGCAATGTAGAAAAAACTGAATGATGAAAGCAAGTATGAACAAGAATATATATTTTGTAAAAAAAAATTAGCAAACAATAGATTCAATTTAATTCATAGATGGAATCTTGACAGATATTTCTAAATTGCTAAAGCCTTACCCCCTTATTTTTTGTCACTATTTGGTTATATTTTATTTCTCTTTCTTATTTCTCCTTTTTTCTCTTCCCCTGTTTTTTCTTTCTTCTTTTCTCTCAAAAGTGATAATATTAAATTTGCCGTGAACTCTTCTTCGTATAAGTAAAAGAAACTTCGGCTTCATCAAACAACGACGTCATGCCCCCCCCACACACACACACACACATACACATACAATATCTTTTGATTTTGACATTCTTGTTCATGGTGATTGATATTTTAATAAATAAATGTGTTTCTGATACTTACCAGTAGCACATTGTTTTTGCTCAGCCTCTCTCTATACAAACACTCACAGGAGGTCTGTGGGCCTCAGGTTTAGAAATCCATGACTTCATCTTGTTTTTCTGTCATTGGTTACTTTAAGATGTTCTTTAGGCTTCCCTGGGTTTACATATACATTGACGCAGCAGTTCTCACCAAAGTTAAGCAACATGGAGTCTGGCCAATATCAGATGGTTGAACATTTGGGAATGCTAGGCACTGTATGGCATTGTCCAATGACCAGGATGTACAAATTTGATATTCTAGGTAAACTTCCTCATATGAGGGAGCTGACTTAGTTTGATCAGGGCTCATACCACATTAGGTATTACTGGCTCGTATTTTTTTTATATTGGATGTAATTTTCTGATTCTTAGGTGGGTTTTTTTTTTTTTTTTTTTTTTTTTTCCATTTTGGCTGAATCCAAATTTACAAAATGTAATTATTTTAATTTATTTGTTTTTCATCAATGCCTGCTTTCTTTGCAGATCCTTTCCAAAAATGGAACAGCCATTTGTTTAGATACATCAAATGAGGGTGAATGCAATTGGATGTGTCTGGTGCAATGTGCACAAACTGAGGGAGAGCAAAATTGCATTGCTTATCAGATGAACACAAACATTTTTTACAGCACCATCAAAGACATTGCAGAAGGTGAACAACTTAAAGTTTGGTATGCATCATACTATGCCAAGAAAATTGGAAAGCCAGTCAAACCAACAAGAAATTACAGAGGTATGCCATTCTTTTTTTTTTTTTGCATTCCGTTTCTTAAAAAATGATTTGTGGGATGAAATGAATTAAACTGAAGGATTTGGGAGAAAAACAAATCAGCAATTTTTCTCTTTCTCTGTAGCTCATATATATTTGGTTAATAGCCATTATTTTGTGTATTACATGGAATTCATAATGGCTCAGTATTCTATATATGTAAAAAGGTGTGTGTGTGTATATATATATATATATATATATATATATATAACATCAATGCGTGTATAATTTGATAAACATCAATGTGCGTGTATATATATATATAAACATCAATGCATGACAAATCTTCATGAGGATGAAACACAGAAAATTTTTGTAGCTTAATTACCATGTATAGTTTCATAACATACTACCTAGCTCTATTCACATATTGAGTACTGTTCAAATCTATGCTGAAAACTGATACATAAAATATTATATCTGTTTATAAAATTGTATGTAAATACATGAAATGATATAGTCTTTAGTGGAGAGCTATTCTTGTAATAGAAAAATGACCCCCAAAGGGATGGCAGAAGAAATAATTGTTATGGAGAAAAGAAAATTATCCAATTACAAATATTAAATTTAGTTGTCCCAATCC
Source organism: Euprymna scolopes (assembly GCF_053919585.1). Taxonomy (NCBI): domain Eukaryota; kingdom Metazoa; phylum Mollusca; class Cephalopoda; order Sepiida; family Sepiolidae; genus Euprymna; species Euprymna scolopes. Next base: position 99,031,085 of record NC_136497.1, on the reverse strand, counting down.
AAAATTGGCAGCATCAATCCAATCAGAGAAGCTTTAAATTGTAAAGAATTCCAGGTAAAGAATAGTCATAATCCAGTCAGAGTGAGCAGAGTATAGTTCCCTTCTCATGTCAAAATGAAAAGCTATGACTAAAAAATTCAAAGAGATTCAGTGTGTTTTATACAGTGATTTTGGTACCTGATTGGTTTATTCTTAGCTATATAATTATCTCGAATTTTGTGATCATACCCAGTGTATAATGCCAAAAATATTGCGTCATATATATATATATATATATATATGACATGGATAATCTCGTGTCACCCCTAACATCACATGATCTTGATTTCTTACCCTAAAATATCTGAAAGAAAAAGACAGAGTCAGACAAAAGCAAAGAATTCTGTATTATTTCCCAGAAATCCTTAAACACGGTCATCTTGAACACCTTAGCAAAATCACCCTATATCTATTCACCAATAACATTTCAGCTACCCAAATGTAAAATTATATCAACAGTGCTCGGTCTCAAATTTGTTTTAAAGGAATCTTTTCAGGGTATACAAGCTCAACTTCATTAAAAACGACTAACTTCCCACATTTTCTCACTTCCTCCAAAAGCATAAAAGTAATAATCCACAGACAAATCAAACCCATAGTATCCAGTATTGAGGGACCCATATACAAGATCTCTGTGTTTCTCTCAGAATTAATTAAACCTTTACTCTCAACCTTCCTTACACATGTAAGCAGCTCTGACCAAGCAATAAACTTCAACATCAACAATTATACTTGAATAACGATATTCCCCTCTACATTTCCATACCTGCACATGCTGTTATCAACCTCATCACTAACCACATATTATCCAATAATTTACTTTATTGTTTCGGGATAACCCCTGCAGAAATATAACTAACTTCTTTGCATTATCATAGAAAATCCATATTTTACATTCCAACAACACTCATAGAATCAAGTAACAGGTTTACCTATGGGCTCCTGCTTTTCTGGTCTCATATCTATCGCATAGATGGATTGATTTAAACAGTAAGCATAAAGCACTTGTCAGTCCTTGTATTTTATACAAGGTATATTGACTAGCAATACACATGGACGATAAAACGCTTTGGATAAATACAAATTTCAAGAGGGTTCTGCTAAAATTGTCATGTTTTAAAAACCAAAGCAACTTAAGTCCTCAATATATCACTGTTTTGTTCGAAAAATGAATATACTTTCAAATAAATTAATAAATAATAATGTACATTATATATTTTAAGAGTTTTAAGCAAATAATGTGCTAAAAATGTTAATATCATAAAATGGCGTTTTCAGTAAGATTTTGTAATGACTCCCCCCCCCTCTGATTTGTAAGTGGTCGTACCACGTTTCTCTTAAGAATTTCGTCATGAAATTTGGAAATTAACTAGAAGGGATATCAATTTTAATAGATTTGGTTGTCCGAAATTCTTTTGACAGCTCATTTTTTTTTTTCTGTTAAAAAACGATTTCAACATGACGAGTTTGGAAAATTTTGAAAAAAAATTTCTTCGGACACCCACTGTTAAATAAATTAGTCTTTTTATTACATTTATCTGTTAAAAATAAAAATGTAACCGCCTTTCTTTTGTAGTACCTACCAATTTAAAATCATGATACCTGGAAAAAATCATTCTATTTTTAAAAAGTATCTAAAAATGATCTGTAGAAGCAGCAGCAGCTACTATCGCTGATATTAATTACTTTACTGTAAACAAACTTTTTTTTGTTTTGTTTTTTATTTCAGAACGAATTAAAAATTAAAAAAATTGAAATATGAATATAAAAAAAAAATATTTTTACATATTTAGTTGGAGCTCATATCAGAACATAATTAGCTTAACTAGAGCTATTCGGTTATCAGAATATATAATTTTAAAGCAATCCGGTGTTATTTTTGGTCAAATTTTAAAAATATAGTTGAAAAACAAAATGTAACGTGTGCACTTCTATCCATTACATTAGTTTTTAATGGTGAATTAAACAGGGTTTTGTTTAAAAGAAAAACGAAAATGTGAAATATGATTTTTTTGCTTCATGTGTGCAAGCAGTACTCCCCCCCCCTCCACTCCCAATATATATTTTTTAGTCTTTTTTTTACAATTTTTTTTCAGCAGATTATAATCGAATGGAAACTAACCTACCCAATTATATATATATATATATATATATATATATATATATATAAACATACAAAATCAATATTTGTAGGAGGTGCTCAGTTCCTAGTTTAGTTCCTATTTACTTGCCTCCCCACAAGGACAGTTAGACACAAGGTCAGTTTTTAATGTGAGGAAAATCCAGCTTTCCAAAAGGGGTCAATCTGGATAGAAACTAACACAAAAATTGTCTCCGTCATGAAGGATTTCTCCTTCACCGACAGAGGACAGAAAAGGCGAAGTGTAGCATCAGAATACTACACTGTGATCTTGGCCCGAAATCCAGGTAGAGAAATAAAAAAAAAAAACGTCTTAAACTGGAAAGTTTAATGAAATAATGTGTCACTCGGACAAGAAATGTAATTAAAAATAAAAACCAAATTCATCAAAAATTTGTGAACGATTTGTTAACTTTAGCAAAAAATGTTTTTAGATATTTAAATAAGTGGGTAAAAATACTTAAGTTTTCCAAACGTCATGTTTTCTGTTAGTGACGTCACTTGTTTTAAATTAAATTTATTTTTGTCTATTTGTCGTAATTCTTGTTAAGTTTCACACCCCTTAAGAATTACTACAAACAAACAAAACTAAATTTCATATTTAAAAGTAATTTGATGTCCAAAATCTAAGGCATAACATTTTCAAAAGCCAATAATCATGACCCACTAACCATAAATATGGGAGTCAAATTCTTTCTTAAAAAAAAAAAAAAAAAAAAAAAAAAAAAAAAAAGCTCCTTTAATCCTGTCTCTAACCCTAGGTACAACAATAATGCTAATTCTAAATGGTAAGCTCCTCACCAAACAAGGTTCCTTGGTAAGCTACATCTAAAAAAAAAAAAATATCCTTCCTTAAAGAAAATGCACCATTTATCACCCATAAAAAAAATAAACTGGTCAACTGTCCTAAAATGCTAGAATGGTCTCGAAATGGTGAATTATTTTACATTAAATTTATGTGAAACTAACCTTCACTCTAAATTCTAAAATTGTTTTTTTTTTTTGTTTCTATCAAGTCTTCAGGGTGTTCACACATAATTTTCCTTAGCTCTATCATTAACCCAAAGTCAGAGTGGCAACCTCCCAACGCTGTCATAATTGTACAAAGACCCATAATTGAAAAAGAAAAAAAAGTTGCACGGGATTTATCTCTGATGGAAAAAAAATGGTTAACTGCCCTAAAACGCTAGAATGGCTCAAAATGGGGAATCATTTTACATTAAATTCTAAATTAATACTTGTTTATCTTTCATCTTTCATTAAAGCTTTTGAAGGTATTCACACGTAATTGCCTACAAAGGTAAAATCGCATATTTTGGAGAGGTGGTCAGATGGGGGGGGGGGGGCTTAACAGAAGGTATTAATCTACAATAATACCAAAGAAATATTGCAATATATTCATTTTTAAACAGTCCCAGATTTCGATTTCAGTCATTTGTACATATAATGCATTACAATTCAGCTTTAACTTCTTTTCTTTTAATGGATACATGGCATTTTTAAGGAATTGCAGCTTGGAGATTTTCAGTAACATATTTTAATTCCTTGCACAAAAATACACTTATATTGTAAATTTCATTGCTTAATCTTCTGTTTTAACAAATATATAGCATTTTTACTGAAAAAGTAGTGTAAAAATGTGACAAAATGCATATGGTCTTAAAGAGGGAAACATATCCAAATATGTAAGGCACAAAAATAGTCATAACTTCCTTAATTTTAATCGGATTTCAAAAAAAATTTTTAAATTCTGTCTTAGCTCATCAAGCTCTTTCTATAGATACCAATATTGAAATATTTAAAGCTATTTCAATCTTTTCATGTGTATTGACAGTATTCTTATCTTCATATCTTTTCATGATGAAGCCATTAAAATATTTAATAGAATAAATAACGCAGATCCCCATCCACAGTTCACGATTGAACACACTGGTGCCTCTGGCTTACTCTCACTTCCTGGTTTTAATGTCAACATCACTGAGGACGAATTCATACACACTAAATTCTGTAAACTGTTCACACACTTTAAATCTGACTTATTTCTTAAAGGTAGCTTAGAATATGCACATGCAGAGATTACTAATATAGAAAACAAATGCCCCACTATTGCTATCAAAATAGAATACACTAATGACTACCATGTTTCTGCCATAGCCAGCCTTAATAACATAAAAAAATGCAAACATCATACCCTCTCCAATACTTGCTTTATGAAATTTCCTTTAAATCACATCTGCCTTTCACAAAGCAATATACAAAAGATTTAGATATTCAACTCCCTCATATTGATACAACTTTATGAGAAACTATGTAAAAAACAAAAGTCATAGTTCAGAACCCTGCTCCCTGACCACTTTCACTATTTCAAACCCAGTATTCTGCACTCATATAGTTTGCAATCTATAATGTACAATAGTTTCTGTATAGGAAACACTATAAGACTTTTGCACCAGCTCATCAAAGAACACCTGAATATTGGAATTGTCTCCTACAAGCACATCATTTCGTGTAATAATATGCAACAGGACATCCATCAGAAACATTGGGGATGTAAGGGTTTTGGAAGTACTTTTTACGTTTAATCTAAGGAATCTAAAAGCAAAATGAAGTTAAAACATCAGTCAATACTTTCAGTATGAAAACATTTTGTAGATTAACTCCCTTTTGCTTTTGCCTTCCTAAGGAAAAGTGAAATTCTACTTTGTTTTAGATTATAATAAATATAATTCTACTTCGTTTTAGAATATAATAAATATTTTAGAATTTAGTGAAGAATCAATTTTGCATGTAAATTTAACATAAAATTATCCCCCATTTACAGGCCATTTTAATATTTTAAGGCAGTTAACAATATATATATATATATATATATATATATATATATATATATATATATATATATACACACACACACACGGATCTACTTATTTAGACAATTTTCAAGCTTTTTTTATTTGGGGACAGGCTTACTGATGGTTTATAATGAGATTAGGAAAGATTTTTAGGAGATTGACTTTCCACTCTAACTTGGGGTTACTGGTAAGGTGGAAAAAAGTATTTTTTTTTTTTTTTTTTTTTTGCTTACTGCTCAAGCGTATGGTTTATATTAGGTTAAAAAACGCATGTTGGGAAATGCATCTCAATTTCAACTTTTTTTTTTTCATTCATGATGTATGAAAAAAAAAGTTTTTTATTTGAGTAATCTTTACTTTTTCCTATTTTCAAAACTAATCCGTGCATTTCATTATTTTACAGTTATGTTGCTTGCTGAACAGAGTAAAACTCCTGAGGACGTTAACAGTGGTGTTTCTGTTCTGCAACAACACCAGGTCACAGAGTCTTCAACTGTTGACTCTGACATCGCCCTCTCGGTCATGTCTGACTCAGACAAACTCTACCGGAAACGTATTCTTTCGCTTATCCAAGGAGAAGAAATAAAGGAATACAAGTGTAGTCGATGCGACGAAATATTTAATAACCAGGTCAATCTTGCCAAACATTTACGAGCTCACCTGGTGCCAAACTGTACAATGCGTGTGAATAAAACGCGTCTGCGTAAATCTCATTTCCAATGTTCCGCGTGCAATATTGGGTTTGTGAACAAAAGCAACTACCAGCGTCACATGCAGCGTCACAAGGGACAAGTACTGCGCTGTCTTGAATGTGGCTATCGTAGTTATCGTTTGGATGTTATGGGGAATCATTTACTTTCAAAACACAGCAAACTGAAAATGCAAACAGCTGACCAAAAGACTATGTTGTTTGAGTACGAGGACCACGTTCCAGAGGAAGGTGGTTGTCTTTCCCTTGATTCAGGTATGGTCGGTGAAGATGGTGGTGATGAGGAAGAAGAGGGAGAAGATGCATTAGAGGAGGAAGAAGATAAGGGAGGAGAAAGTGGGGATCATTTGGCTAACTATTCTGAGGGGCTTCAACAGGACCATGACTCGTCTGTTACTCTTGTTGCTGATGTTGCCTGTGATAAAACCGTCTTAGAAGATTGTTCAACAAAAGAAAACATTGATAATGACAATATGTGCCATCTGGAGGCGCTGGTTGATAACAACCAAGTGCTTGTTGAAGAAGATAAAACAGTTGCTCAAGTCCAAAATGCTTTTCATGGGTTGCATGAAAAAGCCGACATTACAAAGATTGCCTTAATGGAAGCAAAAATTAACTTAGAGGATGGAGAACTTGATTTTAAGGAGACTGTGACAACCGTTTCTGAGGGCTTTGAAGGGTTTCATTACATAAAACAAAGTGGAATTGGTGAATACATTCAAAGTGGAAACGGTGCCAGCCTTGATTCAAATATCCAAGATGGCACCACGACAGTGCGAATTGTGGAAGTGCCTGATGTTCAAACTCACGAAACTATTTCTGAAATATATAACACTATGATAAAATCTCCTCAGGAGGGAGGAGATGAAAACGCTGAAGATATTGGAAAGTGCAACAAGTATTATGTGAGGACCGTCGAGGGCATTGAAATGGCAGATACATTGCAAGCAGGTGATGTTGTATGCCAGGCAGTCGATCATGGCTCTGTGTTGAATCAATCTTCTAACTCTTTTGAGAAATCCTCTGTTGGCGAAGAAACTATCATTACGGGAACAGTTATCGAAAATTCGACACAAGGTCAGGTTGCAAGTGGCTACATCGTTGAGGAATCTGTTGTTACTGGAGAGGTACTTGGTCAACAAGGCTTAGTCGTTAGCGAAAGTGTTGTGACCAGCGAACCCATCAGTCCAACCATTGTCAGCCAGGCGATGTTGAGAGAAAATATAATATGTGAATCATCTACGGTTGATAAGGTTTCTTCTACGCAGGCTGTTTCTTACCATATGGCAACCTTGAATGAGTGTTCAGTAATTGCAACACAGGGAAAGTGTCTTGTTGAAGGCTTCGGAGATGCAGCTAATTTGATGTCGATTGAAGAAAGCAAAGTTAAAGATGTTTCCACCTCGACCGACATACCACCAACTGTTGAAAATGTGGTTTATGTGGAAAACTCTGCTGTTGGCTGTGAACAAGTAAATATTGTGAATAATAAATCGTCCGAAGTTACTCCAGTGGACAAGGATCAGCCAAATAAACTGATTGAATTTGTGGACTATGTAGCTGATGTCATCCGGCAGAATGAAGAAACAGAGGCTCAGAATCAGACCGAAGAATCTTCAGAGATGAAACCAGAAAATGGCAACAAAGAAGAATCGCACAGTCCATCCAATGCTGATGTTATCTCTTTGGAAAAGGACAAAATGCCAGTTGCTGAAAATGAAGAAGAAGAAGAATTCCTGAGTACACATGAGAATGAAACAGCTAAAACTGACAAAGAATTTAAGAAACGCAGGCCTGGTCGACCACGGAAAAGAACACGTCAAGGTTTTCCTGCCAGCAAAAAAAAGATCTCTAGCACCATTGAATCTGAGAAAAGTTCTGAACCAGAAAAGAAGAAACGTAAAACATCTCCTGCCCGTCCTGCTGCAGCGTCAGTTTCGTCTTCAGTTTTGAGTCCTGCCCGAGTGCTACCCGGTCGTCGACTGAAGGGAATTCGAACGACTGGAAACAAAGCTGTAGAGTCTGATGAAGAAAAAGTGAAGACACCACCAAAAACTGACAGTTTAAAACCAAAGAAACTTTTTACTGACTCTTTGAAGCAAGGTTTGTCTCGGCGTCGAGGGAGACCACCCAAGATTTTAAAAATCCACGCGACACCTTTGACAACTAACACCTACAATACAAGTGAGAATTCTTCAGCATCATCTCTGAGCAAAACTGTTTCTTTATCTCCGGGAATAAAGACTAAATCTACTGCAACAACTATTTCTCTGGGTGGTGCTCAATTCAAAAAACCACAGGAAGTAAATGCGTCAACCACAAAGACTTGCAAGAAATCTGAAGAGGAGAAATCCTCAAAGAGCCCAGAGACAAGTAAAATTGATGAAACGTGTGAAATGAAAGAGAAGGGAGAAGTTGAAGATGAAGAGAAAAATGTTGACGATGGTGAAGATTCAGTTAATAATAACAATAACAGTCTCGGTGAAGAAGAAGAAGAAGAAGAAGAAGAAGAAGGCGAAATTGATGAGAATAATTTGGATGGTAAGGACGATGATGACTTACATCAAGGAATCAGTATGCTGATCGATAAAACAGAGGATGGCATTTTGTATGCATGCTGTGTCTGTGGGAAACGGTTCACTAATATCAAGTACCTAAAGCTGCACGCGCCTGCCCACACAGATAGGTTTCGGTGTGAACTGTGTGATAAACGGTTCACACGGAAAGAATCTCTTATGAAACACCGTTGTGACAGCGGATTCCGTTCAGCCATTTTGCAGACGGTCAATGACGACAAGCCGAACTATACATGTGCAGAGTGTGGAAAGACGTTCACACGTCCAGAATATGCTAAGCGCCATTTTGCTATGCATACGGACATTTGGAAATGTGAAAAATGTGGCCGTCAGTTCTCACGGCGCCACCTACTGTCCAGTCACGTTTGTAACAACGTGGAAGAGGAAGAAACTAAAAACTCGCTGCATCAGTGCGATATATGCGAACAGAGTTTCCGTACTGTCAAGTACCTTTACCGACATCTGGCAATGCATACGGACATCTTCAAGTGTGATCAGTGTGGCCGTTGCTTCTCTAGGAAGGACTCTATGCAGAAGCACATTTTGCGTTGTGATCCGAAAAGGGCAGAAGCTGAAAATATCCATTCATGCGACAATTGCGGACGAACGTTCTCCACAAAGCTAGGTCTAGAAAATCACCTTCTCCACTGCTTCACACTCCAGTGCCATAAATGTCAACGGTCATTCCCTTCAAAGCAGGATGTGAAAGATCACGAATGCCAACCTTTATTGTCTGACAAGGTGGTCAAGGAGGGGGAGGATCGTCTCGTCTGCCAAATGTGCAACAAGAGTTTTGCCAACCTGCAATACCTGAATAGGCATGAAGCAACGCACAAGGGCATATTTCAATGTGAAATTTGTATGAAGGGTTTCAGCCGTAATGAAGAACTCAGTTGGCACAATCGATTGTGTATGGGGGAGGCATTAATTAACCGAGACGGTTTTGTGACATGTGAAAAATGTGGTAATAAGTTCCAAGATGCAAAGGATTATCGCGAGCACTACCAGCAGCACACGCACCCGTTTGACTGCACGCGTTGCGGGAAACGTTTTGTGAAACGAGGAACTCTTCAAACACATTCCTGTCACCGGTTGCTTGAAGGTGACGAAGCTCGTTGCGAAATATGCTATAAGACATTCCGCTCCGAAAAATATCTGAGTCGTCATCAAATCATTCACAAAGAGCCTCAATTTCAGTGCGAAGTGTGCCACAAAAAGTTTTACCGGAAAGACTATTTAAACGACCATAGTTGCCGTTTGCCTGACGGCACAATGGTAAGAGTCGTCAGGCGTCAGAATCATGTATTTATCCGTGATAATCTGATTTGTCACTTGTGTGGAAAATCGTTTGTCAGTGTGAGCAATTTGAACAAACATCTAAAGTGCCATGGTGAGAAGACGTGTGAATGTAACATTTGCGGAAAACGCTTCCACTACATTACCTACTTGAAGGAGCATAAGGCCGCAGTGCACGAGAATAAATATCAGCACCAGTGTGCCGAATGTGGTACAATCGTCAAGACAAAAACCAGTTTGGTGTCTCACATGAAGCAATTCCATTCAGATGCACCACCCAAATACACATGCAAGACTTGCGGCAAAATTTTCCGTCAGAAGGGCAACATGAAAACTCACATGTTCTCTCATTCGCAAGAGAAATTATTCCAGTGCACGTTTTGCGGCAAGAAGTTCAAGTATCCAGATCAGCTGAACAGACATAACCTCGAACACACTATGACCAATAAATTGCAGTGTGAACACTGCGGTAAAAAGTTTGTCAAGGGTTACGAGTTGCGTAAGCATGTTCAGATTTTCCACAGTGGTTTGGTGTACCTCTGCAACCTGTGTAATGCAAAGTGTGGGCACCGGCACACCCTAATCCGACACTATAAGAGGAAACATCCGCACAAAGTGTACTTGTTGAGGGATCCAAACTTTCTGAGTACACTCCTGAAGCACATTGATCGTTCACCAAAGGAGGTTGTTAAAGCTGAACCCATTCACACGAACAAGAACGAGGAAACGATCATCACACTTAATGCTGATACAAGCATCTCTGTGGCCACAACGGACACTTTGCTCCCGCAAGTGGCAGCCGAAGCTCTTCATAGCCTTTCCAGTAAAATGTTTACAACGCAGGGTGACAATATACAAGTGCCTGAAATTCATCAAGGCATAGTTGAGGAAGATGGATCACACACAGTTGTCATTTTACAATTTGTTAACCAAAGTGAGGATGGTAGCGAAGAAACGGTGATATGCCGACAAGAAGTCACTCCTGAAGAGGTGACAGAAGGACTTTAAAAATTAATGTATTTCGGTACCAGAAATTTTTGCAGGATTTTAATTCATTCTTTAAATAAAATTTTTTTAAAAATTTCTATTTTCTGAATATAGCTGTTTTTTAGTTGGTTTATTTTTTTAATTTTCCATTATATGGAGGCTGGAGACAATTTTACAGTGGAAATTTGTCCATGCACTGCTAAAGAAATATCTTCAGTTAAAATAAGATAAACAATGAAAAGTTTTGCCAAATCTCAAATTTATTTTCATATAATAGCCTTTTCAAGTGAGCAAGTTGTTATGGGTTGTTGAGTTGGCTTATTTAAAAAGGCCTTATTTGGTTGAAATGAACTTTGGTCTGCCTTTTAATTTTTATTCCTTTCTCTGCTACACAGAGCTAGCTCTTCTACTTAAGATTCCCTACAAAAATTGCTCTATCTTTTATGGATACAACATTCCAGCCTTTATAAATAAATATATATATATATATATATATATATATTTATATTTTTTTTTTTTTTTTTTTTTTTTTTAATTTATTATAAAATAATATATTTTTTTTTTTTTTTAATTTATTATAAAATAATATATATTTTGAATACAATCATAAAAAAAAAAAAAAAATCGGCATATTTCATTGTAAATGCAAATTCTTTAGAACTTCTATTCCTGGGCAACATGCAAACATAAATCACTAAACAAATAATCAATCAAAAACTTATCACTCCAAAAAAAAAAAAAAAAATTCAAGAATTTTTATGAAAAACCAAAAAGTCAAAAGCCAAGCAGGCTGCAATAATAATTATTGCTAAATATTAAGCTTAGTTTTTTGTGATTATTTTGATTGAGATAATCTAAAGATATATATGTTAAACTTATATTATTTAGATTATTTTTCTCTTAGACGTTATTCTCATGTATCAACTGATGTAACCACCAATCATCCTCAGGTGTATCTTGTCAAATCCGAGAATCTGTATGACATTTCAAATTTAACACTTTATTTAATTCACAGGGGTAGTCATGAAAGAGTAGAAGTCTAAAGTAATTCACAATTGTATTCTTAGTATCGCTTGCACTAATGATTGAACCTTCAACCTCCAGAAGATTCACTTAAAACTGATTATTACTTAGCACTTCTTTCCATTATGCCAAAAGATAATTCTATAGTATGAATTTTAAGAGCCTTAAATCTATTATTTTAGATGTGTAATCTTACTACTTATCACTATATATTACAGCATATTGAAGTGTATATATATTATATATATATATATATATATATACACACACACATATAAATTTATTTATATGGTCGATTGGGGAGAGGGAATTAATGTGCTCAGCTTCTTTACTCACTCAGCGTTTGAGAGGTAAAAGAACTTATATAGAATATTTGAATATCTATATATATCTCATATAGATCAAGTGCTAGCCCCAGAAAAGAGGTTCCTTAATTTCTGAGAACCTTGAAGTAAAGTGAAACATCCATGTATAAATGTTATTCTAATCGATTATTTATAATTAACTAGCGGGGGGTACCCGGCATGGCCCGGGTGTTTGTAGGTGTGCGTGTTGGGGGGGGTGATCAAAACAACCCTGTTTAAAAAAAAAAAAAAAAAAAGATGTTGGCCAGATGTTTGGAGGTGTAAAAGAAAAAAAAAAAAAGTTTTAGTAGGAAAGTAGGCTTGAACCCTGAACCTTTGACGTGGAGGTGGAAACGAAATGGAAAACAAAAAAACCTTGGGACCTAGCCATGTTGGCCACGAGAGAAGAGAAATGAAAAGCATCTTAATTTAACGTTTATAAAATGAAATTGACAGGTGCGAGACACTTAAGTCGCGTGATGTTTGAGCTTGAAATATGACGTGGCTGCAAGCCAGTTTTTGCTTGTTTTATACTGAAAAGCGAAAGAAACGTGATCGAAATATCTGGAAAAAACAGCGCGTGAAAGTCGGGCAAATTAAATACACACGCGACCTCCGTTCTTAAGTCGTAGATATTATCATTTAGACATAATATAAAAAGTTTTAAGAAGCAAGCTGAGCGAGAAGGCCGACGAAAAAAGCCTTTTGCAGACATGCACAAAAAGTGAACATACATACATTTTTGCTTTTATATGTATAGATGGTATTAATTGATATTGTATTAAATTTTATAAAAGGTTTACTTAATCATTAATGTTGTGTTGCTTCTTGGAGTCAATTTTTCTGTTTATGATTTAACTTTGTGCCATAATAGTAGATGATTTCCCGCCTATATATTTGGTAAACCATATCTGACTTTTCAATATCTCCATGTATTATAGCTTTCTAGTGTTCTTCTAGCTTTACTTTTAGTGGGCGACTTGTTTCATCTTTGTATATTTTTCCACACTTACATGGAATTGCATACATACTTTTTCTGTAGAAAACTTGACTCACACAAGATGTTTTTGAAGAGTTGAGTCATGCCTATTCTGACGTTATATGGATTACATATTCTTTGAATACAAGTCTTTCGTAGATGATAGACAAACTGTGGCAAGTCTTGTTCTTGAACTACGTGCTTCTAAATTGAGCTGACTTCCGAAAAGGCCTGTAACTACTAATAATTATTATCGTTGTGATTTAAAAAATAAAAAAAAGTATTTTGGTGCCACTAGCTAGAATCAAAACCGAAGCTAGCATTCAAAGCTGGTGACGTTACCACTGTACCAACATGACACACGTATGAACTGATTAAAAATAAACTAAGATGAATGTACAAAATGTTTAACATTTTTTTCTCAATTTTGCCTCATTTTTTACCTTAAAAACAATTTTGACCGACTAAAGATCCATAAAAGAACCCGTAAAAAAATCCGATCATTTGAGGCCCCTAGTGCCACTCTGCGACTTTTAGTTTCGGAGGAGATAGAGTTTGAAAATATGGAGACAAACATATAGCCATTTATATATTATATATATATATATTAGATATATATATATATATTAGATATATATATATATATTAGATATATATATTATATATATATATATATATATTAGATATATATATAGCTCTGTTGATATTAACAGTAATTAATTAAAATTATTAAAAAATATGTCGAAGTACGTTCAAGGATGGAGTACTAGCTGCCACATCTGGACAGGAGCTTCTAAAAACAGCTTATCCTGCCTTGTCAGAATACAAAATAGACTTCGTGGCTTAGTGAGGGATGCCCTTTTCTCTTCCCTGCAACCTCTCTCCCACAGAAGAGACGTTGCGAGCCTGTCTCTGTTTTATTGTTATTTCTATGGCAAGTGCTCGTTTGAGCTCCAATCTCTGATCCCCCCCTCGCCAATCTTTCATGATAAATACCCATCTAGCTGAAACCACTGTCAATTTTCCCCACTTTTTATCTATGCCTAAATCAAAACGTAGATTCCATGAACAAAGCTTCTTTCTTAGAAGTGCCCGCCTGTGGAACTCTCTTCCGTTTGTCTGTTTCCCACCTGACTACAACTTGGATGTCTTCAAGTCCAACAAACAAATTCATGATGAACCACCCCCTTAAGTAAGACACTTTATCAAATCTCCAATACTAATGATTACTACGATACTATCCCATTGATTATTGTACATGCAATAACTCTTATCCCCGAGTGACTTTCGGGCCTTGATAAGTGGTGACCTCCATGTAAAAGAAAAAAAGTAAATTACCAAAATTGTTCTTAAAATATTGTCTGTTGATTTTCAAGGAATGTAATATAAATAAACTGATTAGCTTTTCATATAAAAATATTGTAATGCAAGTTATGCATTTAAAAAGAATACTTAGAGCTTGATGAATAATTGCTGGATGGCGAGTAATTTTCTTGCTTGAATATCTGTATGCCTTCCATTCCAATTTCTCTGATAAAGAAAGAAATAACGAATAGCGTTTTCTTTCAAAAATAGTTTTTATTTTGCACAAAAAAAAAAAAAAAAAAATTGTAATACAAATTCAAATGATTTCAATAAAAAATGTGTGGCCAGATGGAAAGAAAATTTAAAAGAAATGAAAACCTATTTGGCTTCATTAAATTCAAACTTATACGGTTTCTCAATTTTGTAGATGGCTATTGGTTATTTGTATCATTTGAAATCTTTGAACTACTGTTCTAATCTGGAGTATTATTATCAAAAGGTTTTAACCTCCAACTCACATTAGCGAATCACTCGATGGAGGCTTCCTTTCTAGGCCAGTTGCTCTTGACATAGCAAAGACCTTTGGTAGGGTATATCATAAAGACGTACTCCACAAGATCTTCAACTATGGTATACCTGGAAATGTCTTTATTAAATTATTTCTCTCTGATAAGAGTAGTGGTTGATGGGCAGAAATCAGGAGCTCACAGTATTAATGCTTGAGTCCCTCAGGAGGTCCATCTTGGGCCCAACTCTCTTCCTAATCTACGTCAATGATCTTCCAAATCACATCCTAAGATTATTCGTAGACATTATACTAACGACAGTACCATCTATGGCAACACTTCAAAGACCGTAAATGACCAAGTTCTTTCTGATTCTCTCTTCTCTGATCTTGAGCACATGGTACAATGGGAAAAGAAGTGACTAGTTAGTTTTAATGCATCTAAAACCGACAAGCAGGTTTCTTCATTTGAACTGCTAGACTTTGGAATCCCCCTTTGTTTCCTACTATATAATGTCCCTGTAGATATTCCCAATAGATCCCCACTATGTTCAAGTGGCAATATGTTTTGTTTGAGATAAGTTTATTAAACAAAAAAAAAAAAAAAAAAAACATTCTGAATATTGAAAGACTTTAAATTAAGGATACAAGTAAGAATTTTTGTAATTCTAGGGGACAGGGTTAAACCTTATACCTGCAGATGCCAAAACACTGATTAAAACAATTAAAATAATTTTTTTCAAACATAACTCAATCCCAATACTAAAAGAAAAAAATCCTTTAGGAAACAAACGTTGATTAACTAAGATTTAGTATAATATATTTGGGTCAATCATAACTGGAAAAAAAAAAAAAAAAAAAATCTCAAAAACGTTTGTAGCTTAGATTTAAATTATTTGCAATTTTATGAAAATATTACCCTTGTTTAATCCCTGCAAGGGCAGAGTTAGACACAAGGTCAGATTTTAATTTTAAAATTTAGCTCCCCAAAAAGGATCACTCTGGATTAGGATAACAAATTTCCTCAATCTAGAAGGATTTCTCCACTGACCAATAGCAGAAAAGATCAAAGTGTAGTATTAGAAAAGATATTACACTTTAGTCTTAACCAATACAATAATATATTGTGATCTATGCATGTAGATATTTAAAAAATATTTTTTTAATACAAAATTGATACAAAATGCTTTTAAGTCTTAAACATTCTTGAATGAGAAAAAAAAATAATGGATGAAACTGACAGGATTTGGAGTTTTAGAAAAAATCCTGCATAAATTGTCAAAAAAAGGAAGTTTATCTTTTGTTATCAGAGTTCTTCTCTTGTTTTTCTTCCATGATTTTTATTTGTTTTGTTAAAAACTTTCTGTTTAGTTTTTGTCATTTTTGATGGTTTTGATTGGCAGCTATTTAACACTTGGTCAGCTGCGTGGAGGCCGGAGAGATACGCTCCCTGCACAGTACCATAACGTCTAGGGTGAGTATATTCTCCAGCAAAAAAGATGTGTGGACAAATCGGCTTGGAGAGTACATCCCACTGATTGGTAGGACTTCCTGTTTATAAAAAAAAAAAAAAAAAAAAAAAAAAAGAAAAAGAAAAGGAGCACATATTTATTCTAATTTATGAATTATAGAATTTGGCTATTTGATTATTTCAGAGTTCTTACAAAAATAATAGTATTCCCTCAATATTATTTTCCGTTTGAAAAAATTAAAAAGTTCCAATTATATTCCACTCTATAAAGAGCAATACATATTTATTTGTAAATAAATATATATGTCTTATCAACGAAGTCTGCCGAATGAATGAGGGAAAGGAAGAAAAATTTATTCCTATTATTTTCTTTCTTTGCCATTCCATACCCTTTATACTTTCCTTTTTTAACTTCCTATTTGATTTGAGAATTAGTAAAAATGAAAATCAAAAAACAAGGAGTAAAGGAAAAGCGGGGAAAATATGCAAGTTAAAAACTTATTTATATGCCGTTTTCCTTTTTATGTAAAACAAATGTTTTAATGTAAAAAAAAAAAAAAAAAGTGAAGCATGCATGGTCTTCCATGAGTGCACAGTGAACAAGGCATAAAAAAAAATGACCAAGTTCAGCATCCCCTCCCACATTTAGCCCCAGAAGTCCCCAAGGGACGTCAAATGCTGGTGAAAATGAACAAATGGTGACATTTTAGGCCTTAGCATATGTAGATTTGAGTTCTGCACCATGCAAAAAAAGAAATGACCAAGTCCATCATTCCCCCCCCCCCCCAAGTCCTTAACATTTTTAAATTCGAGTTCAGCACCTTGCAAAACTGATAGACATACACAGAAAATTTTGGACAAATATGGTACATTAGTTCCAAAAATGGGTGTGCCCCAGGGGCTCCTTTAGGGCTAATAAAGCCCTAAAGGAGCCCCTGGGGCACACCCAAGAGTTATCGCAAAGTATAGCCAAACAAAATTATATAGAAATCAGTTAGTTACAACTTTTCAGAAAGTTTTATAAAAATCTAAGGCATCAATTTTTTTTTAAATAAGCACAAAAGTGTCAATTTTAGCCATGTTAACCTGAAAGGCACCAATAGACAACTGGAGTTTTCCCGGAAAATCTGTTTTGTTACTTTTTTTTTTTTTTTTTTTTTTTTTTTTTTTTTTTTTTTTTTTTTTTTTTAGTCATATCATGTTTGATGTTTGTGCAAAATTTCAAAAAATTCCAAGGCGTAGTTATTGAGAAAAGTGCGGACAGACGAATGGACAAGGATGAAGAACAATTTTAAAGTTAAGAATTAGGGGGGGGGTCTTTTTTTTTTTTTTTTTTTTTTTTTTTTAAACGAGAAAACATTTGGAATTTATTAACAAAATCAATGTGCTTTTTAAAAAGCACACTTGTACAAATGAAGATGTTTTATTTTTATTCAATTAAATTCGGTACATTAAATAATATATACACATACACATATCTTCTATATAAATAAAACAATAGATTATGTATGGGTGTCTGTGTGTGAAAATATTGAACCGATAAACTCTTCAACTACTGATCACATAATTAACTGAAATGAACAGGAAATATTAATCATGCACAAAATATGGTTTATAACAGGTAAAATCTTTGTTTGGATGGATGAATAATGTGTACAGAAATATGTCGGAAAGTTGAAACGCAAAATGTTCGTTACAACTTGCCAAAACATTTTTATTACTTTTACGCATGTGCAAATTCATTTATAGCTTGAAGTGGTTTAAATCTTGATATTATCTATTTGTCGATAGCTCATATGATAGGGAATGCGATTAAAGCCCTAAATGTTTTGGTTTCAATTATAGCTGATGAAACCCCAAGTTATTTTTTTTTTTAAACTTTTGAAATCAGTACTATATTTTAGGTACAATATAATATTCAATAGAGAATTAGCATCTGCATGAATTAAAATATATTTAAGTATATTTTACAAACAGGCAATGTGTATATAGTGATTGTAAGAAAAAGAAATAACTCACCAATTGTTGGGTAAGAGAAAAATCCTTTGCTGAAAGAATCAGAACTCCATTGACTACGAACAACACTGATAATGTCAACAGATGAGAGTCCAGTCACTTGGAAGATGGACTGAAGACGTTCAAGAGCTAAAAAAAAAAAAAAAATAAATAAAAAAATTATATAAATTGTTATTAAATTTACAAATTGGATTAATTATTCTAATTACTTTTTGTACAAATTATTGATGAAAACTAATCGATGTGAATAATCAAATTTTTGTCAACAAATATTTGCATATATATATATATATATATATATATATATATGCTTGCAAAATTTGTTAATTTTGAAGCAAAAATCAGAAAATCATTGAAGACTTAGACTTACAACCTTAGAATCTGCCACTCCATAATAACGATCAATATAAGGTTAAAGTCATTTTTCCCCCTGCAACTTTGATTATTTTATATTTTAAACTAAATCATTCATATGATAATTTGATTCTCGTTCCAAATATCTTACCAGAAATTATGCAACCACCTTTTTTTCAGATTTCCTACATTTATTCTGGCTTATCAGACTCCCCCCTCAAAAAAAAAAATGCAAAAAGAATGTGAATAGTGGACAATCAACAATTCCTCGACTATCAGTAAACTTGCATGGAAATAGATAAGGCGGATCTGTTTGCCCAGCGATTCGCTTCTAACTCCACCATAGACCTTGCAAACTACTCCCTCCTAAATTTCCCTCTGTAGACAGAAGCATCATTTGTAGATCTGAAAACCTCATATATAGGTTTATAAAACAATTCAACCATTTCAACTAATTACTATGAAATAAAAAATGCTTTTTATAAAAAAAAAAACAAAAAAAAACTCATTTACTGAATACAAGCAGGACCCATTAATCTCCCGTTATAAAAAATTAAAGTACAGTTGTTGTTGGTAGCCAACCTCCAACAGCTTTTGGAATAGACACCCCCAACCATCAAAAAGTACTTGTCTATCAAATTTAAATGAGATTTTTGTAATCAGCAGAGTCAAAAACCTATAAAAGTTGTCATGTTAAAGAAAATTGTGAAGGGGCAGCTACAGTAAAAATTTACCCACACAAAAAAAAAAAAAAGAAAAGAAAAAAAAAAAAGAAAAACAGTTATTGTCTTCTGTATAGAGCGATGCTAATCAGTTAATATGTTTAATTTTGTTGTGTTTTTTTTTTTCAGCGACCTCAATCGGTTAATATGTTTAATTTTGTTGTTTTTTTTTTCAACACAATTGTAATATGTAGAGAGGGACGACAATCAGTTAATATGTTTAATTTAATTAGTTTTTTTAGCATGATTTTCTTCTGTAGAGAGTGATACCATGTTGTATAATTTCTGGAGCATTCATTTATTTATTGTAAAAGTGAATTCCCAAATATGAGAATAGTCAGGGATCAGCCAATCAAAATGGGTGGAATTTGAGAAGGGAGAATTTATTACTTTTGAAATGATAAATGGAAAGATTATGTTATGTGTATGTATACAATGACCAGTTAATGGCGGTGCAAGCACAACATCGTAGGAAAATATAGAATTTGACCTGGTCTAAACTGGTAGCTGTGGGAGCACTATATATTGAGAGAGAAAAATAGGAACTTCTTCCTCTGTAAATGTGGTGATTGTGATGGTGTTGCTCATGTAATGTAGCATTTTATTATCATGAGTGAATGTGGCAAAAATGGTGGTCGTAAGCTACATAAGATAGTGGCTGTCAGGGTAAATGTATTGAATTTGTATGTAGCATCTGTTGTCAGAAACCTACGGTACTTTGGTTTCAAGAGAAATTCTGCAATCAAAATATTATATATGGAGATAATGAATATTTACAAAGTGAAGCAAGCGTTTATTTGGGGATGTAAAAATTTAATTATTAAATTACAAATATAACAAGCTGAAAATTTATGTTGACAGAATTTATAAAAATGCAATATGAAAAGAAATGAAAACTGTTTATTTTTACCAAATTCCTTGAGCTGATCATCCGTAAAATTTTCCATGTGGCTTGCAAGGTTCCCTTGAATAAACGTGGTTAAATATGGATCCTTGCGGCCGGAGAGAAGTCCTGTGTTTAGCCAAGTGGTCATTACCCCAATGTCAGTGATTTGAGTTGGAACATAATGGAAGATTTCGATATCCTTAGGCCAGAATACTTGACTAAATTCAAAAATTATATTGTTTACAATTCCGATTCCTGAGAACAAAATTAAAAACAAATGAAAAATGTCAATAACTTTGTGAAAATCTTAATGGCAGTTTAATTGTTAAGTGGAGAAATCAAAAATGAAAATATTTGAATTATGTAAAACAAAGGAAGATACATAAGAAATAAATGAAAATAAAAAAAGAAAATTATGACAATTCTATTTCATATTATTTGGATTATTCGAGCTACTGCTCTTATTTTGAGTGTTATTTTTACAATGTTTTGGTCAATGTAACTTTTAAACTTCTTTAGGTGTATCTTATCAAATTTTCATTCTTGAATTCAATAAGAGACACATGAAGTTTGGAGGTTACATTGACTGAAACTTTGTGAAAATGATACTCAAGATAAGAACAGCAATACAAATAATCCTCATCTCAAATATTCAAAAACGTAAGTCAATTTCATAAAAAATGAAAGTGAAAAAAAAATGTTTATATGAAAGAAATAAAAAAAAAAACCCTGCATTTTTTTCATTTAAAGACTCAAACAAAAACTTACAAAATTTATTAAAATCTCTCTGTGGAATGGTCTCTACCAAACTACTGTCAATTTTGGAGTATATAGACTTGAAACTTGATATATGAGATATTTAGGCCTGAGAAACAAAATCGATTTAGTTTTAACCATTAAAAATGGCTGCTACAAGGTCAATGTTAAAAAATTTGGATTAGCAGGTATAGTTTGATGTAATGTGTATGCTCCACACATGCACAAACATCTACAGTTATACTTTTAACTGCATTAATTTGTCAAGTTTTGATATGCATGAGTCATTATCTTAGATGTTAGCGAATATCACTAGAAAGCTAAATATTTTGGTTTCGATTCTAGCTCCCAAATCATTTCTTTTTAAACTTCTGAAATCACTCCCATACATTAGGTACAATAATCAACAGAGAATTGACTGTATAATAATAAATGCAAAATCTGCATAAATTAAAAGATCATATTTTACAACCAGGCAATGTGGGGCAGCCTACTAGCTTTAGATAAAGTTCAGAAATTTATAATATACTGCGCATATATACATTATTAATCTACACCTATTTTTTTTTAAATATAGGATAGCTTCATCATTCAAGATGCAATGCAAAATCAGTAATTTAAAAAAATTTATCTGATGCCACCGCTGAAACCTCAACTAAAATACACTTTCTTGGATATCAGGTTAAGATCAAACAGTAGTATCTCTATTTAAAAAAGTACAATAATAATGGATGTCCATCGAATGGAAATATGTCCTAACTTCTAGGAGAATGACACCCATAACCAGATATATTCTGAAACTACATTAACCAAAACTTTTACAGAAGCATGTTTCTGTCTGTTTGAACAAAGATGGTACTATAATATCGTGGGGTTCTGCATTTGCCTCAGATACCCAACAGAATGAAAATGTTTTTTAGCATGGTAACAATATACAATAGATGAATGATGCAACTGGAATTTTCACAAGTCCCACTCATTTTTAATAAGCCTTTTAAAATAGAAATAATATAAAAATATTTTTAAAATGACATTATATAAACTACAGTCTTAAATTTAATATGGACAATGAAAAAGATAATGTAAATGAAGCAGTGGTTTCCAAAATGAAAGAAAAATGAAAATCTTCCCAAAAAAACAATAAGTGTAAGAATAGAAAGGAAAAGTTACCAGCTTCAAAGTATATTTTGTGTTAGGCAACTGTTTTGCAGGGAGAAAATAATTTGTATTCTTAATTACAGATTTTTATAGTTAGAACTAATTTGTAGACATGTAGAGACTAATGGACTTTACAAAAGATGGATGATGAGTCGAGGTTATAGTCAGCTAATGTACTTCCTAACTTCCGGCATTGCATTACTGGAAGTGGTGATTGGGCAAATCAGTTTCTTCACTTTTTCACACCTATATCCCCCCTGCGCATGTACTCTTTTTTTTTTTTTAATTACATTTTTCTGATATTTTTATATTTTCATTAATATATGTTTATTATATAAATTCAGATAAAAAACTTATTTTTATAAATTTCATCAACATATTTCTTACACCACATCATCAACATATTTCTTCACATAAAATAAAAACTTATTTTTTTAAATTTTGTTATGAAAAGTGCAAATAAAGACTAATTATGTTATTTTTATCTTTTTATAATTTTGTTGATTTTTATTGTATATTTTTCAATCGTTGCTTCTGGTAGTGCTACACCAGAAGTTAGGAAGTACGTTAGCCGACTATAACCAGAATCGAAAGTGTTGAATGAAATTTTGTCAGTGTTATGGTGTTGGATGAATAGAAATTTCGAAAAGTTGGACAGCCATTGTTACCTTATTATAGCTACATATATCTTTGTTTTTTGCATTCAGAAAAAAGGGGGTTTTATTGAACGAAAGAGTTTGTTGTAACATGGAATCTTACAAGATTACAAAGGCAAGAACAAAAAACAGCCAAATTTTTTTTAATAATCTTTCATAGTGTGAAGTAATTGCATCCTAAGATTGGAATAAAAAAAGGTTTTGATGCCATTGGATCTACTTTGAAAACCTATTTCCTTGGCCCTCTTAGCTTTGGAATTCCGTCCTTATTCTCTCAAGCACACCAACATAGAGAAATTTAAATATAATGTGAATAAACATCTTGTTGTTTAACTCCCTAACTAGGTACACCCTATAAATCTCGCCCCTTTCACAATAGCCTCTTAAACATTAGTAGCAATACACCTTGGTTAGAGTGAATAAAAATAAAAATTAGTTTAAAATATTAATTTTCTTTATTATTGCAAATGTAATATAAATAAAATTGTGCAATCACTTTTCGCATGTGTATACACACGTTTCTGACCCTCTATATGATTTACAGATGTTTTGTTCTTTAATTTACTTTTATCTGATTTTAATTTCGTTTTAATACATTATGCAATTGCATTTTTTTTTTTATTTTAATAAAATAACAAAATGCAATAGCATAATGTACTAAAACGAAATTAAAAAAGAAATCATGATTTTACATCCATTTAGTTTCTTTGTAAAAAGTTGAACAGTGTGATTCCTTGTTAATAACAAAAAGGAAAAAAAAAAAGAGAAATCCTGAGCTTCCAAAATTTAAGTGATTTGAAAGCATTTAAACTGTTAAATGAAAACTCATTTCCAGCTCTAAAATTCTTAGCAAATCATGTATTAAATCTAATTTGTCTGTGTCTTCATATTTTCAAACTATCTCCTCTGAAACTAAAAGTCACAGAGTGGCACTAGGGGCCCTCAAATGACTGGGTTTTTATGGACTGTTTCTTTTATGGGTCTTTAGCCAGTTAAAATCGTTTTTAAGGAGTTAAAAATGGGTCAAAATTGAAAAAAATCGTTATATATTTTGTACATTCATCTTAGTTTATTTTTAATCAGTTCATATGCATGTCAGCAGCTTTGAATGCTACAGTTTTGTTTTTGGTTTTGGTTCTAGCTGATGGCACCCAAATACATTGTTTTTTACTTTTGAAATCATGACTTTATAATATATACAAAATCTAGACAAATTAAAATATCATATTTAAGCGCATTTTATGGCCGGGCAAAGCTAGGCGCCCCTCTGCTAGTAAAAGATATGAATCCAATGATTTCACAGAGATTAACAAAATTAGTTATACTAGCAAAAATATGCTCTATGTGGTTGTATATTTTTGCTAACTTGGAAGGATGGTATCACGACAAACCCGCCTGCACTATTCTACCCACCCATCCCATCACAAGGTGGGGAGGAGGGATGATCTCATGACAACAGAACAGATACTACACTACACTGCTGAATTGAGTAGTGAAAGATAGTACATTAATAGAAGTAATAGTAGTTTCAGCTTCAGATAAATACTAAATACAAATACCAAATCTCTATTAGTAATAATCTCATTTCATTATGTCTCCATTTTTTTAATATCGTTCAAATGATTGCATTTTTGTGGACCATTTTTCATGGGCCTTTATCTGGTGAAAATAGTTGCTAAGGGAGTCAAAATTGAAACAAAGGAAAAGTGTTAAGTTGACTTAAACTGCTCTTCTATGTATGCACAAATATATATACATTTGTACATTAATTTTAGTTTCTTTTTAGTAATTTCTTATTTAACTGATAATAGCTGATTTGGTAAAGTAGCAGGCTAGAGCGCTTTCAATTTGGGCTTAGGTTCTATCTGATGGCACCGAAGTCATTTTTTTTTTTAAAACTGAAATCACGACTATCTATTGGGTACAATATAATAATAAATAACCGATAGAGAATTGACTATAAATATAAAATCTGCATAAATTAAAATATCATATTTAAGCGTATTTTATGACCAGGCAATGCCGAGCACATGCTTGTATTAGGTAATAATTACTATTGTGACAAATTATTTTAACTGAAATACAGTTGGGAAATTAGTCAAAAACAATTTATTTTGGTTTAAATCATTTGTGATCTATTAGTGCGAAAAAATAAGTTTAATGGAAGCCATTTTTGTTTAATCATGTAATGTAAACAAAATGGCTACTTTTTTCAGAATCGATATTTACACAAACTTCTATTAAATATAAGTTTTTTTTCTTTTTAATCCAAAGAAGTCACAAATGAGTCTTTCAAGCAAAAATTTTTTTTTATCTAATTTTCGAACTGTATTTCTTTTAGGTAATAATGATTACTGACTTTTATAGCATTTTGGTTAAATTAGTAATTTAATGATTAAAAAATATAATTAAATTTTAATCTTAAATTATTAAAAAAATTAAATAATTTGGTTACTAAAAAAAAAAAAAAAATTAAATAAAAAATTCCTGAACAGCATCAGCTTGGCCCAACTAGTACAGAAAAAGATAGGTTTGGATTTTAACTAGTATTGTTCATTATTTTTATTGCATCGATAATGTTTTATATTTAAAATCTTTTGGAAAATAATTCCCTTCAACACCTTCGTAAGAAAAACAGTTTCTTCCAGATTTCTGCCTATATTTTACATATAAACAAAAATCAAGAAATATCTGTATGATATACGTACCTATAATGAAATAAAAATATCATATTCCAAAAATCATATAAATTGATCAAGTAATTTTATTTTTACATAAATTTAGTAAGCATTAAGTATTATTGAGTTATCCTCGTTTTGTTTTGCGAGACACTTTTCAAAATAGCGAAGGAGTCACCTTCCTTATTTATGAGTATGATGTGTTATTTTTCAATAATTGTGTCAAATGAGAGATTCTTGTGCATTATTAATTGTTGAAAATAAAACCACCAATTTACATGATTTTTGGAATTCAATATTTCCAATTTTTTTACATTTGATTTTTTAATATAGGTGGAATCCTTGGCAAAAACAGAAAAACTTAAAAAAAAAAAAAAAAAAAAAAAAAAAAAAAAAAAAAACTCTTATGTTGGCTTTTAGTTTGATTTTCTATTAAGCATTCTGCCCTTTATCTCCTTGATGAAAATCCCAAGAGTTTTCTCCCCTTTTCTTACCCATGTTTTGTATGGCTTCCACCTTGTCGGAGGGCAATGGTGGATCAAACAAAAGTTCCCCACTCTTCAACACACCGAGTGGGACAGCCACAATGACTGCATCCGCTTGTATTTGCTGACGATCTGTTGTCCGTATCAAAAGTTTCTTTTGATCTGATCCAGCATCAGAAGTGACAAAGATTTGACGGACAACTTTGTTCATCTCAAGATCCAATGGTCTTTCATTAAAGCTTATACCGCTCAACAACCTGGAAAAAAAAAATCAACATTTATACAGATTCTCTTTCTTCATCTTTAAGAAAAAAAAAAAAAAGGAAATTTATTCAGATATAAAAATAAATATTAGATTTCATTTAATTGATATAAAATGAAATCTATTTATTTTTATATCTGAATGTCTGATTAAGTATATACAGTTTTGAACACAAAAGTTTGGTTTGTTTAGTTTATGTTTTTGTACCTGAAATTTTGGTTTGGTTTGTGAATTTTTGTACATAGAGGTTTGATTTGGTTTATGTGTTTTGAATTTATTTGAGACTAAATACCTATTTATCTTTCTCCTCACATGGGCAAAGTTAGGCATAAAGGTCAGATTTTTATATGGGGGATATTCAGCTTCCTCAAGTAAGAAGCACTCTAGAATGTAACAAAAAAAAACAAAAAAAACTAAAATTACCTCAGTTAAGGATTTCTTTTTCACAGACCAAGAACAGAATACATACTACACTTTTATTCTAGCCTGAAAACCAAAAAAATTAGGGTTGATGGTAAAACTAGCAATATTTCAGTTCTAAAAATATAAAAACACAAGAAAAAATCTTAAATTAAACAGTTTTGTTAAAAAAAAAAAAAAAAAAAAGTTCTTTCTTTTAATTCTGCAGTTGAAATTTTATTTCATCTTTAAATTTACTAAAAAACAAAAAATATTTTACAAGTTGGTAGCCATGAAATCGATACAAGTGCAAAACGACTTGGATTGATGTATCAAATTACTTTCAGTTTCATAGCGCAACTTTTGATGCTTGTCCATAAAAATGTACAAGTGAAAAAAAAATTGCAGTTCCAAATAAATCAACAGAAAAATTCTTTGATATACTTGCATATCAACAAAAAATTGGGGAAAATTATCTAGTAGATTTTAATTAAAAATATAAATCATTTTTATCATATTTTTTCTCATTTTCCATCAATTATAACTTGGTGGAATGATTGACTGACTTATCTTCCCTATTTTACATGTACTTGTGCCCTTATCAATAATGAATTAAAAAAATATAATATTTAGTCATATGAACCTTTCCAACAATCATTCGCTCTCATGAGTGTTCCCAACAAAATTCAAAATCCAATCATTATTCATTACCTGTCAGCAACTTCTTGGAATCCTTCTTCAATAATTGTGTCGAACGAGAGATCCTTGTGTGTTATCAATTGTCGACAGCTGATGTTGCTTGGAAGCAAATTCATTCGGGACATTGTGATGGCTGAAAACATTTTAGAAGACAACTGACCCTTTAGGCTTGAGTTCTGCTTATATAATCTATTCACAGCCATTTGTAAGGAAATTTCATCTGCATTTTCTTCTGCAAGTTTAACTGCGGCCGTTACAATCTGAAATGTATTAAAACAAAAATAACTTGCAATAATACCAATCAGATCACATACTCTTTGCTAGTATATATGATGAATGAACATATACTGTTCCACTGGCATGCTTCCTGGTTGACTACAATAAGATGGCCTTCAAGTTCAATGCAAACAAGTTCTTGTTGAGCCACTTCCTTAAATAATTAAATTCTTCCACCACTAACAAATATTATACTACCACTTTACATTCATTAACTCTTCTCCTTGAGTGGCCTTCGGCTCTTGATATGTGATGACTCCTTAATAAAAAACTGTGTCCATCCAAAGGAGGTAATGCCTGAAAGGACAGTCTCATGACAACAGAACAGATACTACAGTACTTCCACCACCAAACTGAGTATTGAAAAATAGTAAATATAAAGAAAAACAAATGTTAGAACTCCTTCATACCAACGCCGCAATTTGTACCAACTCATCTTAAAGCGTAATTCACAATACAAACTCTCAACATCTGTGCTCTCTCTAGACTGTACAAAATTCAACTGACTGCCCCCCCCCCGCCTCACATCATTCTTATAGTCACTAATCTCCTCATATGCAAATTATTGGCACCTATATAAAGAAGCCATCAACAAACTCAAATTCTTTTTTTTTTTTTCTTCCCTGATCCTGTCACCTGACAGGCCAAAAAGATGTGCGGTAACTTGTGAGTAGTTTCAACATTTTATTTGCCTTTATATTTTTACACCACAGTACAATTCGTCTGAAACAATTTAGTAAACTAATCTGAGCATTATAAGATAGTAATAGTATCAGTAGCCCTAGATATATCTAAGGCCCTTAACATGTATGGCACAATTGTCTTCTCATGAAAATCAGATCCTATGGTATTACTTGATGAATACTTAACATAATTAAATCCTTCTTAAATAAGAAAAGAATTCAGGTTGTCCTCGATGGTCATATGAAAAAACAATAAGAAATGTGAGAGTACCTCAGCGGTTGATCCTTGAACCTTTATTATTCCTGATATTCAGAAATGACCTCCCAGGTAAAATTGTCTCGGAGATGGGTATCTTTGCTGATGACACCACTCTCTATAACAAACACAAGGGGAAAACGAATGAACATGTATCCAAGGCAATGGCAGAAACACTAGAGGAAGACCTCCAGTCTGTAGTGGAATGGGAACAAAAATGGATGGTCACAATGCTGCCAAGACTAAACTTCTTTCGTTTAATAACTACAAGAAACCTTCTCAACCACTAATAGCCATGGCTAATGATACATTACCTAAACGTACTTTGTTCAAACTTCTTGGTTTAACGTTCACAGGGAACACAAGTTGAAACTGATACATTGAGAGCATTGCTAAGGCTGCTGCAAAGAAGGTAGGCTCTCTCTACTGTGCTAGAAAGTTAATTATGCCTGAGAGTATCCTTTACCTCTACAAGGCCACCATATGTGCAGTATTGTTGCCACATTTGAATCGGTACATCTGCTACTAGTCTCTCCCTCTTAGACAGAGTTCAAAAGAGTTGCCAACCTAATAGGTCCTGCACTATCAGCTACGCTTCAACTTCAACAAAATGGTGCATCCTTCTGCCTATTCTACAAGTATTTTAATGGATGCTCCAACAGAATTACAAGCCCTCATACCCTCCACTCGACGGAAATACCTCCAACAAACCAGACCCGCAGCAAAATCCCACCCCTACACAGTAGAAATCCCTAGATGTAAGAAAGCCTTCTACTCTAACAGTTTCTTCCCTAGGACTGCTAGACTTTGGAATTCCCTTCTAAGTTCCTGCTTCCCTGATTGTACTGACATGCAGAAGTTCAAATGTAATGTAAACAGACATCTTGCTGCTTAATTCCTTACGTAGTACCCCTACAAATTATATCCCAGATAGTAGCCCCTTACATGAAAGTAGCACTGCGCCTTGTTTGGAGTGAAAATGCAATAAAAAATTTTTAAAAAAATATTAGTAACACCATTAGTTATAGATGTGTGGGTGCGCTTTGGTATAAAGAAAAAGTAAAGGGGGATAGTTTGCGATGATGTGACATGTTAATAGTTTTTGAAGTTAAACGTGGTAGGTTAGATATGTTTGATTTACTGCAAAGTTTTGACTTGTCAAGTGTTTTTGGTCATATGATTAGATAATTCATTAAAGTTGATCTCTTTAGAATTGCTGAACAGATTATAGTTAAGGAAGGCATGTTTGAGATCAGGAAGGAATGAATTCAATGTAGTAAAGATTGCATAAAACATATGTTCAAGCAAAATTGTCTATGTGTGAATATAATTCTAGTTAGATGTCCAAGGAAATGACAACCAACACAACACTAACACCTCTCCTCAGATTTTAGTTGGACTAACTCAAGAGTTTTGAAGTCATTTAAAAATGTGCTTTCTTTAGTCTGTCACGTTTACCTTAGAAATAAAATTTTGATTGATAAATGCACAGATTTAATGAACACATGCCAAGAATAGAAGTTCTTGCTTTTAGCAATAGTATTCCTACCAGTCCTAGGTTTTGATTTGGCTCTTTGATGATAATGAGCAACATCAGCTTGTGATATTATTCTTTCAACCCGCCATCTTGGATTAGAACATGCTTGTTGACTTGAAATGATAAAACCTTTTATCAGTTCACATGTTTACTCCTCATTTTTGCAGAACTGTCACTTTCGGTGGCTAAGTCATAGAAAATAATATCAAAGCCGGAGGAAGGTTACTTTTGCTTTCACACTCTCTTTCCTGTTGAATTTTGACAGAGGTGGATGTGGAATACTTTGAACAACCACGATTAACTGCTTTCAGTTTCCAGAAATAGGAACAAACATGTGAAGGTGTCATTTTCTCTTGCAAATTTTTATTTCAAGTCAACCACCAGGTGAGTATAATCTTAATTCAAGATGGCTAGCTAAAAGAATTAACCCATTACTAGATGATCAGAAATCACATTGAAGGTTAACTGACACTTAGCTACTCTTTAACTATACAACTTAACAATTCAAACAATATACTATTTTGAGAATTTTTCTCTTACAGAAAAAAAATTAAGGTTTTTTTTTTATCATTGCTTTTGTCTCAAAATAATGGAAACAATCTTTTTGGAATTATTGTAAATTAAACCCACTGCTCCAAAAATGAAGTCTCAAAAAAAATAATAATAATTTTCAGACAATTACAGGCAAAAACCTTTAAACACTTGTTCAATAAATAAAAAGTACAAAAAACAATTATTTAGAATTTATAGTGAGGATCTGTTTGCATATTAATTTAACTTAAAATGAGCTCTCATTTATAAGCCATTGCAGCATTTTAGAATAGTTATCCAATCTTTTTTACTATGGATGCTCAATTTTTTATTGGAAATGGTCTTTTTATTTAGGTAATTGTGTTTGGTTTAACGACACTCAAACTTAGCGATAAAATAAAATTGAATGGCCTCATGGAGGATCACTGTGTTAAATTTATATGCAAAACTGATCCCCCATTCTAAATTCTGAAAAACATTTGTTTTGCTCATTTTGAAAAATGATTGAGCAAAGTGTTAACTTACAAATTTACCATTTTTCCTCTATTA
Source organism: Euprymna scolopes (assembly GCF_053919585.1). Classification (NCBI taxonomy): domain Eukaryota; kingdom Metazoa; phylum Mollusca; class Cephalopoda; order Sepiida; family Sepiolidae; genus Euprymna; species Euprymna scolopes. The sequence continues at coordinate 98,999,956 of NC_136497.1, read as the reverse complement.
TAATGGAAATTATGACTAACTACTTCTGTAAGGAAATTGTCCTAGGGGTGGGGGTGATACTAATTATGACAAAAATCTTGCAATGTTTGAGAATTTGAAGAAAAATATGTCGACTAAATGTGAACAGAATATTATGAGATTTGAAAAATAAACAAAAAGTAATTTCTAGGTTAGGTTTATATACAGAGAAATAAAAAATTAAATGAATGCAAAAACAATAGAATAGCTAGCAAATGGGAAATATCAGAGTGAAGTCAGACTAAACAAAAATGTTTCTTTCGCATAGGCTCTCACACTGGGCTCTCAAACAGTATGCTACATGGAAGAGTGTCAGAAAACTTTGTAACATCAAATAAAGTAAAAATTCCTTTTGTGTTTTTCGAGTCTTCCATTGTAAACTAGTCTGCAATCAAAAGATGCTTGAAAAAAATGTAAGAACTCTCCAATGGAAAAACTGGCATTTCTTATTTTGTTTTATGTAATGTGGCTCCCAGCAGAAAAAAATAATAATAAATAGAGCAACCATGTTATACACCTATATCAAAGAGTATAAAAGTGAGGGAGGAATCTAGGGATCAGCTAAAATTGAAATTAAAATAGCATCAAAATTATTTCCACTGACCTTTTGATAAGTTTGTGTGATGTTGTCCAGACTTTTTCCTCTGTAGATTTTTTGATTGTGACCGTCTATCAAATAGGCAGATTTAATGAGCCGCGTAGTCACCTCATATGCCTCGAACATCTTGACCATCTCATTTAGAGGATCTCTTGAATCAAACAAAAGTATGCCCAAATCAGCTTCAACACCTTAATGAGAGAAATTAGAATCCATGTAAATTTTATTTGAACATTTTTTTTAACAGTTTTATAAACAAAAACATTTTCTATCAACAAAAAGTGAAAAAATGTTTATTTTTCTTAAATAACTCCCTGACAAATAGAACAAAATTAACATCAATATTTTGTATATTACTTTAATTGGAATTCATTATTAAGATGAGTATTATTTATTCATTTTATTTATTGCGAACTATTATCCTCATCTTTCTTAGTTGTTGTTTCACAGCGTTTCAGCCAACTATTCTTCTGGCCTTCGCCAGGTGGTAACCGCAACGGATAGGAACTCTGAATATCCTAACTGCATTCTCAGCAATTACTGCCATCCATAGTTGTTGTCTCACCACATATTTGGCCAAGTAAGTCTCTGGTGCAGTGTATAGAGACGTTGAATTTCTATGGTTCCAGGTGAGAATTGTCTGAAGATACCAGTTTCAATCCTACCCAAAGCCGGCCAGAGGCTTACTTGGCCAAAAATGTGGTGAGACAACAACTATGCTGAGAATGAAGTTAGAAGATTCAGAGTTCCTATCCCGTCGCAGTTACCACCTGGCGAAGGCCAGAAGAATAGTTTGCCAAAACATCATGAAACAACAACTAAGAAAGATGAGGATAATAGTCTGCAATAAATAAATTAATCAATATTTTGTTCTGAATAGCCATTTCCTTTAATGATAGTTCATGTTGTCAAAACAAAATTGTAACTTGTTTTAATTTCTTTACAAATACAATGATTCACTTTTTCCAAATTTTTTTAGATGAAAATTGCTAATTTGTATTATTTGAACTACTGTTCTCATCTTGAGTGTTATTCTCACAATATTTCGCCTGATGTAATCCAATCCATAGCATAACGGATAAAGCATTAAGTAAAATTCAGTTCTAAATGACACTCGTTTGGAAGTTGAAAGTTCAATCCTCAATGCAGGTAATACTAAGAATACAATTGCGAATTGCTCAACACTACTATCCGATCATGATCCTGTGGATTAAATAAAAGATTCCACTTAAAATTCCTTACAGATTCACAAAGTTTGACAGAAAGATTTCTAAGTTTGACAAGATACACTTGAAAGTTAGAGGTTATATTGGCCGAAATGTTGTGAAAATAACACTTCAGATAAAAGCAGAAGTTTTAATAATCCAAATAATATAATATTCTTGCTCGAAATATTTCTTGTGGAGAAGACATCTTTTGTGCATCAAATGTGCCTAGAGTCGGAAAAGACCAGTGGTTGAGAGTAGTTCCCTGTGCAGAATATACGACTACAGCTTGGTAGTTTATGTTGTTCACAACACAATCTATATATCTATAAAAGTGAACGTGTCTGTGTGTCTGTGTACATTTCCCTATGCAATAACTCTGTCAATTTTAAGTCTACAGACTCGAAATTTGATATACAGGGTACTGAGATTTGGGAAAATCTTTGTGATCCGTTTTTGGCCAGAAATTTGACTGTGAAGGGGTCAAAGTTCAACGATGTGACCTTTGAGAACTCTACCAAACTCCTCCGACAATTTTGGGTCTAAACACTTGAAATTTTAGATATCGGTTCCTTGGACATGGATCTAATTTAATAACTTGATTTGAGTCCAAAACAATAGATGTTAAGGGGTCATAATAGAGGTCAAAGTTTTTTAAAATTGACCTCTGCGATCTCTACCAAATTACTCAGACAATTTCTGGTCTAAACATTTGAAATTTTACATAAAGGGTATTCAAAGATAGGGCAAGCTTTTTAATCGGTTTGGGTCGAAAATGTTTAGTTACCAATATATAAATGTATGTATGTATGTATGTTTGCATGTCTACCTAAAACTTTTGACAGAGGCGACAGATTTTACCAAGATCAGTATCGTTTTGAAGTTAGACCTTTCAAATGACAAATATCGAAAAATTGGCTAAAAACATTAATATCCCCACCTTCAACTGGGCACTTTTCTACAAGGGTGAGGTGATCGCTTTTTTCACCAATATTTTTTAAAGTCATCCTCTCCTTTCGATTGTCTAGCCTTAATTTAAACATAACTCACTTCCGGTGTGGTGGTGGTCATAACAGCAAAGATGTCTCAGGTTTTTTGCCATTCTTTTCCTCCTTCGTGGTACGGGTTCGAGCCTGCCTTCCTACTACCACTTTTTGTTTTTGCTCAACATACACATTCAAACACCCGGGCAACGCCAGGCTGAAATGCTAGTAAAAAAATACAAGGATGTCAGTTGCGAGATTTATAGCCTTTGTGACACGTTGTCTAGTTCAAGAGCAGTTCTACTCGCAATGAATCCAAGTGAGGTACAAAGACGGCAAGAATGACAAAAGGATGAGGCATGAGGATACTTTTCACTATAAGTAAACTCTGACTAAATATTCAAAATCTCATTTTGTATTCACGACCCAAATAAAACCTCACTATAGCTAACCTACACTGGCTTTTACGAGGAATGGTGCACCTTCTCCAAGTGATGTTACCTCAAGTAACAGCACAAAGCCGGATATCCCACCAGACTAGACAAATTCTTGTTCTGGAATCTAGTAAAACAAGGAGACAACAAGAAAGATATACTATCACATATTTAAATGGTCAATTGGGGAGAGGGAAATTAGGTTCCCAATTTTTTTGCTAACTTGGTGTTTGAGAAGTAAAGGAGAACTTTAATGGAATGTGTTTCATTTAGAGATGAAGTGTTTGACCCAGGAAGGTACTGCTTTGATTTCTGAGAACTTCAACTGTAGTAAAATGAAAAAGAAACATAATTATTTATTAGATCCATGATAGTAATCACTCTGTAAGTGTCACCAGTATCACAAAAACTCCTCTGAAAAGGAGACTTCGTTGGTTTGGTCACATTCTTTGATGTCCTGAGAAAGAATTCAATCACAAAGAAAAGCGCGAAGGTGGCTAAATGAAGTGATGGATGGTGAAGATAGACAGAGTTGGTAGCCAGCCTCTGCGCTTTTGCTATGCATACCTGGAATTAGGAATTGCTGAAGTATGCTGAAAACTCAACTCCAATGGGTTTTTTTAACGGAAATTACTCCAGAAAAAGCATGAAACCATTTGATATAAGGAACTAAGAAAAAACTACTATCCAAAGTAAAAATTAGCTAATAATAAGTGTTAAATGGATAGATCCATAAAACAGCAATTCTTTCCCCTTTGTCAGTAACCTTGCTCATGGAATATGAGGACTAAGAAATAAAATAAGGGAAATAAGTTTAACAACGCTGCTAAAAGCAAATACAAGGTCCACTTTCTATTCTCCTATTAATGTAGATGGACTGCTCTTTATGTAAAGAATTTATTTGCAGCCGGCTTAACTCAATCTAGATTAACGCTGTTACAAGTTGTAATTAGTGGTGGGATGATTCATCGGAATCGTTAATTGTAAGAATCGTGTATTTTGGAGGGAATCTGAATCGCATCGTTAAAAATACCTTAGATTTACGATTCTTTCATTATGATTCTCTTATGTTTTTAAGTTGAACTGTTTGTTTGAAGTGAGATTAATGCTGTCAAAAATTTATGATAAAAACGTCATAGAACTTTTCATAGCATATTTAATATGATATACAAGAATTTTATTAACTACTTTAAAGGTGATCTTTATTTATCTTAATGAGTTTTCTTATACATAGGTGCTGTCTGTCTGTTTTGACACTTCGAGGCCCATGATTAGTTATCTGTCGCTCGGCTTTTTTGAAGTATCCAAAAACAAAAACGTTAGAACTACATATTATGCCGACTGACGGTTACGCTTAAGGTCTTTCGAAAACTCCAAAAGAAAACAATCATTTTGCTATCTGTTAAATAAATGCGGTAAGTGAATTTAATTTTTTTTCTTTTAGGCATTTACATTTCATTAAAATATTCTGCGAATGAAGCAATTACACATTTCTTCTGGAACTTCTTTGTATAACAAAAACAAAAAAAATGTGAAAAATTTACTAAAAAAGGAAAAAAGTTAAACTTTTTTTGAAAATCCTATTGAACTCTCTTTGCAAACTGACTAGTCACTCAGAGCCGTTCAACTAAAGGACTGTAAGGGCTTGGTCAATATTCACCGATGCCTGGTATCACAGTTGTGATGTGAGCATAGGTAAATGTTTCCCAACCCCTAACAAAAAATAAAAAGGTTGTCATAAACTTAGTTTTTTTTAGAGGTAATTGAGGTCGCTGACAACGAATCTGGTAATCAAATTTACCATTTGCATAGTATTAACCCCTGAACACAGGGACTATTTTCCGCCATTTTACATATTCCGTTTATGCGCGAGGTAACATAAATGACGGCTGTTGAATGTGCCTTCACATAGCAAACTGCCATTTCACATGGCGTACAAATCTTTTGTGGAACATTTAAAATTATATGAAAAGGAAGAAAAGTACTCCAAGTGGGGGGGAGGGGGAATGTCGAAAAGACATTTTTTCCCCCCAGAACATAGAATTTTCAAACTTTTGTTTTTTCATCAGAAGACAATTTAAAATTCGAAGAAAAAGTTGTCTAAAACAAAATTTAAAGAGAATACATTATAGTACTTTTGGGGGGGATTTTTTTTTTTTGTCTTACGTAGTTTTTAATGCATTTTGATGGATCTAAAACAAACTTTTCACAAGCGGTTTACAAAAACATGAGCAAACATTTTTATGTTTTTCGTTCTTTTTTGCACGCGTGCAGGGGGGGAGGTTCAATTATAGAACTTGTGTGGCTTAACAGGTGCTTCCACAATTTAATTTACCGTTTTTCCATAAGTGACGTGCCAACATTTACCAATTAGAATACCATTTAACATTTTTAGGAGATTTTACTGTTTTCTGTTTACATTGGGGGAGGTAGCAACAGGTTTGATTATCAGATTCGTTGTCAGCGACCTCGATTACCCCTGAAAAACAAATTAGAGTGGTCGTGTTCTGTTGTAGCGTATCACTATATTTACCATATATAATTATATAATAAAAATAAATATAGAAATAAACCAATTTATTTAGATTTAAAAAATAACATTATTATTGTTAAAAATATTTTTTAAAAAGTCAAATAAATAAATAGGAATAATTTGAGACGATTGAATATAAAAGGCTAAAAATTTAAATCAAAAATTTAGTTATTTTTAAATTTCATTTAGTAATAAGAATATTGTAGAAAGTGGAATAAAAAATCAGTTAGCGATTGAAGCTGCAAAAAAATAAAAAAAATGTTAAATTTTAAAGAGTTATCAAAAATAAAGAGAAAATAAGACAAAAAATGAATATCAAAAGATAAACAAAACATGTTATTCCCCTTGAAATTTGATGTTATTGTATTTTTGTTGAATTAATCATGACTTTCTTTTTCTTTTATATTTTTTTATATATAAAATAACTCCTGAAATTGATTGTTATTAATTTCATGGTGCATGTTTAATTCATTGTTAAAATATTTTTGACTTGTATCTTCAATGAAAGAAATTTTACGAAAAAATCAACTCGTTTTCGAAATTCACTTAATTGTATTTCCACTTTTTCACTGTACCAAATTTTTATCGCTACACAAAAACTTTATAATGGTATATATCAAAACAACAATTCCGCGGGAATCGGAATCGTACTTGGTATCGGAATCGTTAATCAACATTTTCCTGGAATCAGAAAAAATTTAGGAATCGTCCCAACACTAGTTGTAATCACCATAATAACACATTACAAATACAGACTTTCCTACTTCAAAATATTCATAGTATTGAAGGAGTTATTTATTAGCTGTACTTCCTCGGTAGTTTTCATTCTCGTTTTTTTGTTCTGGTTTATTTTATTAAATCCAAATTACATTATATATATATATATATAAAATATAATTATCCACCGACACATGTTTCATTGTCTACAACTCATCAGACTCGCTGAATCTAGCGAGATTCGAAATTAGGACCCCATGGTAAGACGTGTAACCCACTACTACTAGGCTATCTCACACAACTGAATGTATTGCGCTTCTTTTATGTAGATGTTATTTGTTTTGCGATATTTTTTGAATTAATTCAATTATTTATACGAAAATGCATATATATATATATATATATTTGTAAAAAAATTTAAAAAAAAAAAAAAAACGAAAACACACACACATTGTTTTATTTGGTCATTAAATTATTAATTGAATCAAATGGTTATAAACCTATAACTAATTTTGCTAAGATAATGTTTTAATCTCTACAAAATCATTTGATGTAAATAACTTTCAAAAATTGTAGTACATGAAGAATTTTAAAGGTAGAAAGAATGTTTTTATTTCAGTTAAAATGCTTTCAAATTTTGAAGAGTTACAAAGTAATTCATTCTTTTATTTTCAACTCTAATAAATTAAAATGGTTGACTTGTTTATGAAGAAACCAAATTGGAATCTGGTGGATTTAATTTTGTTTTTGTTTTTTTCAGTTAGCATTTTACATTATGCATTTTTTATTTCATAAGTGATTAACAAAAACAATGTGTAAGTCACAAATGTAAGAAACATATACACACTTTTATTAATATAGAGATTTCATCAATGTGGGGGGAGCAAAACAAAATAATATAAGGGGCAGATTAGTAGTAGAGCCCTACCAAGCCTTCCTAAGGGCAAAACACCCACTATTTTTTCAGCTAATGTACTGGAAAAAAGCAGGTCAATCTCTAGGAGGTAATGGGAAGAAAAAAAATATGAATGCATCTTAAAAATATTGGCAAAGAAATAAATGTTATTTTAACACTCCTTCTTGGACATACATTGAGGGAGGGGATAAGTATTCTTGATTAAAATTAACTCAATGTTTTTTTATTGCTAAACATTTCACTTATTTCATTTGGATGGCAAAATTGGGGTTACTCAATTAAAAGAGTGGGGGGGTATACTATTTTAGAATTGTTTGGTCTATTTACTTCTTCACAGGAGCAAAATTAAAAACAAATTCGGTTTTTAGTGTGGGGAAAATCCAGCTACTTCACCCCCCACCAAAAATAAAAAGCTTTCTGGATTGGGACAAAAGTAAAAATTACCTGAGTCTAGGAAGATCTTTAGTTTTCCTCTGTCCAAGGCCAGAACAGATGTTAGACTTTATGGGAAGCAGCAGCAGTGAATGCTATTTTTAAGTATCAATTCTTGATTTGTAAAACATTGTTAATCAGCAGTTTCTTTTAGCTAACAGTACAGATGCAAAAATATTCACCTGATTTCGTGTATAATATAAAAATCCTTTTGTGTTTTTTTTGTTTCAGATTCAACACATGTGAATATGCCACAGATCCAGCCCTCAGCAAACACAAGAGACAAACTATTATATGCACAGCGTAAGCATATATAACCTCATGAAACTCATATAATGCACAAGTTTATACACACACTCTCAGAGAGTAGAACTAATATATAAACACACACATTTACAATGCTTACCTGCAAACTCACACGATGTGATCTGAAACAAACATGGCTGCTCAACTTCTTACACACTAAAAAACTCATTTATCACTTGGAACATTCCTCAACATTTTGAATTCTCATTTATTACCTTTTTAATTTTTGTTGTCTTAACAATTTGTCAATAAGCTTGATGCATTTGTATATGAATCTGTTTTTATTTTGATATTTTCTCATCTGCAATAACTTTAATCTGAACTTTTTTAACAAAATGGACAAAATGATGTGGCGCAATGGATAAAGTATGAAGCAAAATTTAGTTGTAAGTGACTCTCTTCTGAAGGTTGATTGATCAATCCTCAGTGCGAGCAATACAAAGAATACACTTGCAAATTACTTAAGATTTCTAACTGATCATGGCTGACGGAAGGATAGCATGTTATCCTGCAAATTAAGTAAAAGGTTCCATTCAAAATTCTGTGCAGATTCCAGAGTTCGACAAGATACATCTGAAGAAGGTTAGAGGTTACATTGGCCAAAACATTGTGCAAATAACACTCAAAATGAGAACAGTGGTCGAAATAATCCAAATAATACTCAAGTTCACTAGTTTACAACATAAAATAGTGATTAAAAACTAGTAATATTCAAAAAACCCAACATGGAGTCATAAAATTTCAGAAAAGATTGTAAGGGAGATAATCCAAATTTCCTGCATAAAAAAAAAAAAAAATAGTATCATATTTACTTTAGTTACTTAGGGTTGTTATTTAAAAAAAACACCAAAATCTTCATCTATAGATAAAACTTGATGTGATATTCGAGTGTTCTATACAGAAAAAAAAAGTGTATTATGTAAAATTTACCTGAAAAGACAATGGAAATGGTCCCAAATTTGTAAGTACCCTCTTAACCTAAGAGACATAGGGGGGTGGACCGCCTTTACAACTTTAACTATTATATTTTTAGTGACATTTATATCATATGTATTAAACTGTCTGAGGAAGATAATGGAAGTGGTCCCGAATCTATGTGCTTAATAGCTAGCTGCCCCCTCCTCTTTGCAACCCATGGAGGACAGCAATCCTTTAGAACTTCATCTAATTTTAATGTAATTTAAAATTATATGAGAAACACAACTTTTTATGACTAGGAGGTGAAATGAGAGGAAGGAGGAGTAGTAAAAACAAAGAAACCACACAGTGTCATTTCAAAAATGGCAGAGACTTGATTTTAGTTTTATGTATCGCTTCAATATTTCTTTCAACTTTTTAAAAGGTAAAACGGTAAACTTGTTTTTTGCCTAAATAAAACAGTTCTGTTCAAGTTCTATAGAAGTACAGTCTTTTCTTTCTTTTTTTTTAAGCGGTTGGTGCTTAAAGTGGTTGCTAATTTTTATCGATTAGTTTTGTCTGATCTTGCACAATGGTGAATGTATTTGTTTTTTGATTTTCATAGAATAGTCCATCACGTACATTATCCAATATCCATCGTAATTTCTTTGGCAATACTTTATATTGAGTAAACCATTATTATACTTCATAATATATTTCAATTTTACTTTGGTACAGTGGTATGGCTTTTGAACGAGATTTTTTTTTTTTACTTTCTTTTCGCCTCAGCATTCAACGTGAATTTGATGACTTACTGGGTTTTCGTGTATGCTGAAAATGAATATCACATTTAAATTTGGGGCAGACAAGTAATTTTCTGGATATTAAGACCTTTACTATCCAATGTAATCCATTATGTTTTCACTGGAGGCCATGTTTTTTTCCCAACTGAAAAGTACTAATGCGAATGTGTTACAAAACACCTTCCTCATCCCTATGTTAAGAATGGTGAATGCCACTGACACATTATACATTGAAAAAAAAGTCTTAATTTTCAGAAAACTATTTATCTGCCCCAAATTTTAATGTGATATTTGCTTTCAGCATACCCGAAAACTTATAAACATCATCAATTTAAGATGATCGTTAAGATGGAAAGAAAGTAAAAATATACCAAAATTAAATTATAAATGAGAGCATGAAAAAGGGTGGGTTGACTCCTCCCCTTCCTTTACGTTAATTTCGTTGTCGGTAATTTGCATTCATTCTCAGCCTACATTACATTTTAATTTCACAATGACGGCACTAAGGACTTATTTGCCAAAATTGGGGCTAAGAAATGTCAAATTTCAAACACAGTGAAATGGTTGAAGGAAAATCCCTCACTGACGACTTCAATTGAGTCAGGAGCAGCAGACGTAGAAAGATGGCTAAATGAATTGGATGATTTATTTGACCAAATTATTTTAAAATCTCCCCAGGAAGAGGGGTTGATGCTTTGCCAAGATTCAGAAATATTTTCTTCCGATATTAGGAAAGTATTACATAAATTGAAGTCTGGTCATGAGGTTAAAAACCTGCATCTCTTCAGCCTTTAATGTTGGATTTGGAATGTCCAAATTTTAGTGGGTCTCCTTAGAACTTTCCTCAAAAGATTTGATTTGTGTACCCCCAATTTGGGGGAGGCGGATAAATTGCTTCTTAAATGTAAATTGAAGGGGAAAATTAATGACTTAACCTCTAATATAGATGTCACCTCCAATAACTATATTGTTGCCTTAAATTGTTTGAGGGAGACATTTCTGAATCCTTCCATTATCAAAGATCGAATATTGGCGGTGCAGATAATGAAATTGGAGGAACTCAAAACCTTTGTTGAACAAATTAAACTGGACTTGTCGGAATTAGATAAGTCTTTCGGAATGGACTTTTTTAAAGAATGTTCTACAATGGTTGTGCATATATACTGTTGCATATTGTGTAATTTCCCTATTAAGGTTAGAAGGGAATTAATGTCAAGAACAAAAGAACGTTATCCTTCATTCTTATCTATCATATTTCACTTTTTAACATCATAGAATTTCTACAGGCAGCACCTTTGAATATAAAGAAGTGGGAAAGTTTTCCGCTCAAACCACTGTTTTTTTTTTCATCTGAAGTTCAACACAATATGGCAGCCAACTCCAGTAATAAGATCGTTAATCGTAAAAGAGGCTTGAATTCCCCAAAACATCTCCTATGGTGTGCTGTGATGCTTGTGACAGTTGATACCATTTTGACTGTGTTGGGGTGAGTTAGAAGGATACTTTCAGGAAATGGAATTGTCCAAAAAAAGTAAATCACTAAACTCCTTTAAATCTCTCTTTAAACTCAGTATTCATTAAATTATTGACAGTCAATTCATTCATCATAAGCAAAGTCACACATAGTTCTTAAAAAAAAATAAATAATAAAACCTACAATGATTGGTTAAGTTCTTGTGACCAATAGAATTATTGACTTGTGGATTAATTGACATAGTTACCTTGTATTTAATATTTGGAAAAAAGTAATGGATACCCATTAATTCTTCTTTCCTCTTTTGGCAGTATATCAGAAATTGCATGACTTTTTTATTTTTTTTTACATGGGGATCACCACTTATCAAGGCCCGGAAGCCACTCGGGGATAAAGGTTATTTTGTGTACAATAATCAATGGGATAATATCATAGTAATAGTTGGTATTGGAGATTTGATAAAGTGTCTTACTTAAGGGGGCGATTAATCAGGAATTTGTTTATGTTGGACGTGAAGACGTCCAAGTTGTAGTCAGGTCGGAAACAGGCAAGCGGAAGAGAGTTCCACAGGCATGTACTTCTCAGAAAAAAGCTATGTTCATGGAATCTACGTTTTGATTTAGGCACAGATAAAGAGTGGGGGAAATTACTGACAGTGGTTTTAGCTAGACGGGTGTTTATCATGAAGGATTGACGAGAGGGGACCAGAGATTGGAGCTCGGACGAGCACTTGCCATGGAAATAACGATAAAACAAAGACAGGCTCGCAATGTCTCTTCTGTGGGAGAGAGGTTGCAGGGAAGAGAAGAGAGCATCCCCCACTAAGTCATGAAGTCTATTTTGTACTTTGTCAAGGCAGGATAGGCTGTTTTTTGAAGCTCCAGCCCAGATGTGGCAGCAGTACTCCATCTTTGGACGTACTTGGCTTTTATAGAGATAGAGAATTGCATCAGTAGTGAGATATCTTCTGGAGCAGTAGAAGGATCCCACCATTTTCCCAGCAGCCCGGGCAACAGACTTGATATACATGTTCCATTTCAGATCAGGAGTAAAGGTCAAACCCAGAAGCTTGTCAAAACATGGGGCCTCTCCCAGACGAGAGCCATCCATCACAATTGATGCCAGATGGGGATCAGAGTGTTGATGATGTAAGGATAGGAGTTTGGTTTTAGATGCATTAAAGATAACCAGACACGTCTTCCCCAACTGAACCACGCTCTCGAGATCAGAGGAGAGAGAATCAGAGAGAACTTTGTCATTTACAGCCTTTGATGTGTTGCTGTAGATGGTCGTGTCATCAGCATAGATGTCAACGAATGATTTAAGTATGTGTTTAGGGAGGTCATTGATGTAGATCAGGAAGAGAGTTGGGCCCAGGATTGACCCCTGAGGGACTCCAGCATTAATACTGCAGGCCTCTGATGTTTTGTCCATCGATCACTACTCTTATGAGCCTATCAGAGAGAAATGATTTAATGATTGAGAAAACATTTCCAGTTATATCGTAGCTGGAAATCTTGTGAAGTAGACCCTTATGCCATACCTTGTCGAAGGCCTTTGATATGTCAAGAGCAATTGCCCTAGAAAGGAAGCCTTTGTTGAGAGATTCACTAATCCTGTGAGATATAACCAGGAGCTTGTCAAAACATGAAGCCTCCCCAAGACGAGAGCCATCCATTTCAATAGATGCTAGATGAGAAACATAGCGTTGATGATGTAAAGTTAGGAGCTTGGTTTTAGATACACTAAAAGTAACCAGCCACATCTTCCCCCACTGAACGATGCGCTCAAGATCAGAGGAGAGGGAATCAGAGAGAACTTTGTCATTTACGGCCTTTGATGTGTTGCCGTAGATGGTCGTGTCATCAGTATCGATGTCAACGAATGATTTAAGTATGTGTTTTGGGAGATCATTGATGTAGATCAAGAAGAGAGTTGGGCCCAGGATGGACCCCTGGGGGACTCCAGCATTAATACTGTGGGCCTCTGATTGCTGCCCATCGACCACTACTCTTATGAACCTATCAGAGAGAAATGATTTAATGACCGAGAAAATAGTTCCAGTTATACCGTAGCTGGAAATCTTGTGAAGTAGGCCCTTATGCCAAACCTTATCGAAGGCCTTTGATATGTCAAGAGCAATTGCCCTAGAAAGGAAGCCTTTGTCGAGAGATTCACTAATCCTACGGGATATAACTGTTAGCATATCAGCTGTAGATCTAGCAGACCGGAAACCATATTGCATGTCACTAAGGTTATTTCTGCTGAGGTGGTTGACTACTTCTTTATTTAATATGGATTCCAGTAAATTACTCATGACACACAGGAGACTTATTGGTCTGTACTGAGAGGGAGATGACTTAGCACCTGAGTTCTTAAATACAGCGCATACTGACAAGGTTTTCCAGGGTGTTGGAAAGCACTTCTCCTTAAGGCATCGCTTAAACAGTTTAGGGGCAAGTTCTGATCGAAGCTTTTTCAGCACTATAATTGGAATGCCATCTGGGCCAGTTGCTTTACTGGAATCAAGGTTCTTAATTAGTTTGGCGACCTCATGCACAGATATTTGTATGTTGGATAACGTGTTGTCTGTTGTAGGAGGAAATATAGGGAGTTGATAATCTTTGTCACAAAGGGTAGAGTTAGCTACAAAGTTCTTGGCAAATAGTTTGGCCTTGTCTAATGCTGATGAGATGACCTCAGGTCCATTGATGATGGTTGGGATAGAACACACGCATCTGTTCAGGATCCTGTTTGCTATTTGCCAAAACTGGTGAGAAGCAAGCTGCTGCTCATCTACTTTGGATTTGACAGACTGAGCATATAGCTCTCTTGCATTTTTTATTACTCTTTTACAGTGATTGCTGGCAGTCCTGAAGGCAGCTTTAGTCTCATACATCTATTACATTGGTAGCTATGGAAAAAGTGATTTCTGTGCGCAATGGCAGCAGCACATTCTGGGGAGAACCATGGCTGGCTGTTAGGTTTTTGTTGGAATTTTTTGTTGGAATTTTTTATGGTATGAATCGGTCTATGCCTACAATTAATCATTCGGTCAGGTCTGATACTATAGAGGACACATCCTTTTTAAACATGGAATGCAGAGGTAGATCAGATATGAATGTACGGAAGCTATCCCAGTCAGCCATAGAGTATCGATATACAGTACGGTGGAGAGGTACATCTGAAGACTTATTGTATTTCATTTTTATCTTAACTGATACAACTGTGTGATCGGAGGATCCCAGGGGAGATAGAACGGAACATGAACATAGCTCAGGGGAAGTGGAGAGAAAAAGGTCTAGAAGGCTTGCATATTGATCAATAGTATTGGGCACACGGGTGGGCTCGCGAACAATCTGAGTGAGGTCATAGGCAATGGCAAAATCATGACAGAACCTCCCCTCATCATCTGTCTTATTTGAGTGGGTCAGCCATTCCACGTTTTGGACATTGAAGTCACCTCAAATGTGAATGGTAGCCAAGGGATGAGTAGAAAGGATGAGGTCAATTTTCTCAGATATACTCTTAAGGACAGTAACCCTGCTGTTGCGGGGGCGATAGAGGGCAAATATGAATGCGGTGGTGTAAGCAAGTGCAACCCGGAAACACATATAAGGTAAATTAGGGTCTTCTCTGGAGATATCTCTACCACACGGGAAGCTATCTTTAATGTAGGCGCATATTCCATGTCCATAGCGATCTTGGGGGTCAGATTTAGATGTTAAATTAGAGTATCCTTTCATTATGAACTCATCTAGGGAAGTGGTCAGCCCTATGCCAGTTTGCTTAGAAAGAGTAAGTCCGGTTTCATCTCCTGTAATTTGGTTTCAACCTCTGGAAGGTTGGAACGTAAACCTCTGATGTTGGAGAAGGAGACATGGTAGTAGGGGGTCTACGTTGGAGGATGGGGTTCTAGGTTTATTCGTGTTTTTTTTTTTTGGAGATATTTCATGTTGAGTTTTTCGGGTTTGTGGAACAGGTCAACAGACTTGGTTAAAGTAGGACAGAGAGGGAAAGTAAGAGAAAGAAAGAGAGGAATTTTTTTTTTTTTTTTTTTTTGTGTAGCACATAAGGTAAAGCTGTAACAATTACCCACTAGTATGGCATCGAGAGGCCCCACCAGAGACTACTGCATGGTCCAGAATCCCTTCACCAAATGGCAATACAGCAGCCCCAGTACTTTACACCTGCTGATAGGACAGCCTCCTTAGTGGTTAACCAAGGTTCGGGTCCCTGACTATCAGGCGGGTAACGTCAGCCCAGATGAAACGTTTACCTCCAGCACCCTTACTAGTGACATGGCCACAAGGATAGACATAGAAACAGAAAAATTTCCGACATCTCAGGCTACTGTTCACAAAGCAGCTTTTTCTTCACCCTTTGTCAGAAAAATCACTCATTGGAAATGAGGACTGAGGGACAAAAAAGGAGAAGCGAGAGTTACTGGAGCTGCCGATAACACAACATTGGTTGATAACACATCCACTGTATTATCTACTCTTCATTAAAAATAATAATGATAAGAATTTGATGTCATGCTTTATTACAGCCTTTTGATTGATTTAAATTTGAACTCATCAGGATGTTCAAACCGAAAAACTTCAGTTTGTGTATATATTTTTTACTGGACAGACCTTATTTGGGTCTCTCTTTTAACCAGTCATGGACTCATTAATTTAAGGACGATTAGAGCTCTCTTTTCGTTCCTCAGTGAGATTATTCTACCTAACTAATTAAGTTTCATTCCTCGATGTAATATCGTCTCCTTTAAATCAGCTAAAAAAATGTTGATATGGAAATTAACTATTTTTTTTCATTCAATTTTCACCCCAAACAAGGCACAGTGCCACTTTGAAGCAGGGGGCTACTATCAGGGACATAATTTGCAGGGATACTATAAAGGGGGATGAGTAGAAAGATGTTTGTTCACATTACACTTGAACTTCTGCATATCAGTACAGTTGGGAAAGCAGAATCCCGGAAGGGAGTTCCAAAGACCTGCAGTTCTGGGGAAGAAACTATTGGAGTAAAAGGCTTCCTTGCACCTAGGGATCTCTACTGTAAAGGGGGTGAGACTTAGTGGCTTGTCGGGTTTGTCAGGGGTAGTTACGTCGACGAGGTACAAGTGTTTGCAGTTCGTCAGAGCATTCACCATTAAAGTATTTGTAGAACAGGCAGAGGGATGCAATATCTCGTCGATGGGACAGAGGCTGAAGCCTTGATGAAAGGACCTATCAGGACCTATCAGGCTGGCGACTCTCTTTTGAACCCTGTCCAGGAGCGAGAGACAAGCAGCAGCTGCACCAGCCCAGATGTGACAACAGTACTCCATACATGGGTGAATGGTGGCCTTATAGAGGTACAGGATACTTTCAGGTGTAAGTAGCTTTCTAGCACGGTAGAGGGAGCTAACCTTGTTTGCAGCAGTTTTGGCAATGCTCTCAATGTATCTATTCCAGTTCATATTCCATGTAAACGTTAGGCCGAGGAGTTTAAAAGAAGTACTTTCAGGCAATGTGTTCTTGGCCATTGCTATTAGTGGTAGGGAAGGTTTCTTGTAGTTATTGAAGGAAACAAGCTTAGTCTTAGCTGCTTTCCGGCTGACTACAATATGGTTGTGTTCAAGTCTAAAGTAAATAAGTTCTTGATGAGCCGTTCCATATAAGTTATCAAATTTACCAAATTTTCATTACTAATGATTACTATATTGTCCAATTTCTACTGTACACTCTTTAACCCTTATCCTTGAGTGGCCTCTGGGCCTTGATAATGTGGGTGGTGATGCCTATGTAAAAAAAAAAAAAAAAAAAAAAGCATTGAAAGTGACCATCCATTTTTGTCCCCATTCCACTACGGATTGGAGGTCATCCTCTAGTGTTACTGCCATTTCCTTGGATATGTGTTCATTTGTTTTCCCCTCATATCTGTTATAGAGAGTGGTGTCATCGGCAAATATACCCATCTCCGAAACAATTTTATTAGGGAGGTCATTTATGAATATCAGAAATAACAGAGGTCCAAGGATAGACCCCTGAGGTATTCCCACATTTATGTCATATTGTTTAGATGTACGACCGTCAAGGACAACTTGGATTTTTCTCTTACTTAAGAAAGATTTAATTACATTATGTATTCTTCCAGTGATTCCATATGATCTAATTTTCCTTAGAAGACCATCGTGCCATACCCTGTCAAAAGCTTTAGATATATCCAGGGCTACAACTTTACCCTCCCCTGTCTTGTCCAGTGAACGGTATATATGTTCAGATACTACAGTTAAGATATCTGCTGTTGAACGGGCTTGCCTGAATCCATATTGTTTGTCAGTCAGGAGTTTAGCAGCTGTTAGGTGCTGAACTAGGGCTTGATTAACTAAGGACTCAAATATTTTGGCAAAAAGCAGGAGGAGGCTAATGGGGCAATAATTTAGTGGGTCAGTTCTTTCACCAGAATTCTTGAAGACTGGTACCACAGAAGCAGTTTTCCAGCAGTCGGGAAAGCAAGATTCGTTAAGGCATTTATTGTAAAGTTTGGAGAAAACTGGAGCAACCTCAGCAGAGCATTTTTTTAATAGCACAGCCGGGATGAGATCTGGTCCACATGCTTTTGAGGTGTCTAGGTTTTTTATAATACCATGTACCTGAGAAGGGGTGATTTTCAAATCGTCTAGTGTGGCGTCTGTCTGCAAAGGAAAGTCAGGGAGGGAGTGGTGTGCCGGGTCCAGTGTGGAGTTTGAGGCATAATTAAATGAATCCATTTACCAAGAACATTAAAACTCTACTCAGTAGAGATTTAACACTTCTTACCAAGCAGCACCTACCAGACTCAGCTGAGCTGCAAAATGATGCAACGATTTTGCAACCCAGAAGAAAGACGACTGGTTTTTATCATATGGGCTAAGTTTGTCTTTCATTCATTGTGTCAATTTCTCTCTGCTAGTAGTCCTAAATTATGTGAGATTAAATTTCTCACATACTATTAGAAGTTTTCAGGAATGCTGAAAATAACATTTGAAATTCCAAGAAACAAATAGTTTCTACTATATGAAGAAATTATAGTTTCAAAAAGTGTAGTAAAAAAACTATAAAAGTGATCATTTTAAAGAAAATTGTGGAGGTGGGCCTAATGTAAAAATTTACCGGTTTTCGACTATGTGGAATACGAAAATCGCATTTAAATGTTGCAGAAATAATTAGTTATCGAGATATAAAAAGTTGTATTACGCATTGTATTCTTTGGCGGCCATCTTTTTTACGCGCGTGCAGCGTCAGTCATAAATGAGTAGATTTGTTTATGGCGCGCGCACGCGCATAAAAAAAGATGGCCACCAAAAAATACAATGCATAATACAAGTTTTTTTATATCTCGATAACTACTTACTTCTACAAAATTTCAATGCGATTTTCGTATTCAGCATAGTCAAAAACCTTAAAGTCGTCATTTAAAAGAAAATTGTGGACGTGGACCTAACCTAAAAAAATACCAACAATTATACGGTTCTTCTGCTCGGTGTATGTTGGAGCGTTACTTACGGAAAAAAACGGTAAATTGGGCGGGGGGGGGTAGGCGTTACTTATGGAAAAACGGTAAATTAATCTTCAGAAGCACCTGTTAAAAGTTGTACAAGTTCTATAATAGAATACCCCCGCCAAAAAAAAAAAAAAAATGTTTTGTGAACCGCTGGTAAAAACTTAACTTTTTAGATCAATTAAAAAGCATCAAAACACAAAAATGGACCACTTTTTTTATTTTTGAAAACTTCCTTGTTATTTTAAATGTCTGCTAAAAATTCCTCCGCGATGTAACGAGTCACTATACTACGCGCGTGCACGCGCAGACGCATCCTGTAAGAATAGGAATAGCGTAAACGAAGGCGGTACTCAGATGGCACAAAATAGTGCGAGGGTTAATACCATGCAAACGGTACATTTGCGACGGGTTTTAATATCAGATTCGTTATCAGCGACCCCGAAAACTTGGAAAAAACAAAATTTTATTGATCAGTGTTATGTTAAAGAAGATTGAAGAAAAACAAAAAGTATTTTGTTTCCAAAATAAAAAAGATCGGATCTTTTGGTTCGGGCGTGGAGTGTGTGTGTGTGTGTGTGGCGGAGGGATGTACTTGGAAGACCGCGCGAATAAAAAAAAATAAACAAGACTATGTCATTACACCAGTCAACACCAGTCAGTTAATACGAAGTGACCTAAATATTTCGAGGCCAGAAATTTCCCCCTTCGAACATTAGCACCTTTATTAATTACGGTTTTGTTTTACTACACACAGATTCGAAAAGTTGTCAAAAAAACAAATAAATGTTATCAAGTTACTTTTCTAACTACCTTAATTACTTTTTCATTGTTTTTTTTTTTTGGGGGGGGGGGGGCTAACTCTAACCGAAGTTAGTTATAATTCGGTAAAAATCGGTTTGATTCAGTTCAAATTCTGTAGAAGCAATCAGAAAAAGTTAATTTAAAGTAGTAATTGGTTGCGGAGGCGGGAGAGGGTAAAGTTTAACTTTAAATGACCCCCACTAAATAAATAAAATTTTCGACCATTGTTTGGCAAAAATGAAATAAATAAATAAATACCGGAAATTTAAGTAGAAATCACGTTTTTTGTTAGATAATTTTTTTAAACAAATAAATAATCACCTTTAATTCTGTCAAATGAGACGCGGTCAGTCCAGACACGACCTCCATAACGCGACTTTCGAGCTTCTAAGAGAGTTACATCGTAGTGTCCCGTGTTTGTAAGTGTTCGGGCGGCAGTTAAACCCGAAATTCCCGCCCCAATAACCACCACGGTCTTTAGGACATCAGCATTTTTGTTTGTTGCGTTGTTCTTTCCTGATCGTTCATCGTGGGCTGCACAAACAATGATCGAAGAAAACACAGACAAAAAAAAGAAAAGATGAACGATATCTTTCGCCCGCCAAACCATGTCAACAAAACTGGAGATTCTAATATTTGAAGGGTCGCGGTTTCCCAGACGACTATAACTAGTAGTCCTCCTTTGGTCACACCTGTTTATACTCGACAGGTGGCGTCCTCCAACTTGACAAGTGCGCTCCCTTGGACTTTTTAAACAAATCAACCCTCTTTGTTACCAAGGCTCGGTCTAACGGAGAAGTCTATGTCGCTAGAGAGAGAGAGAGAGAGAGAGAGAGAGAGAGAGAGGAAGAAAAAAAAAGCAGAAATGAAAAATATAACTTCAACTAAGATAATAAAAATGATTATTACCGATAGAAATTATTCTAAAGGAGATACCTTTGGGAAAAATGTTAAAAAATATCTTTCTTTATCAATTCATTTATGACTTATTTGCGTTAAAAAAAAGTTGGTGATAGTTTAAATTGGTGATCTTTTAAACCATCGCATTTCAGGTGAAAACATTATTACATACTTACGCCTCATGTCGATGTCGAAATTAGTATAAATTCAAAAATTACGATAAATAATTGAATAGAGCATGTGCTAGATGTAGTTTTTAACAAAAAATCATCCACAATTACATTCTGACATTTTCTATCTATCTATCTATCTATCTATCTATCTATCTATCTATCTATCTATCTGTTATATGAAAGGAACTTTGTGTGTGTGTGTGTGTGTGTGAGAGAGAGAGGGGGAGGGTAGAGAGAGTTCCTTCTAGACTCCAAAACGACTGGGCCAGTTTTTTAAATTTCACGTGGAGGTACTTGATGTGTCTGGGAGTGTTCTGACATAGGTTTTGTATCGGAATGCTTCCGATAAGTATCAAAAATCGATAATCGAAATAATCTCATTAAAGAAAGTCCAATTTTGATCAAAATTAATACTTTTATACAACCTAACATCATAAGTGCATTAATGAAGTTTTATCACCGCACAAGTGGAAAGGCCCAGCCTATAAAATCAACTGTAGATTCTTTTATAAGACACAGGCACGTTCAAAATGAATTTAGAGAACAATTGAACTACAATAATTTATTTTTCTACGTTTAGCTATAATTTAAGTAATCATGTAAAAATAATTTCATAAAATCAACAGTAGGTTCTTTGATATGACAGGGGTGCATTTGAAATGAAAGTTTTTGTTCAAGTCAAGCCATTATTCAAACACTAGCAGAACCCTCGAGTAATGGTGTCATTGAATGTTGTCTATCACGTCAAAAGAGAAACATTTCTAAATGAACAACAAATAAAGAAATAAAGCTCACGAACTGCGTAACTTAGAAAGCATGTGAATTTATTGCAGACACACAGTACAAGACATATTCACAAGAAAGTCAGGAGGAGAGCGTTTTTAACATGTCCACTCACCTTGGTGTCCCAGATGTAAGACAACGAGAGAGAGAAAGGAAGAAAGGAAGTTAATATCACCACCTGTGGGCTGAAATATGCAACTGCTGGAAATAAGGAGCGGTGAGTGTACAAGTCTCAAACTTAGGATTTTGTGCATTGTGTGCAGTGTATGCAAACTAGGCTGGATAGCAGTTTGAGAACGTGTCTCTATAAATATTACCCCTGGAGGCTAGAAAATGTTTATGAGAAGAAGAAATATACAAACAAAGAAGATTCAAAACATGTCAAAGTCTGCGTGGAAAAGTTACATGACAACTAGTATGGGTGATGTAGGCTGCCACAACTAATATGGGTGATGTAGGAGCAGACAATGACGGTTCTAGATTGGAAAAAAACGATTAAAGTAGGTGCTGAATCTGATGAGTTTTTGAGAAAAGCTAGTTTGACACAGTCTATCATGACCGTGTCCTACTTATTATTGCGGTCAATAGCAAAGTATTTATTAGAGCGTTCCAATACTAGGTATTGTTCTTCATAAAGGGGTTGAAAGTGATGAGTGAGTGCAAGTGGGTGTGCACGATTCATTGTCTTGCCCATGTTGTGGACAAGATTGGTGGTACACTATGATTGAAGTCAGTTTTGCCAGGTTGGCAAGTGAGTCCGCAGTGTCAAATACAAACAAGTCTGTACTGATTTTGGAGTGCATCGTTCGAGTTGATTGAGTTCCCTGTGTGTTGAATTGAATCATCAAACGTCCAATTGAGCTTTTTAATGTGCGTGTTGCAGCTTAAACTCGTTGTGAAATAATGCAACTTCTTCCATAGTGGTTGTTGTTGATGTCCGTGGATTTTATATGCTAGATAAATGTCTGCGAAGGTTTGTTTGTTGAAGTTTGCAGAGCTTGACTTTTTTATATCCAGTATGAAGTCAAGAACTCAGAGATTTCCCGCATAGTGAAAATAGCTTCTGTTTAGAAAAACCATATATGCGACTTTTTGAATGTTGTATGAAGGCATCTTGAAATGAATGAAGTCTCCCTCGTGTTGCGGGGTTGCTATGGTCTCTTCTATAATAAAGTAAGAAAAATAGTTTCGTGTCCAATGAGTTTTTTGGATTGAGTTTTTCTTCTAAAATATATGTATTTTAGAAAACTATTGGGGTATTAGTTTGATGGCATACAGGCAGTAAGAAATCATGCAATAGACGGATATAAATTTGGGAGAAGGAAGAAAAATCTCTGCTCAAACACATAGGAGACACTATTTGTCGAGGCGCGGGATTGCCATTTTGCTGAAGGATTGTGATGCATGTTCACAATGATCGCAAATTAATATCACGTTGCTGGATCACCAGCAGTGGACGTCGTTGAATGTTGTCTATCACGTTGGAAAAGAAACATCGTCTCTTCTGTGGGAGAGAGGTTGCAGGGTAGAGAAAAGGGCATCTCCCACTAAGCCACGAAGTCAATTTTGTATTTTGTCAAGGCAGGATAGGCTGTTTTGAGCAGCTCCTGCACAGATATGGCAGCAGTATTCCATCCTTGGACGTACTTGGCTTTTATATAGATAGAGAATTGCATCAGTAGTGAGATATCTTCTGGAGCGGTAGAAGGATCCCACCATCTTTCCAGCAATCTTGGCAACAGACTTGATGTACGTGTTCCATTTCAGATCAGGAGTAAAGGTCAAACCCAGAAGCTTGTCAAAACATGGGGCCTCTCCCAGACGAGAGCCATCCATCACAATTGATGCCAGATGGGGATCAAAGTGTTGATGATGTAAGGATAGGAGTTTGGTTTTAGATGCATTAAAGATAACCAGACACGTCTTCCCCAACTGAACCACGCTCTCGAGATCAGAGGAGAGAGAATCAGAGAGAACTTTGTCATTTACAGCCTTTGATGTGTTGCTGTAGATGGTCGTGTCATCAGCATAGATGTCAACGAATGATTTAAGTATGTGTTTAGGGAGGTCATTGATGTAGATCAGGAAGAGAGTTGGGCCCAGGATTGACCCCTGAGGGACTCCAGCATTAATACTGCAGGCCTCTGATGTTTTGTCCATCGATCACTACTCTTATGAGCCTATCAGAGAGAAATGATTTAATGATTGAGAAAACATTTCCAGTTATATCGTAGCTGGAAATCTTGTGAAGTAGACCCTTATGCCATACCTTGTCGAAGGCCTTTGATATGTCAAGAGCAATTGCCCTAGAAAGGAAGCCTTTGTCAAGAGATTCACTAATCTTGTGAGATATAACCGTCAGCACATCTGCGGTAGATCTTGCAGAGCGGAAACCATATTGTGTGTCACTAAGAAGATTGTTTCTGCTGAGGTGGTTGACTATTTCTCTATTTAATATGGATTCCAGCAACTTAGTCATAACACACAGGAGACTTATTGGTCTATACTGAGAGGGAGATGACTTATCACCTGAATTCTTAAATAAAAAATAAAAAAGTAAATTCTTTTGAGTGGTTCAGTTTTCAAACGTGTGTGCGAAAACAAATCTGAAAACGAAGCCTCTCGCTCCTACCTCACAAAGATGAAGAGGTGGGTATGTTTCGCCCTTTTGAATTCTTACGACTCTTAAAAAGTTAATATTTAAGGTGAAATTAAAACTACTTTAAAACACCAATAAATGATTCAGGTAGGTTACAAAGGAATGGGAATATTTATTTGTTGTAGATTTGATTTTTTACCACTTTTTCGAATCTCTCTGTATTGTAAAGCAACCCCCTCCCAAAAAAAAAAATAATTAAAATAATAATTAAATACTTTTCAAAGTATTTCCTTATTTAAGAAAATGCAAAGTATTTCCTTATTTAAGAAAAATACAAGGACTGGGCAATCTTGACTAAAGTCATACGCAAAGTGACAAATATGAAATGAAATGCAAATTAAATATTTAGAAATTTAAAATGAATCGGAATCGAAATCGAGAATCATATCGTATCGGGAAAAAATTTGGAATCGTCCCATCACTAATATATACATATACATGCATATAAATATGCCTACATGCATACACACACACACACACACACACACACACACACACACACACACACACACACACACATATATATATAATGGCAGCTCCTTTAAGAAACTTGTTTCTTATCATTGATCACTTTCAGTTGTAATAAAGTCGGTCAACTTAGCTAATACACGCAGATCGTCGTATAATAATAAGATCACTCTGACTGACGCTAAAAGCATTTAATAAAAATAAATGTTTAATTTCAACTTGTATCTCTCGTGGTTTATGGTAGTCTAGTGGTTCGGGTCCTTGCTAATGAAGCCAGACATGACTTCTGTTGCCGGGGTTCGAATCTCTCAACTGGCGTTAATCGTGACACCCTGCACTGATGATTCCTGAAAGGATGAAACACTAGTGTCTGTAGGTATTTAATAATTATTATAGTATATATATGTACAAATACTTTGCAAAGGATGCGACAGATGTAAAGTGTTCCCGCTTGTTTTCTTTTCCTCATAAAGGAAATGTTTCTTTTCCTTAATCTTTCATTGTTAAAGTGTTTTTTTTATTTAATAAGTCTGTTCTTGTGAAAATTTTCAAACGACATATTTTTTGAATTTGTCCAAATGGTCTTGAAACAATTGTAACTAATAATGAAATACACTTTTGTTGCTATCTACCCATTTCTTGAAGTCTTGGTTTTTGTTAAAACAGTATATATATATATATATATATATATATATATATATATATATATATATATATATATATATATATATATATATGCATATATATATATATATAAACCTAGGGAATCAGACAAAAAGACACAAAACCCACCAGCTAATTGAAGCAAAAACAGATAAAATCCCAAATGAATCAAAAACATTAAAAATCACTTTTTATATTTTTATTTTAATTTAATTAAATTTAGGAAAATTAAACACCAGAGAACTAATTTTGAGAAGGTATAAAAAATTAAGCATCTACGGAATAAATGTAAATCGAAAATAGAGTTTAAGACCATTCTTAAAAACGATATAGTTTTAAATAGGATTCAAGTACTTCTCACAGAAATATACATACTTTAAAATATTAACTCTTGTTTGAAAGCAAGTAAGTCGATTTTTCTAAGTTAGGTACGCGTTTTCAACTCTCTTTCTTATCTACATCAATGACCTCCCTAAACACATACTTAAATCATTCGTTAACATCTATGCTGATGACACGACCATCTACAGTTTTTCTTGTATTATCTTTTACAATTATTATACTAATAAGAAAGTAAAAAATTAAAATCTTATTACCAGAATTAATTCATCATAATAAATTTCGATTTAATCGTAAATACGTCAATGATTATAAAATTTTGTTAATAGTTTGAAAAAAATCAATTACTCTGTGATTGTTCGAAACTTGACAGAAATTTGGGAGTATTTAAACTATCGAATAGAAAGCCACTTGAATAGTATTTGAGGTGTAGCGCTTAGTTCCCATTTAAAATTATATACCCTGATATGACGATCATAAAATCTGTTTACAGTCGATTTCTATTCCGTACGTGCTTAATGTTTCTACAATTCCAAAATTATATAATTTTCTGTTGCTTATTTTCCGTTGTATCAGTTAATTATCAGCAATGTTTGAAAGTATTTTTCTTGACAAAAATGTTTTGTTTAATTTTTCAACATTTTTTTGAACATGTAAATCAACTGCTTTCTTTGAAAGGTTAACTAAGAATTTATGCAACTTTTTTAAAAACTTTGTTTTACAAATAAAATAAATTTAATCGTATTTTGATGCTATTATCATTTTAGTTTTAGTGATTAGTTAAAAATAATAAATATTTATCACTAGCACCAATAATAAAAAATTAAATTAAAAATTTTAAAAAATCGGTTTTGGAATCGTAAATTAGGGATACATTTTTCTGATTCCGATACTTTCAAAAGTTCCAATTTTTTACAGCCCTTTCGGTATAAAATTTCAAATTTTTTGTTAACTTTTATTTTATTTTTTTCTATTTTCTTTTTTACTTTCTCAAAATGCCGCCCTGACATGTGCCGCTCGTAAAATAGGGGCACATTTTTCCGATTCGGATACCTCCAAAAGTTCCGATTTTTCTACAACCTTTTTGGTATAAAATTTTAAATTGTTTTGTTAGCTTTCATTTATTTTTATTTGGTTTTTCTATTTTCTATTTTTATTCTCACAAAATGGCGCCCTCTCGTATATTCCGATTTTTTTTTACAAACTTTTGGTTCTAAAATTTAAGATATTTTGTTAGCTTTTATTTATTTTTATTTATTTTTTATTTTCTATTTTTACCTTCTCAAAATGCCGCCCCCTGGCATGTGCCGCTCGTAAAATTGGGACACATTTTTCCGATTCCAATACCGCCAAAAGTTCCGATTTTTTAAAAACTTTTCGGTATAAAATTTAAGATATTTTGTTAGTTTTATTTATTTATTTATTTATTTATTTTTCTATTTCCTATTTTTACTATCTCAAAATGTTTTCCACTTACATGGGCCGATTGTAAAAGAGGGACACATTTTTCTGATTCCCATACCTCCAAAAGTTCCGATATTTTGCAACCTTTTTAACAAAAAAAATCCGATTTTTTGTTGGCTTTTATTAATTTTTTCTATTTTTAACCTGTCAAAATGCCGCCCCTATCGTGTGCCGCTCATAAAATAGGGACACATTTTTCTTGATTCCGATATCTCTAAAAGTCCCGATATTTTACAACCTTTTCGGTACAAAATTTCATATTTTTTGTTAGCTTTCATTTATTTTTTTATTTTTTTTACCCTCTCAAAATGTCGCCCCCTGGGACGTGCCGCATGGGCGGACCGCCCCCGCTTGCTACGCCACTGGTCACCAGCCACCTACACAAACCTGTATTGTGTAAGAGACCTGGCTGTAATGCGCCACTTTGAAACACAAATGCATGGGACTATATTTTTATCTCTGCGCGTATGAAAACAGTAAACAGGTTGGAACGTTTTAGAAACTCGATAGTGTACCAAAATCAAAACCAGTCTAGACAGTGCTTTCGCAAGTCACCATTATCGCTGGCTATAATGTCGCTCACATCTAACTCCATCCAAAGGACGTTAAAAATCACACCAAGTCCCAGCAACGATTCCGTGATCCAGCTTTTCGCCCGATTGAAACTGCTGCTCGAGATTATCACCATGTGAACTTCAACTGCCTACATAAAAAAAAGCGGCACAAGTAAACGTGTTATAAAAAATACCTGTAAACCAACGAAATACTCTATCCCTTACTAAGGAAGCTTATACAAGCATCAATGGATGAATGCTCACAAACTGGAAAACTGCCTCTGTGGTACCAGTCTTCAAGAATTCTGGTGAAAGAACTGACCCACTAAATTATTGCCCCATTAGCCTCCTCCCGCTTTTCGCCAAAATATTTGAGTCCTTAGTTAATAAAGCCCTAGTCCAGCACCTAACAGCTGCTAAACTCTTGACTGACAAACAATATGGATTCAGGCAAGCCCGTTCAACAGCAGATATCTTAACTGTAGTTTCTGAACGTATATACCGTTCATTGGATAAAACAGGGGAGGGTAGAGCGGTGGCCCTTGATATATCTAAGGCTTTTGACAGGGTATGGCACGATGGTCTTCTAAGGAAAATTAGATCATATGGAATCACTGGAAGAATTCATAACGTAATTAAATCCTTCTTAAGTAATAGAAAAATCAAAGTTGTCCTCGACGGACGTACATCCAAACAATATGACATAAATGTGGGAGTGCCTCAGGGGTCTATCCTTGGACCTCTATTGTTCCTGATATTCATAAACGACCTCCCTGATAATATTGTTTCGGAGATGGGTATATTTGCCGATGACACCACTCTCTATAACAGATATGAGGGGAAAACAAATGAACACATATCCAAGAAAATGGCAGAAACACTAGAGGATGACCTCCAATCCGTAGTGGAATGGGGACAAAAATGGTTGGTCTCATTCAATGCTGCTAAGACTAAGCTTGTTTCCTTCAATAACTACAAGAAACCTTCTCTACCACCAATAGCAATGGCCAAGAACACATTGCCTGAAAGTACTTCTTTTAAACTCCTCGGCCTAACGTTTACAGGGAATATAAACTGGAATAGATACATTGAGAGCATTGCCAAGGCTGCTGCAAGGAAGGTTGGCTCCCTCTACCGTGCTAGAAAACTACTTACGCCTGCCAGTATCCTATACCTCTATAAGGCAACCATTCGCCCATGTATGGAGTACTGTTGTCACATCTGGGCTGGTGCATCTGCTGCTTGTCTCTCGCTCCTGGACAGGGTTCAAAAAAGAGTCGCAAACCTGATAGGTCCTGAACTGTCATCTGGGCTTCAACCTCTGTCCCATCGACGAGATGTTGCATCCCTCTGCCTGTTCTACAAATACTTTAATGGTGAATGCTCTGACGAACTGCAAACACTTGTACCTCCCCGACGTAACTACCCCCGACAAACCCGACAAGCTACTAAGTCTCATCCCTTTACAGTGGAAATCCCTAGGTGCAAGAAAGCCTTTTACTCCAATAGTTTCTTCCCCAGAACTGCGGGTCTTTGGAACTCCCTTCCGGGATTCTGCTTTCCCAACTGCAATGATATGCAGAAGTTCAAGTGTAATGTTAACAAACATCTTTCTACTCTTCTCCCTTCATAATGACCCCGCTAATTAATTCCCTAATAGTAGCCCCCTGCTTCAAAGTGGCACTGTGCCTTGTTTGGGGTGAAAATTGAATTAAAAAAAAAAAAAAACTTTTTTTCCCGAGTATTTCACATTTGTAAAAGTTTCTTCGTAAAATCACGCTAACATTAATAACTTTTTCAGTCTCGGATGATCTCTCCAGTCAGTAAAAGCTTCCAGTAATACATTTACAATCATGCAATATTCTTTTCCATTTGAATGATGTTTCCGAACTCTTCTCTTATAAAAAATACACATCTCACCACATTATTAATAGGACCCATTATTTTTAATTTTACCCACTTAAGACAGTACACATTTAAAAAGGATTGTGATTTGCACACAAAAAAATGATCCATTTCTGGTTAAATAAAAAAAAAAATATTTTAAATATTTGTAATTGTTTTCGAGTCGTTGCTATTTACTGAGGATTTTTTAAAAAGTTTTTCTCTTGTTAGAGAAAGGAGTCTCAATCCATACTCTCTATTTAGTCATGAATTCGGAAACCGGTGCGGTCGACCCCCGCCCCCTCTCTCTACAAAGTTATTGATTAATAGTAAGAAAAAAAAGAAAAAAAAAAAAAGAAAACATTAACAACAACAACAACAACAACAACAACAAAGGAAAATGTAACGCTAATTGCAGAAGAATTGTCGTTTTTATGAAACAAAACTATTTTATTTAATACTAGCAGTTCCGCCCGGCTTCGCTCGCCCCCTGTGTACTGTTCATAAGGTTATGTGCATATGTATATATTAAAAAGTGTGAATATGTAAAGTAGGCTCTGTATAATGGTCTTCTTAACTACCATAGAGAAAAGACAGACAGACATTTTCACTTTTATAGAGATAGATAGATAGATTGGATGCAATATATAGTAATGATTTAAAAGTATATATATATATATATATATATATATATATATATATATATATATATATATATATATAAAAAGACTCATGCGCCACCACCGAGAATCGAAACCAAAACGTTCAGCTCACGATTTATTTTGCCTCTGCCGTAAATGACTGGGCTATGAAAACATGTTTACTGCAAGGCTAAAAGTTAAAACATGAACCAATGTCAACTACGTTATGCATTCGTAATGGCGGCGTTCGACCTTACCTTCACCTGGCAAATTTCATTTTTTCTTTTTAATTTTCACACTTTTGCACCGATTTTTCCGGGCTAAAACCCAAATAGAAAGTTTGGCATAGATTCAAATACCTTATGTATGAAGTTTCATGTCTGTAGACCAAAAACTCTAGGGGGAGTTTGGCAGGCAAAATTTGTGCAACAAAAATATATACGTATACATAAATATATATGGAAACAATTTTGTGTTTCCCGTAAATATTTTACGCAAATATTATGCAAGGATAAATCATGTAGAATATCTGCATGAATATAATTACACGTAATAGTTAACTAAAGATGATCATCCCATGAGAAAACCGAAAAAACTAATAGGGAATTAATTAAAATGAATGTTAAAGAATATGCTAATTAGCTAGATCTTTTGCAGATGGATGCAATTGTAGCAGTATCAGAATTTTTGTAGGAATTTTTGACACCCCTAACACGAAACTGCGAATACAATATAAAAATCTCGTAATTTCTCTGTTAAAAGTGGGTTATTTATTTTCTTTATGGATTATACTTCCAAAATAAACTATTACAGTTGTTTTAAAAGTAATAAAAATATTTTTATTTTTTTTTTAAAACAGTAATGAATTTTCCGAACTCAATATTTTTCAATTTTTAAACTCAATATTTTTAAATTTTTAAATTTTAAAAATCTATCAAAATTTTTCTATTGATTCTATTTTTACGATATTTTCAGGGTCAATGTGAAATTTTATGTTCTTTCCAATAAACCGAATATAATATTTTAGACAAACGTTTTTTTTAAATTCACGCCCCCCCATTTTCACGCCCCCCCCCATTTTCACGCCCCCCCCCATTTTGAAATGTCTATTAAAAAGTAAATAATTAATTTATGTTTAATAGGTTTATATATCACAAATTGAAGAGAAAAGGTCAATAAATAATATATTCAAATTTAAAACAAAAAAAAAAATCAGTTTTTTAGAAATTTACCTGTAAAGTCCGAAGTTTAAAACCTTATTTTATAAGAACACATTTTTTCTTTTTGTCTTTTTTTTTTTTTTTTAATGAAACCTTGGTCCTTGCTCCTTTAATTGAAAAAAAAAATTAGGGCTTGAATTACATTTTTCGAGGAGTTATAAGCTTAGAAAGATAGGGGGTCGAATAATTTACGCCTCTCATTTTGAAATGTCTATTAAAAAGTAAATAATTAATTTATGTTTAATAGGTTTATATATCACAAATTGAAGAGAAAAGGTCAATAAATAATATATTCAAATTTAAAACAAAAAAAAAAATCAGTTTTTTAGAAATTTACCTGTAAAGTCCGAAGTTTAAAACCTTTTTAAAAAAAAAAAAAACACATTGTTTTGTTTTGTTTTTTTTTTAAATAAAACCTTGGTCCTTACTCCTTTAATTGAAAAAAAAAATTAGGGCTTGAATTACATTTTTCGAGGAGTTATAAGCTTGGAAAGATGGGGTGGAATTATTCACTATTTTCACGAAATTTCTGACACTGCTAATGCAATTGTACAACCTAAGTATAACAAAATTGTATTTTCTTTTTAATAAGTAGAGAGGGGAGGGGTTTCAATATGAATATCAATACACCCAAAAGAAAAACGAATTTATAGTACAGATAACAAAGTTTTATAGCATTAATTTAAAATTTTAAATGCGACAATATTTTAACGCCGTTTTCAATTTTATATAAAACAATATTTCGCCCTAATACATTTGTGGCATTTCCTGAAGAATCTCGATTTGGATTCGAATTTTGTTTCTTTTGAATAAAATTAAAACTAATTTTTTTTTTTTCACAGGAATTTAAAAAAAAAAAAAAACATACGAAAAAGGGAGCTAATGTGGCCAAAAAGTGGGTGCTCACTGTACGCTAATGTCTTAGTAAAGCAGAGTTATTTCCCTCAGATCAGTGATGACATTAACAGTCACGGGAAACGGATGTTTTTAAGGAAAGCAAAACTGCGAATATTTCAACAAAAATTTTGTGATGTACATACAAACATTTACTAAAATATGCAATTATGGAATAATGGATGTTCTAAAAACATCCGTTTCCTATGAGTCACCCTGTACCACAGCATTTGTGCGTGTAAATTTTTTTTCTTCTAAATTATTCTTAAATGAATATGGGATGCACAAGTTAATTGAAAAATAGAAAAAGTCTCAAAATTGTATCCAAGTTCACTGGATATAGATGCATATACAAAGTGTAAAATGAATGATGGGAAGTGGGGAGATCTAGAAACACACCCAAAAAATAAATGTTGAAAACCAAACAAAATGTCTATTGGGGTATGTTAGTATGGTCCCTCCCAACCATTGTCTAAGTGTTAGGATGCCCACTGTTTTCGGTTTCCCGGAAATCAAGCAGGTCGGTCTCTGATTGGGAATGGGGGCTAATAGGGGATGTGAAAAGATAGTTAGATTGGGAAGGAACAAGGGGGTAAAAGGTGACATCCAAAAACAAGATCTGTGGGAAGACTGGGGGCAAAAGAAATGTGGGGATTGGGAGTTTTCAGCGGTTTTCTAGCACCAAAAAACAAAACAGGACCATACTAGTTTATTTCTATGGGATGGGTTCCAAAAAAACGCAGGACTGTTTGCCATGCCTATGGAGGGAAAATGTACTCGTTCTTGGCTCCTTAACGGATGCATAAACTAGTGTCATGCACCCAACTGTTATCGAACTCCACTTGAAGCAACCTCCTCCAATCGCATCTGATTTTCATTTTAAGTAGATGCTTAAAGTAGACCACCAGATCACGATCTGAAACAGATGTCCCCTCGTAGACCTGTTTGAGGCGTGTGACCTATGTCACCATTCTTGCTACTGCCAGGATATCTAGAAAAGCATTCTTTTCTCCCCAGACAGCAGTGAATCGATGTTTGGAGCCCAGATCTACTTTTTCTATCTAAGAATTATTAAAACAAACTTCTTGTTAAGTCATGGATATACGAGTGACTAAATAAAGGTTAACTAATTTACACATTTTTTGCAATTCGAACTTTAATTATTCATTCTTTATGGTTTCTTATTAAATGATTGGTTTTATTACACCCAATTTTATTTATGCATAGTTTCTACATTGTGTATAATTGGGTACCATTTAGAATGCAAACGTTCTAGTTCATGCGCGCACACACACCAGACACACACACCACACACACACACACACACACACACACACACGCACATATATATATATATATATATATATATATATATATATATATATAAGTGGCCATGTCTGTGTGTGTACAGAAGGTCTCTACCAAACTCTTGTCAATTTTTGGTCTACAGACTTGAAATTAGATAAAGAGGGTATTTAGACTTGTGCAAAAAAAAATGGCTTTAGCCGGTAAAAATTGCTGCTGAAAGGTCCAAATTCAAAACAAAAATATTGACCTCGGCAGGTTGATTAAATGTATTTTTATTTTACTCACGTTCACACCAAACAAAGCATATCACCATTTGGACATAAGAGGTTATTATTTCGGACCATGCTTAGGGATGATGAACATTACATTTAAACTTCTTATCAGTACAGTCAGGGGAGCAAGTAGCAGGAAGGGAATTACAAAGTCCAGCTGTTCAAGGGAAGAAACAATTAGAGTAGAAAGCTGTCTGGCATTTGGGGATCTCAACAGTGAAGGGGTGTGATTTTGTTGCTGAGCTTGTCAGGGGCATATACGTCGAGAGGACACAAGTGCAATGAGTTCATCAGAACACATTCCATTAAAATACTTGTAAAGCAAGTAAAGGAATGCAACATTGTGGCGATAAGACAGGGGTTGGAGTTTAGTTGACAAAGCAGCACTTATTAGATTATTCTTCTTTGGACGCTATCCACAGTAGAGAGACTAATGGTAAATGCACCAGCCCAGATGTAGCAACAATACTCTATCCATGGGCGAATGGTGGCTTTGTAGAGGTATAGGATACTCTCAGGTGTAAGTAATCTTCCAGTATGATAGAGGGAACCCACTTTCTTTACAGCAGCCTTTGCAATGTCCTCAATGTATTTGTTCCAATTCATATTTCCTGTGAATGTTAAGCCGAGGAGTTTGAAGGAAGAATTCTCAGGTAGGGAGTTATTTGTCATAGATATCGGTGGTTGGGAAAGCTTCTTTTAGTTGTTAAAGGAGAGCAGCTTAGTCTTTGTAGCATTAAATGTTACCTACCATTCATTTATAGTCCCATTCCTCTACTGTCTGGGGGTCATTTTCTAACGATTCTGATATTGTCTTAGATTTATGTATATTCGTTCTTCCCTCGTGCATTGTATTCAGCAAATATACCCATCTCGGATTCAATATTATCGAGGAGGTCGTTGATGAATATCAGGAATAATAGTGGTCCAAGGATTGACTCCTATGGCACTCCTGCATTGGTTATGCTGTTTGAATGTTTGTCCTTCAATGATAACCTGAATGGTCCTATGGTCTAAGAAGGATCTAATTATATTTAGTATTTATCCAGTTATGCCAGATAATCTTATTTTCATTAGCAACCCTTCATGCCAGACTTTGTCAAAGGCTTTGGATATATCAAGGGTTACAGCCTGCCTTATCCAGTTCATGGTATATGCATTCAGAGATGACCGTTAAAATATCTGCAGTAGAATGACGTTGTCTGAATCCATATTGTTTGTCAGAGAGAAGATTAGCTTTTGCGAGATGATGGACTAGTACTTGACTGATTAAGGTCTCAAAAATTTTAGTGAAGAGGGGTGGAGACTGATAGGGCGATAATTAAGAGGGTCAGTCCTTTCACCAGAATTCTTGTACACAGAAGCAGTTTTCTAACTATAAGGGAAATAAAATTCAGCAAGGTACTTGATGTAGAGTTGGAAAGGACAGGGACTAGCTCAGCTGAGCGTTTCTTAATTAGTATAGCAGAGATAAGATC
This sequence comes from Euprymna scolopes, assembly GCF_053919585.1. NCBI lineage: Eukaryota > Metazoa > Mollusca > Cephalopoda > Sepiida > Sepiolidae > Euprymna > Euprymna scolopes. The sequence goes on along the minus strand of NC_136497.1, from coordinate 98,964,606 downwards.
AGGCTCACACGCCTTGAAGGTGTCTAAGCTTTTTATGATATCGCTTACATGAGAAAGAGTCATTTTCAGATCATCAAGTGTAGCTTCAGTTCACATAGGGAAATTTAGGAGGGAGCTTGTTAGTTCTAAGGTGAAGTTGAAGGCAAATCGTCGGGCATGCAGTTCTGTCTTCTTGGTTGCTGTGCATGTGATCTTCTGGTTGTTGGATAGTGGAGGAATTACTGATTATCCTTTATTAGCTACTCTGTTATAGATTTTCCAGGAATCACGAGTTTCGAATCTTTTGCGATTCTATGTGTTTCCTGGTTATTTCAGCATCCCTTCTTTTGGCTTTGGCTATTTAATGCTTACAATGATTTCTAGCATCTATAAATTTTTGCCTATTTGTATTTGATTTATGATGTACGAACCGAATGAGTGAATGCTGTCTTTGTGCAATGGCAGCTGCACAATCTGTAGTGAACTAAGAAGGTAAGTGGGGCTTGGTATAATACTTCTGTGTGGGGACATATGCTTAAATGTCCACTTTGCATCATTCAGTATCGTGGGCTACTAGAGAGATTAGTAGGGTTTTAAGTTTATGAGGTGATCTTTAAGGATCAGGGGGAAATGTAGTTTGATCTAATTTGCATATCAATGAGGTTACACACTGGAATGAGGGAATATAAGCCCGGCAGTCAAGATGGCAGGGTCGAGTTTAGGAGAACCGGATGGAATGGACCGGGCCTACGAATGTTTGAATGCTGACAAGAATCCCCTTTTGTTTTTTTTAATTAGCTACAGCTACCGTTGGTCGAGAAGATTTCTTGTAGTTATTAAAGGAAAGAAGTTTAGTCTTTGCAGCATTGAATGTTACCATCCATTTTTGTCCTCATTCCACCACAGACCGGAAGTCTTCTAGCTTTAGATATGTGTTCATTTGTTTTCCCCTTGTGCCTGCCATAGAGCATGGTGTTATTTGCAAATATGCCCATCTGAGACAATTTTATCAGGGAGATCATTTATGAATATCAGGAATAATAAAGATTCAAGGATAGATCCATCAGGCACACCCGCATTTATATCATATTGTTTCGACGTACATCCATCAAGGACAACCTGGATTCTTCTCTTACTCCAAAAAGAGTTAATTATGTTAAGTATTCATCCAGTAATTCCATATCATCTGATTTTTCTGAAAAGACCCTCAGGACATACTCTGTCAAAAGCCTTAGATATATCTAGAGCTACTGCTCTACCTTCCCCTGCTTTATTCAGTGCATGTTAAATATGTTCAGAGATTAAAGTTTGGATATCAGGAGTAGAACAGGCTTGCCTAAATCCATATTGTTGGTCGGACAGAAGTTTAGCAACTGTAAGGTGATGGACTAGGGCTTGATTAATTATGGACTCAAATATTTTGGTGAAAAGAAGCAGAAGCTGCCGGCATGTTTGAAAGTTAGAGTCTGGTTTTATGCACGATTACTGATTTTTACACTGATTAACTATGCTACAGTTTTAACGTAAATTTCATTACATACAGAAACAGTTATTTATATACTTATGTTTTCACCAATTTTGAATTCTGAAGTATTTTCACTTAATTTCCATACTGATTCTCGAGAGTGTGCACACGTTACCTCCTTTTTTTGTTTTTGTTTTTTTGTGGAGGGAGTAAATTTGTACATAAGGTCTACCTCCACAATTTTTTTTAGAATGTAGGTTTTCAACTAGGGTAACTAAGAAAATCTACCTCCACAATTTTTTTTAGAATGTAGGTTTTCAACTAGGGTAACTAAGAAAATCTGATTCAAATTTTGTGGAGACAAGTACTTATAGAGATATAAAGACCTGTATTATGCACTGTAATTCACTGGCTGCCAGATTTGTATGCACGCATGATAAACAAATCTACTTCTCTCCTACTGACACTGACACCTCACAATTTTTTTTTTTTAGCATTTGTGAGTGGGTATACTGACAACGATTATCATGGTTAAATTTTGGGGAATTATCTCCCCCCCCCCTAAAAAAAAGGGGGTTGTGTACTCCGAAAGCCATTTTTTACATGGGGATGTTAGGGGTGTCTATTCTGAACACTGTTCTTAACATGGAGCGATTGGTGGTGTCTATTCCGAAAGCCATTCTTAACATGACAATACTCAAAGAAGTGAAGTGAAAAAGTCGTAATTGTTTTGTTTTAAACGTTAAAAAAGGACGACATAAAACTGAAATTTAATTTTATACTATTGGTGGAGAAGTTGAAAAGAAGAGGAAGACTTGTACAACAAACGAAAGCAGCTAGGACTTCTACCACTGATTTCAATCACTCTAAACAGTTCATATACAGTGAGAATTCTTAACTTCTAAAACTTGTTTTTACTTTCCATCATTTTAATGGACCATTTTTCGTAATTTTATTAATTCATACTGATTTACGCATTCCCTTAATAGCTTTTTTAAAATTCAAACAGTAGCTGCATGTTATCGCCCCAAACCAGCATCAATTGCCTGTGAAAGCAAGATTATTTCATTTTAATCACAGCCACCAGTGTTTGCAATTGTTGTAGAATGGCAGTGGCCACCCAAACATCTTTAGTTTACTTTTTTGTGAGGGGAAGGGAGGCTTCCACCGGGCAACAGGTCCTGTCAGTAATAAATACAAAATCTGCATGAATTAAAATATGATATTATGTGTATTTTATGAGCGGGCAATGCTGGGCAGCCTGCTAGTAGTTAATAGTTTTAATGATAGTTTTAATGATAGTGTTAAGTTTAATGAATATCCATTATAGTTTGTTAAATCATTCATTGTTATATGTTTGAAAGTAAAACGAAATACAAAATTAGATCAAACGAAGGAAGGTAGAAAAGCACGCATGTCTAGCAATCAAACTTTATTTTAGAATTGAAGAAAGCGATTTCACAATAATACAAGAAAAAAAAATGACATTAAAATAAAATGGCAGCAGCAGCAACCATCTTTATACATGTAAAGTATAATTATCGGCAGCAGCAGATTCCAACTTACACATACAAAGAAATATCACCCCCATCTCCCGGAAGTCGGTTGCTCATTTTCATTTAGAATGCAATAAAAAGGAATGTAAATACCAAATAAAAATGTTATCTCATTATACAACAAATTTTGCTTAGTTTAATTCTGTTTTTTTGGTTTTGGAAACATATCTGCAATGTCCTCATTTGAGAGTATATCACAAAAAAATACATTTGTTACTTTAAATTTGATCTTATATAATATTTTACATTTTAGATCTTTGAAATTAGATTCCCAATTAATTTGATAGCATTATTAGCATATAACTATATGTGTACCTTGTAAGATATACATAAATTTATATGCTGATAACGCTATTTTTTATGTGTAAATGTAATTGAAGAAATTCTACTTATTCTTTTCCCAAATTCCTTTATAAGAAAAAAAAAAAACCTGTATGATGTACATAACCATGATGGAACGAAAATGTCATATTGTAAAAATTCATGTAAATTGATCAAGTAGTTTTATTTTTAATTAAGAAAATAAAATTTTATTGTAAGAAAGTAATAAAGAATGCAATCCGTCAGGTCCAAAGTAGCTGAGCAGCAGCTTGGTTCCTACCAGTTTTGGCAAATAGCAAACAGAATCCTGAACAGAAGCATGTGCTCTATCCCAACTATCATCAATGGACCTGAGGTAATCTCGTCAGCATCAGACAAAGCCAAACTCTTTGCCAAGAACTTTGCAGCCAATTCTACCCTTTGCGACCAACCCCCAATATTTCCTCCTGTATCAGAAAACACACTGTGGTATACATATATCTGTATGTGATGTTGCCAAGCTAATCAAAAACCTTGATTCCAGCAAAGCAACTGGCTCTGACGGTATTCCAATTATAGTACTCAAAAAACTTCAACCAGAACTAGCACCCATACTTACAAAACTGTTTAAACATTGTCTTAAGGAGAATAGCTTCCCATCACCCTGTAATCTCATCAGTATGCCCTGTATTCAAGAATTCAGGTGATCGCTCATCCCTGTCTCAGTACAGGCCAATAAGTCTCCTGTGCGTTATTAGTAAGTTGCTGGAATCTGTGTTAAATACAGAAGTAATCAACCATCTCAACAAAAATAAACTTCTTAGTGACACTCAATATGGTTTCCGTTCTGCTAGATCTACAGCAGATGTGCTTACAGTTATACCTCATAGGATTAGCAAATCTCTCGACGGAGGCAACCTTTCTAGGGCAATTGCTCTTGACATATCTAAAGCCTTTGATAGGGTATGACATAAAGGTTTATTTCACAAGATCTCTAGCTATGATATAGCTGGAAATCTTCTCAATTATTAAATCATTTCTCTCTGATAGGTTCATAAGAGTAGTAATTGAGGGGCAAAAATCAGAAGCTCACAGTATTAATGCTGGTGTCCCTCAGGGGTCTATCCTGGGCCCAACTCTTTTCCTGATCTACATTAATGATCTTCTAAATCACACCCTTACATCATTTGTAGACATTTATGCTGATGACACTACCATTTATGGTAGCACATCTAAGACAGTAAACGACCAAGTTCTCTCTGATTCTCTCTCCTCTGATCTTGAGCACGTAGTACAATGGGGAAAGGAGTGGCTGGTTACTTTTAATGCATTTAAAACCAAGCTTCTCTCTTTGCATCATCAACATTCTGATCCACATCTGGCATCAATTGAAATGAATGGCTCTCGTCTTTAGGAGGCCTCAAGTTTTGACAAGCTTCTGATCTTAAATGGAAAACAGTTAAATCTGTTGCCAGGGCTGCTGGAAAAATGGTGGGATCTTTCTATCGATCCAGTAGATATCTCACTGCTGATGCAATTCTCTATATAAGAGCCAGATACGTCCAAGGATGGAATACTGTTGCCACATCTGGGCAGGAGCTACTAGAAAAGACTTGTTCTGCCTTGATAGGGTTCAAAATAGACTTTGTAGCCTCGTAGATGTCCTTTTTCTCTTCCCTGCAACCTCTATCTCACAGAAGAGATGTTGCGAGTTTGTCTCTGATGTATCGTTATTTTCATGGAAAGTGTTCGACTGAGCTTTAGTCTCTGGTCCCCCCCTCGACAAACTTTCACAAGAAACACTCTTCTAGCTGAAAACACTATCAATAATTCTCCCCACTCTTTATCTGTGCCTAAACCTAAACGTAGATTCCATGAACAAAGCTTCTTAGAACTGCACGCCTGTGGAATTGTCTTCCATTTTCCTGCTGTCCAGCTGACTACAATATGGTTGTCTTTAAGTCTAACGTAAATAAGTTCTTGATGAGCCGTTCCATATAAGTTAACAAATTTGCCGAATTTTCATTACTAATGATTACTATCTTGTCCAATTTCTACTGTACACTCTTTAACCCTTATCCTTGGGTGGCCTCTTGGCCTTGATAATGTGGTGATGCCTGAGTAAAAAAAAATCGAAGAAGCGCTCTCTCTCATTGCAATCTGGAACAAAGGGAGATAACAATACTTGTGAGATCAGCCTTGTAATGTTTATGATTTCCATTAATCAGTTTAAATCATTCTAAAAAACGATTTTCTGTATAAAAATAAAATTACTTGATTAATTTCTATGCCTCTTGGAATATTATCTGTTCATTCCATTCAAAGATTTTTTCTGTATTTTTGTTTTATAAGAGGAATTTAAGATAACCACATTCTGTCTCTTCAGGTTGATAATATGACAGTTGACTATTTTCTGAATTTCCATGAGATTTATTCAATTGCTAACTACAGATATTTCTATCTTTTGAAGCAGCCCAATCTGAATCACAAAACCCGATCAGGTTATGTTTAAATTTCTTATAAGTTATACAGTAATCAAAATTTCTATTAATATATTTTAAAATGGATTTTCTTAAATCTGGGTTTTGACAAATGTCAGGATAACTTGCTATATAACACAAGTCAAGTTTTGTACAGGTCATTGCATAAATTAAACTATCAATGATTTCTCTGTATATTTTACTAGCAGTTCAGACCGGCTTTGATTGAGCCCTATGTACTGTTCATAACTTTATGTGCACACACACACACACATATATATATATATATATATATATATATATATATATATATATATATATATATATATATATTAAAAAGTTTGACTCATGTCCAGGTGATCTACATCTAAAATTTCAAGTGTTTAGACCCAAAATTGGCGGAGGAGTTTGGTAGAGTCTGCAAAGATCAACCCTTGCAACTTTGACCTTTTGCCAGCCAAATTTTCGCTCAAAAACTGAATAAAAAGCTTGCTGCATGTCTGAATACTCTTTATGTAAAAGTTCAAATGTTTAGACCCAAAATTGGCTGAATAGTTTGCAAGAGACCGCACTGGTCAAATCTTTTGAACTTTGATCCCTTGGCAGCCAAATTTTTTGGCCAAAAAACCGATTAAAAAGCTTGCCCTATGTCTGAATAAACTTTATGCAAAATTTCAAATGTTCAGACCAAAAATTGGCTGAGTAATTTGGTAGAGACCGCAGAGGTGAACTTTTTTGACTTTGGCCCCAATTTTGATTCCTTGACATTTATTGTTTTGGGCTCAATTGGAATTAAAAAGTTTGATCCATGTCCAAGTAACCTACATCTAAAATTGCAAGTGTTTAGATCCAAAATTGGTGGAAGAGGTTGGTAGAGTTTTCAAAGGTCAACTCGTTGAACTTTGACTCCTTGACAGCAAAATTTCTGGCCGAAAACCTGATTAAAAAGATTTTCCCAAATGTCAATATCCTTTATATCAAATCTCGAGTCTTTATACTGAAAATTGACAGAGTAGTTTGGTAGGAAAATGTACACACAGACAATTTCTCTTTTATAGATATACTAGCCTGGGTGCCCGACGTTTCCTGGGTGTTTGTAGGTGTTTGTTGAGCAAAAAAGAAAATTAGTAGTAAGCAACCCATAATGTGCCAGAGGAAAAGGAGGTGAAAATAAAAAAACAAACGGTCTTTTAGATGTGCCCACCATGATTGTGACGTCACGGGCAGTCGAAATAACGCCTTTTATGTGGTGTCGTTGACGTGAGATTTGAATAACAGAAAAAAAAAAAAAATCGACCAGTCCTTTGTAGAAAAGTGCCCAGTTGAGGGTGAAGGAATTAATGTTTTTTAGCCAATTTTTCGATATTTGTTGTCCGAAGGGTCAAGCTTGAAAATGATACCAATCTCGTGAAAATCTGTCACCTCTGTCAAAAGTTTTTGCAAGACATACAAACACACATTTTGTCTTTTATATATATAGACTAGCGTTGCTCGAGATCGTATAAACAATGAGAAAATTGAATTTGGTTTTGTAATATATTTGTTATTCTGATGAGAGAGGAATTTTGTTTATGTATCATTTGCTATTTCGAGAAAAAGAATATTTTACCTACATAAGACGGGTATTACATGTATGAAATAATTGTATCTTACCTAGGGTAGGTAATTTACAGCACGTATATGCAAGGACGGTAATTTATCTCATCAAATCCCAAGTGATGCCAGGTATTTTGCTAATATATATTCTCATTTATTTCATTCAATCCCGGGCAATGCTGGGTGTTTTGCTAGTATATATCTCAATCAATCTCATGAAATCCTGGGCGACGCAAGGTATTCTGTTAGTATATATTTCAATCAATCTAATTCAATCCAAGGCAATGCCAAGTATTCTGCTAGTATATATTTGCATCTATCTCATTACATCCCAGCTGACCATGTATTCTGCTTGCATACATTTGCATGTATCTTATTGAATCCAGGGTGACTCCGGGTAATCTGTAAGTATATATGTGGACGTATCTTGTTGAACCCATAATTCTTGGATTGTTACAAATTTCGACAATTTAGGCCACATTATCGCTCACCTGTCTAAAATAATAACTTTGAGACATTATCTTGGCTGGTTTTTCATTACAAACACATCATCCAAATAACTCACATTTCATCATTTTTCATAATGTTTGGATATGTTACTAATTTCAACAACCATGTCACATGATTTAACTTACATTATAGCCCCCACTCTTACTAAAATAAAAACTTTGATACATAGGCTATGGTATGTTACTAATTTCGACTATTGTTTTTCATGAGTAAATCCACATTATCACCCCCTTCTATCACTAAAATAATAACTTTTAGACATTGTATAGCTGGTTATTTCATTACAAACCAACCAACAAAGTAACTCATTATATCATTTTTCATAATTCTTGGATATGTTACTAATTTCGATAATTATTTTTAATGAAGTAACCAAAATAATCGCCACCTTTTACTAAAATAATAACTTACATACATTGTCTGGTCTGTCTACTTCATTACGAATACACCAATCAAATAACTCACATTTCATCATTTTTCATAATTTTTGAATATGTTGCTAATTTCAACCGTCATTTTTTCTGAGTTCAATCACATAATCCCTCTCCTCTTACTAAAATAATACCGTTGAGACATTTCTGGGCTGTTTATTTCATTACAAACACATCAATAAAATACCTCACATTTCATCAGTTTTCATAATTCTTGGATATGTTATGAATTTCGACAATCAAATTTAATGAGTGCACATATATAATCGCCCAATTCTTACTAAAATCATAAATTTGCTACATTGACTGGGCTGTTTATTTCATTATAAACACACCAATCAAATAACTAAAACTTCATTTTTCATAATTCTTGGATATGTTACTAATTTCGACAATAATTTTTCATGAGTTAATCCACATTATCGCTACCTCCTATCACTAAAATAATAACTTTCAGACATTGTATGGCTGTTTTTTTTTTCATTACAAACACACCTATCAAGTTACTCACATTTGACATTTTTCATAATTCTTGGATATGTTACTAATTTCGACAATTATTTTTAATGAAGTAACCCAAATAATCACCCCCCCTCTCTATAACCCACACGATCCACTTCTTCTTATAAATTAACAACTTTGATACATCTTCTAGCCTGTCTATTTCATTACAAACACACAAAGCAAATAACTCACATTTAATCATTTTTCATAATTCTTGGATATGTTACTAATTTCGACAATCATTGTATATGATTTAACCCACATAATCGACCCCCTCTTACTAAAATACTTACTTTGAGACAATATCTGGGCTGTTTATTTCATTATAAACACACCAATCAAATAACTTTTAATAATTCTTGTATATGTTACTAATTTCGACAATCATCTTTTATGATTTAACCCAAATAATCCCTTTTCCTCTTACTAAAATAATAACTTAGAGATATTGTCTGGCTAGTTATTTTATTACAAACACACCAATCAAATAACTCACATTTCGTCATTTTTCATAATTCTTGGATATGTTACTAATTTCGACAGTCATTTTTCATGATTAAACCCACATAATTGACTCTGTCCTACTAAAGAAATAACTTTGAGACTTTTTTCTGGGCTGTTTATTTCATTATAAACACACAAATAAAATAACTTACATTTCATAACTTTTCATAATTCTTGGATATGTTACTTATTTCGACAATCATGTTTCATGAGTTAACCAACATTGTCGCCCACCTCTTACTAAAATAATACATTTGAGACATTGTCTGGGCTATCTATTTCATTACAAACACACCAATCAAATAACTCACATGTCATCATTTTTCATAATTCTTGGATATTTTACTAATTTCGATAATCATTTTTCTTGATTTAACACTTATTATAGCCCAGTTCTTACTAAAATAACAACTTTGATACATCGTCTTGACTATCTATTTCATTAAAAACACACCAAAGAAATAACTCAAATTTACTCATTTTTCATAATTCTTGGATATGTTACTAATTTTGGCGATCATTTTTTATCATGTAACCCGCATACTTGACTCCCTTTTACTAAAATAATCACTTTCAGACTATATATGGGCTGTTTATTTCATTATAAACACATATAGCTTACATTTAATCACTTTTCATATTTCTTGGATATGTTGCTAATTTGGACAATCGTTTTTCATGATTTAACCCACATAACCCCCTTCCTCTTACTAAAATAATAACTTTAAGACATTGTCTGGCTGTTTTTTTTTCATTACAAACACACCAATCAAATAACTCACATTTTGTCATTTTTTATAATTCTTGTATATGTTACTAAATTTGACAATCATTTTTCATTATTTAACCCACATAATCCCCTTCCTCTTACAACAAAAATACATTTGAGACATTGTCAGGCTAGTTATTTCATTACAAACACACCAATCAAATAACTCACATTTCATCATTTTTCATAATTCTTGGATATGTTAATAATTTGAACAATAATTTTTCATGATTTTACGACATAATCGCCCCATCTTCCTATATAGAGTATTAGCACAAAAATCCACCTATCTTATCCGATCCCAGGTATTCTCCAAGGAAACATCCCACCTATCTCATCCAATCCCAGGCAACGTTGGGTATTTTGCTAGTACATATATGCACTTTTCTTAAACAATCCCCGGCAACGCTGGGTATTCTGCTAATACAAATATCGAGCTATGAAGCCACATCCAAGAGAGTTCACTGGCATAATAGTACAATGATTGCATATTAATCTAATGGTAGTCGACAATGAAGTTACATCCAAGGGAGGTCACTCACATATTATAACAATGATTGTATATTAATCTAATGAAATTCGACAAGGAAGCTACATTCAAGGCAGGTCACTTGCATATTATAACAATGATTGTATATTAATCTAATGAAATTCGACAAGGAAGCTACATCCAAGGGAGGTCACTTGCATATTATAACAATAATTGTATATTATTCTAATGGAATTAGAGAATGAAGCTACATCCAAGGGAGGTCACTTACATATTATAACAATGATTGCATATTAATCTAAAGATATTCGAGAATGAAGCTACATCCAAGGGAGTTCACTTGCATATTATGACAATAATTTTATATTATTCTAATAGTATTCGAGAATGAAGCTACACCCAACGGAGATCACTCGCATTTTTCTAATGGAATTCGACAATGAAGCTACATCCAAGGGAGGTCACTTGCATATTATAACAATAATTGTATATTATTCTAATGGTATTCAACAACATTTGACAATGAAGCCACACCCAAGGGAAGTCATTTGCATATTGTAACAATGATTGTATATTAATCTAATGGAATTTGACAATGAAGCTACATCCAAGCGAGGTCACTCGCCTATTATAACAATGATTGTATATTAATCTAACGGTATTCGAGAATGAAGCTACTTCTAAAAGAGGTCACTTGCATATTATGACAATAATTTTATATTATTCTAATGGTATTCGACAATGAAGCTACACCCAAGGGAGGTCACTTGCATTTTTCTAATGGAATTCGAGAATGAAGCTACATCCAAGGGAGGTCACTTGCATATTATAACAATGTTTATAAAAACAAAACCTCCCAATACTAAGAATGGCTTTCTGAATAATAATGTTTTTATTTTAGAATTTGGGATCAGCAGTTTAGCGCTGTGTGATGTTTGGAATATGACATCTTGTCTCAATGTAGTATATGATAAATATATATTTTGCGAAAATAAGGAGGTGGTCATGCCGGCATATCTAGCTTTAAAGAAACAAACGTCACTCAAAAATAAGAAGGTCGTAATGCCTAGCATGCCTAGCTTTAGAGAAACAAACGTCATCCGGAGGGTCGGGCTTCAATATGATACCAAGTTTGTTAATTTTTGTTCTGTCTGTCGAAAGTTTTTAGCGGACATAAAAACACACACACACACATTTTGCCTTTTATATATATATATATATATATAGACTAGCAGGGGTTACCTGGCGTTGCCCGGATGTTTAGAGGTGTGTGTGCTTGGGTGGGGGTTAATCAAAACATAAGAATAAGCGAAGTAAATATTTTTAAATATTAAAATGTTAAAACTTAAAAAAATTGAAAACAAAAAAAAACATTAAAAAAACTGATGTAAGGCAAACGAACGATGTTAAATGTAAAAATCGGAAAAAACAAAAAAAGAAAATGCGAATGTGATGGAAAAATAAAGCAGAAAAATGAACGTTAAAACTGAAAAATAAAAACCAAAAAAAAAAAAAAAATCTGAAAATGGCTTAAAATAACCGTTTCAATATTAAAATTAAAAAAAAAAAATCGAAAAAAAAAGAAAAAAAAAGACATCTCACACCACGATTCGAACCCAAAACCTTTAGATAATGAGGTCGCCCTCTAAGCAACTGAGCTAAGACGACATTGACAAATTGTGTCTTTTTTTAAATATTTAAACTATATCCTTTTCCGACGTCATTTGCGCATGCGTAGAGCAAACTTGTCATGAGAGGACGGTTTTTGCTGACCCTTCCCTCTGGAAAACTGATGTTTTTCAGGTGAAGAAATTATTTTTTTTGGCCAATTTTTTGATATTTGTTGGGCGAAGGTTGAAACTTTAAAATGATACCAATCTTATTTTCCCAAAATGTTGGTGGGGGAAGGGACTAGCTCCCCTTGTCCAAATTGAATAGAAATTGTTTGATATAAGGAAAATATTTCCACATTGATCAAAGCTGATTGCTTTTGGACATTTCCGGCTATCGTCAGAAAATAACGCCAGAATTAGTGTCGCTTTTATTATATGAAAAAGCCTAATCCACATGCGGCAAGCGACAAATGTTGAATATTTATCTTCCCGAAGTTGAGCAAATTAAATAGACAGGCGAGCTCTGTTGTTAACTCGGAGATATGATTTCTATGTGATATAAAAAGTTTTAAGAAGTTGCGAGCCGACCGACTGCTTCTCTGAAAAAAAGCCTTTCTTGGACATACACAAAAAGCGAACATACATACACACATTTTCGCTTTTATATATATATATAATCTGATAGTTCTTTTTTGAATACGTATTTATCTTTATTAACTTTTGAATAAGTCAAAAGCTCTGCAACAAGGTCTTTCATTCTGAACAGGGAATACTTTTTTGTTCTTCCAATGCTGAACTTATTAGGTTAGAAATTCTTTGCACTCTGTTCATGAGAAGACAAGACAAATGGGTGTATGTACCAGCCCACATGTGGCAACAATACTCCACTTAGCAATTATGGTGGTAAATACTGGGTGAAAAAAACCCTTTCTTCTTCAATATGTCTAATGTCAGACAATTTCCACAAACATCTTCACATGAACTTGCACTAATGCCTACTAGACAGGAGAGAACGAATGCCTACTAGACACTGCCCTCGAGTGTCTAAGGTCTTTCTGTACAGGGTTTGTCAGGACAACCTGGCATGAGGATACTTTGCTCTACAAGTAAACCCTGACTAAATATTCAAAATAACATAGTATTCGCAGCCCAAATAAGATCTCAGTATGGCTAACCCACATTGGCTTTTACAAGGAATGATGCACCTTTGTCAAGTGATATTACCTTAAGTAACAACACGCAATTGGATACTTCACCAGACTAGATGTATTCTTGTCCTGAGATAAAGGGGAACTTTAATGGAATATTTGAATATCTATGTATTTCATACAGAGATCAAGTGTTACTCTTGGAAGGGGGTGCCTTGATTTCTGAGAATTTCAACCGAAGTAAAATGAAACCAATGTGAAACATTACCACAGTATTGCTTCCCTGTAGATTCATATTATGAACCATCCTTTTAAGTATTTGAAATTAATCCATCACAGTAATAATTCTCAAGGGTCTCATCAGATTCATCTTTTAACTGACAATCATTCCATGTCATTAACCTTTATCAAAGCCAAAAGCCACTGGAGAAGTGGTGATTGATTGATTACGAGGAAAAGATTTTATGAATGAAATTGTTTGATTAATAAAATTACAAAGCTTACATGAAAGCATTTTTTTTTTTATTCAATTTTTTTTTTTAATTTGAAAAATAAAAAAAGATAAACAGAATCATAAAAAATTATGACAGAAAAAAAAAAACAACAAAAATTTTATAGAAAACATTTTATTAATCGAGTAGAAAGAAATTTATTTTGGCGCAAAATTTTTCAAGTTCTCGTTTTTATATTTTGTAAAAATTAATTTTCCTTTGTGTTTTGTGCCTGTTTTATTTTTTTTGTAGTTTAGTATCCCATACCTCACAAAAAAAAAAAAATAATTTTCGTTTATTTATTTTTTTTTTAATTCAAATTTACATTTAAAAGTTTTTGTTTCCAAACATGCAGTCATTGATGGACTTCAAAAAAAAAAAAAAAAAAAAATCAAGCTTAATATTGAGATTTGAATGACCTTGGTTTTAAAAGGCTCTGTCCGTATGTCTGCTATGTTTAAGTTTGAAATTGTATTTTATTCATATTTGTGGCACAAATTGAATAAATGCATCTTAAGATCTGTTCTTGTTTGTTGAAAATAAAAATAAAAAAAAAGAGTGAATTTGAAAAAAAATTCCAAAACCAAAGTAGACAAAAAGAAGGTGTGGGTATGAACATGTGTGTGTGTGTGTGTGTGTGTGTGTGTGTGTGTGTGTGTGTGTGTGTGTATGAGAGGATGCATGCTTTATACCCATAACCAGAAAATACAGTGATTGAAACTGAATAGAGTTTGATAAAATGCATTCAATCAATCTGAAGCAAGTAAAAACTCTGATCGCCATTAACAATATTTATGGTTGAGAGAATGATAGAATAAATAGTCAAGAAAGGAAGACGGGATAAAAAGAGGATTTGGGGGAAGAGAAGGGGAGTAACAGTCGAAATAATGTGATGAAAAATTAGATTCGAAATGAAAATATAAAATAAATGATTTTTATCTACATAAGAGTATTAAAAAGAAGTTAAAAAAATTGTCACATTCATTTTGTTTTTTGTTGTTTTTACCCACTTATAAAATCTTCCGGATAAAATTCGGAAAACATAAAAATGTTTTTTCAAGAGTTGCAAAGAAGGTGCAATTAAAAATTAGGGTTTATTTTTTTTTACAGTTAATTTTTAATAGTTAAAAAAAAAAAAAAATAACCACAAGGGTCATCATTTCAAGTTTGTATTTGTTGAAAATTTTCCAATAAAGGAATTTCTTTTGAATTTCAAATTGGATTATCTTAAAATAAAAAGGGGGGGGGGGCAGTCAGCATTTTAAAATTTTGGTCTGGTCGTAGCTTAGTGGCAACCACAAGCCTGAACAATCATGTTGCGGTATTTCTTAAGAATAACGTTGGCATTGTCATCAAAATAAAGCACAGAAATTCCGCTGAGTTTGGTCGGTGCACAACATGGCTTTGGGATGCCCTGGAATTTCACCGTGTGCACCAGCAGTTGTACAATGGCGTGATTGGTGGCATTCATATTTAAACCAAGAGGAAAGATGCATTCTCCATCACAGTAGTAAGCAGAATAGCCTTCGGGGGCAATTATCCAACTCTGCCAATAGAAGAAAAAAAAGAAAGAAATACATGAATACGTGGTTAAATAGACAAGAGTTAACTATTCTGTGCTTTCTAAGTAATAATTTCCGGGGTTAAATTTGACACATTGCTTTCAAAACCTGCTACTCCAACATCCAACTCCAAACTACTTGAGTGTCTGAAAAATCAGCCTTTTTATTCAAAACTGGAAACATTTCATTTGCGTATTAGGTGACAAGATCATAAGCATATAATGTTACGTACGAGTGCGATTAAGTGTTGATACTGGTATGAGAGTCAGCTAAAATATGTGATAACAAGAACACCCCTTCCTTGACCAAATTTTTATTCGATCGGTGAAAAGTGAGTCATTCATACACCCACACTTTAAAAACTAGAGGAAGCGAGGCAGATAAAAAGCCCCTTCCAAACACATTGTAACGTGAAATATCTTTATCCGCTTAACCTCCCCACATCCATTCTTCCTTCCTAAAAGTAAAGAGAGAGGGCAAGTAATTTCAAAAGGAGTTGGTGCACAAATGAAACCACATGAGGAGAAAATATTAAAAAGATTCTGAGTCCAAATGCTGTCAGATGTAGATGCAAGCCGAGCAAGCAGAATCTGTGTCGGAGAGATTGCTGAATTCACATGTCTGAATCAATTCAATGGAGATAGCTGCACTAGATAAAGGACAATTATGCCTATGTTTCTCAAAATAGCAGCAAAGGGCAGATAACCTGAAAAACCATGCTTACTACAAATCGATGAATGGATGTGTTACCGCGAATCTCAAAGAACTATTAAAATTCTGGGAAGTTTGGAATTGGACAATGATTTCTTTTTAATATTTTATTTCTGTTGGATCTTTCACATTATTCGGATTATACTTTTTGTATATTTAATTTTGAGTTTTTTGGGGTTTTTTTTTTGCTTTGTTGGCTATGCTCGAAAATCACTACTTTTCTCTCCATTAGGGACTGACATCTTGAGATTAATGCCACCAGAAAAAAATGAAAAGGAAAATAAATAAAAACACCAGTCATTTTTGAAAAAGCTGTGTTACACCGAAAGTCTCAGAAAAAAGAAAGTATTTTAATCATTTAAGAAAATATTTTATATCAATATTAGGTACTTGTACAGTTTAATCAAGACATAAAAAAATGAAAATATCTATTTGTTATGATACCAATCAAGGGGTAGCCATGTTTCAATTTTATGAAGAAAAGCTAGTATTTAAGATGGGGAGGAGGGTGTCGGTACTCTAGACTGAATTATCTCCCCATAGCATGTTCTAAAATCCAAACATGGCTGCCTTCAGCTCGCTGTCATAAAAATGTTTTTCTGCTGTAAAGAAGAAAAAAACCAAAAAAAAAACCTACTCAATCAAATTCAGTGAATTTTTTTTTTTGAGAACTTCCGTCCAAAACCGATATGCGCAATATAACTTTTCGATATTTCATTTTTTAATGTCTTCATTAAACTGTACAAGTACCCAATATTAAATTTTCAAAAATTTTTAAATTAAAAATGAATATTACTGTAACCAATAGTGAAATGGATCACAAGTTGAACAATAAATTGATTCATCTCCATTATAAAGCGTCTATAAACCAAGTGTTGCTGATCTAAATAACTCATTACCGATTGTTAAAACAAATGGCAATGTGATCAAAGTCAGAAACAACAATGGCTAAACTAAGTGGGTTCACCATGTACATGTCTGCTTACACCTTACATGTTTTACATGACATCCAAATCATTTATTACACATTTGACATGAAGGGTATCACCACCACATTTCTTTCTGATCCATTGAAACAAAATCTGAGGAGTACCATATAACTTTAAGAAATTTACACCACCCCTTCTAAATGTGAACAGTTGCTGCATCCTGTCTAAACCACTGGCCGTTCTTTGCAACACTTTTTTTTTTTTTTGAAATCGCTTCAGACAAGGCATGAAGTCAATTGATATAAGGATCTAACAGAACAAATACCACTTTAAGGTAAAAAACAAAACAAAAAACTAACCAAATATAAGCGGACCAAGAAAAACAGCAATTCTTCCTCCTTTGTCAACAGTATCACTCATGAAATGCAAGTATTAAAGAACAAAAAATAAAAAAAAAGGAAATAAGAGTTATGAGGCTGCTGAAAATAAACCCAATGCCCACTTTCTACTCTCTAGAAACTTCTTAACAATCAATAAATGATCGGTACTGATCATGACAGACACTGAATGGTGATAAAACGAAGACTGTTGGGCATTTATGATTGAAACCTAGTGGACATGTCAGGAAGAGAATAAAGTTTCTTTGTGCCAAATATGATTGGTTTGTAGAAAGCATTTAGAATTTTATTAAAGATTCCATGAATGAGGGTATTTGGGGGGGGGGGATCTACCCGTATTGTTATAATACAGCATTTATCTAAACATGGCCATGCTTTAAAAAAAAAAAAAAAAGGAGAACATTTACTCATAAAAATGTGTTATTAAAGAATTTAAATGTAAAGTTTGATATTAAAAACAAAGAAAACTCATTTTGCACCGAAATTGTTTTTGTTACATTTTGATGTTTTTAGAATTAAAATTGCTTAAGCAAAATTCGCACCAGAAGAAAACATTTTTGGAAATTATTGCATCATTGGCTATATAATAATAAAAGTTTCTTTAAAATTATTTACCCGCCATCCGAGGTCCCTGAAGTCTACATGCATTGTCTTCCGCCGACAAATTGGTCGTACATAACGGCCTGAAAAAAATGTTTAAAAAGTTCAAAGTGGCATTTAGCAAACTGACATCAATTAAAACGTTTATTGTCTAAACAGACCCTCCCCCCTAACTGCAACTAATATATTTACACAACCTCATTTCTCC
This sequence comes from Euprymna scolopes, assembly GCF_053919585.1. NCBI lineage: Eukaryota > Metazoa > Mollusca > Cephalopoda > Sepiida > Sepiolidae > Euprymna > Euprymna scolopes. The sequence continues at coordinate 98,946,362 of NC_136497.1, read as the reverse complement.
ATCTGTGAATGTATGTTTTTGTTTCTATTGATATTCAAATCAGTTACAGATTTAGGCACATATATCCAACTAAAAACAAATTACAAATATTCACATTATACTAATATTCAACCTTGCATATTTCTGTATTTAAACTACTGGGCAAAGAAAAACTCAAAAGAAAGAAAAGAACAAAGAGAGCTTTTTAACCATCTATGGGGTTTCTTGTAGAGGAAGTCAGTTACCTGATAGGAGAAATTTGTTATTTTAAAAATATTTTTATTATTTGCCTTTTCTTGTAAGTGATAATATTAAAACTTTATTATTGATTAAAATGCTAAAAAAAAAAATGTGATCAAAGAATATGGAGAGTTTTCCCTATCTTCTTTCCTTGCTTTCTATAATTATTTATGATGTGTAGGGAAAATTAGATGAACTTACGAGTCCGCCGCCAGGACCAATTATGGTCATCCCTGTGCGAGACAGCTGTACGAGAGTCCATTTGTCGACGGGCAGACCGTGTACGTCTAATGTGGAGTTGTTGGCTCATTTTGAAAAAACAGACCAAAAATGCCTGCTTGTCTGGTTCTCCTTTGCGACCAACAATGCCTGCCCGCTCAGGTCCAACTTCTTTGCCTAAAGATAATGAAAATTAAAGAAAAAAGTAAAAAGTTTTTGTTTTGTTTTTTTTTAATAAAAAAGTTAAACATATTCAAATTTTTTAATCTTTGGATTCTTCAGATTACTGTTTTTATCTTGAAGGTTATTTTCACAGCATTTCAATTGTTGTAACCTCCTACCTTGTTCAAACGTATCTTGTCAAACTTAAGAATCTTTCTGCCAAACAGAGTCCTGAGTTTGACAGAATGATTTCAAGTTTGACAAGATACACCTTAAGAAGGTCAGAGGTTACATCGACTGAAATGCAAAAATAATACTCAAGATGAGAACAGTAGTCAAAATAATACGAATAAGCAATTGTCATCTTAAAAAAACAAAAATGCAATTCTCAAATTAAACTAGAAGATTCCCAAGTTAAAAAAGATGCAACAAGAAGGTTGGAAGTTAGATTGAAACTCTGTAAATATAACTTTTAACATATCATAAATTTAACAATTCCAGGAGTCAAATATTTGGAGCGGGGGGTGGGTACTCTGCACTTTACCAGAAAGAATATTTTTAACTGTCAAATATAAGCCTAATTTTAAGTTTAATTCATAGTTCGGAGGATGAGATATAGATTAATAAATTTTGCAGACAGTTAACCAAGTCATTCACTTTTTATAAACTTTAAAAAGATATTAAATTTTCAGGATTATTTAGGTTTCAAGCACTCCAAAATAAGCACCGACCAAAAGGACATTATCAGATTTTTTTTTATTTCCAGTTGAGTTAAATTGTAAATAGGACAATACATTTTTTAGCCACAGATTGTTTAAATGAAAGTTTATTTACTTTTTTTTTGTAACAATTACTAGAAAAAATAATCTATTCTGTTCACTACTTCATTTAAATTGGCTTTAGTACTTTATAATCAGGAGTGTTTGTGTGAGGCCCAAACATTATAAATGTCAAGTGTCTGCAAGTGCTCTAGAAGAAGGTGGATCAGAGACTGATTATCTCTGATCGGGTCAGCGTTGTGAAGAAAGTACAATGTTGAAAGACCCCAAACTCCATGCAGAGATATCAATGATGGCACCTCCCAATGCAATAGTGTATTGTGTGCATGTTTCAACATAGATCACAGACTTTTTATTAAAGAAAAATAGTTTTTACTATTTTAGTAAAGGATAATTATGAAAAAAAAAATTACTGTTTTGGATGGGGAGGGAATTAAAAGTGAATCAAAAACAAATTTTTTTTAAAAAAATTTTTTTAAATTAAATTAGCTGCTCAGAAATCTGCAGATCTTTTATAAAAAAAGTTATGCATAAGAATTTCATACAGTGAATTCATTGATGGACCCCCCTACGACCTAAAAAAAAAAAAAAAAAAAAAAAAAAGTTAAACTTACCTGAATTCAAATCAATCACTTTTAGAAAAAGTCCCATATTGGAGATGGGAAATATCGTCCAAGATTCAGCAGCATGGGTAACATTCAAAAGGACCCATCCTTCGTACTCAGGTGTTAAAGTATAATTAGTTTCTGGTATCAGAAGTTTATCCCTACAGAAGGAGAGGAGGGTGAGAAAAGAAAAGAAAGCAAAATGGTTTCGGTTAATGAGTAAAATTTCAAGAAAAAAAACAGAAAAAAAGCATGGGATAGAAAATAATCAAAGTAGCAGCCGCTTAGAACAAAAGCAGCAGAAATTGTAGGTGTTATTTACTTCCTTCCCACTGCAGAAAGATGAGGCACAAGTTTAGAAGGTGGCATGAATCAAGTCAACGCCTCTGGAAGAGGAGCACTTTGACCAATTAAAAACTCACTGGGTAGTCCCGTCTGCATTCCCCAGTAGGGGCATCTCAGACAGTAAGCAATAAAGTGGAGTAAGTTTATTGCATCCTCCGAACTATGAATTAAACTTAAAATTAGGCTTATATTTGACAGTTAAAAATATTCTTTCTGGTAAAGTGCAGAGTACCCCCCCCCCCCTCCGCTCCAAATATTTGACTCCTGGAATTGTTAAATTTATGATATGGTAATGGTCTATGAAGATGGACTTCCTAAAACTACACAGGACATCAGCCATTCCTCAGTCAATAGAGAAAAATCCATTTCACAAATAGCTTATACTCTGTTGGCTTTGAAGACCAGGTTAAGAAAATATCCAAGTATAAACTTAAAAGTATAAACTACTCAATGAAAAACATGAATTCATTGCTAAATGTAGGCATTAAAATAAGTATCTTCTTTGACACATGAATCTCAATTAAATTATAGAATTACATAAAAAAGCACATTAGCAAACATACCAACACCTTCATTAGTCTACAGGCACAACAAATTGCTTTGGTAGTTAGGCCCAAATAAATAAAATATTGAAATAAATTAATAAAACTAATTGTCTAAATTATTATTAATCATTAGAGTATACAATGCACACTGACGAACACACGTTTGGTAATTAATATCAAAACGAAAGTAATAAAATAGGTTATTTCCCCTTATCTGACAAAAATAATGTTTCGTTTTCTCTGAAACTTGCTACAAATTATTAATTTATTTTTAAAGACTAATATTTTTTGGTCTTTGTTTTGAACGTATATTTATTTATTTAAAGTATGCAGATGTGTTTATATATTTTTATGCATATGATTCACTCCTAAACTAATTAACCAATCATTATGCAACTTTGAACACAGTTGCTTGCTGTAATAGTGAGTAATGTGGGCTATATTTAGTTTAATGCAAAGGGTAAAAATTCAAATACCTCTGATTTTTGTGAAATTTTAACCATATATAAAAATCTTATATTTAAATAAAAATTATTATAAACCCACTCAAAACTTTAAAACTGTACAAGACAATAATAAATATTTAAAAAAATGTTAATTTTTGAGGGCATTTTAAGAGCTTTTAGAGAGTATGATATTGGCATTCCTATTTGAACATTTAAATATTTCAGATTTGCATCGAATTTGATTCATAGTCATTAGACATCATTTAAGCAAGATTTCCTAAATTTTTTCAACCCCCTCAAACTTCAGTATTAAATTTTAGACAATTTTTAGAGTCAAAATCATGTAATGATTTTTGATCAAAATTGAAACAAAGATTCTAGACATAAGGTTAAGCTGCATTATATTTTGATCTTAATCTTTGTAAGGGTACATAAAAGTAGGTCAACACTGTTCTGTTTAAGGAATTAATTTCACCGATGATGAGTATTCTCTCTCTCTATATATATATGTACGTGTGTGTGTGGGTGTGTGCATGCACATTTTCTTAGAATGAACATACTGATAAATGAAATAAACTGACACCAGCATATAATGCAATGTTGTTTGTGTAAACAAATGGAAATCCAGTATTTGACAATGTTTATCATTGTAATTTCACCTACCTTAGCAGTAGCCAAAATGGTATAGGCGTTAAAACTGTTGACTGTCGTCTAGACAGTCAAGTTTTGATTCCAACTTGAGGCTACCTGCACTGAAGAACTGTGATACAGTGAAATAGTCTGGATGACGTGTATATATTTACTTATGAATTATGACTTATCAAGGTAAAATACAACTGAAGGATAAGGGTTGATGACATGCACAGATGAATTGCCGGTAGAATGATGAATTATGAGAGGATTGAAACCCGATTACTTATGGAGGATGGTTTACGATCAGTAATTTTTGACATTAGGGAAGCAATCAAATGATAATGCATTCTACAGATGGGAATTTCTTGGGGGAAAAACTGTTCATGCAAACTGTATCTGGCATTAAACATATGGAAGAGAAGTTTTATATTGTGCTAGAAAGAGGAGAAATTGGAGCTCAGTCGAGTATCTTCAATGAAAATACTAGAAAAAAAATACTAGTAACATCTTTTATATCATTTAACATTTAACATTAAAAACTATTGCACATTAACACAAATGACTATCTTTGATATCATAGCTGTAGAGTTTGTTTTGAATTATTTGTTCAACTAGTTTTGTCAGGAAGCAATAAAATTATCTTTATTAACATTACTTTATTATATTTGGTTAAGTGAGTGGGGGGTAACAGAATCTGGTTCTACTTGAAGTTGTCGGTGATCAATAAATGTAAATTACAATATAACATCTTATCTCTTTAGTCTATTTTCATTATCAACATAATTTCTATTCATATTATTGTGAAAGCAGGTGGGTGGAGGAATGGAATTACCTGAAATCAAGAACTTCATTGTTTTTTTTTTTTTTTTTTTTACTCCGTGTTGTCCTGAGGCAATAAATGAGATTATAGTACTACATTTAAAAAGGATACCTCCAGTAAATGAATTACATTATTATATTTTTTTCCAGCAGATTAAAACATGAAAGAATAGGTTGGGTAAAGGATAAAGGGAGGATTAAGGAGAAGGATAGAAAATTGTGGAAGAGTAAAGAAGAGAGAAAGATAAAGAGAAGCTTGGAGTGAGGGAAAAATAGAAGATCTTAAATTATTTAACTTTTTAGTTTTATATAACCTGGGCAATGCCAGATAGCCCTGCTAGACAAGTGTTGTGAGAAAAGATAATTCCTGAAGCATTTACTTAATAGCCTGGAAGATGGGCTGAAGCTTAAGCATTCATTGTTTGCTGTTGGGAGAATAAGTTCAAGAGAAGGAAGACAATAAAAATCTGTCAAGTAAGACACAGACAATTATAAATGATAAGACAAGTCACCAAAATATTTATTTAGATGTGAGAAATAGAGTAAAAAGAAATCCAAGCATAATAATAGTAAATATTTATTAGGACAGAAAATTTATAGGACTTTTTCTCCTGGTTTATTATAATTATAAAGCATATTTTAATATCAATTTAAAATAAAAATAGACCACAGATTCTGGCCAAATTTTCATTTTATTTTGAGGGTTTTTTTTTCCAATTTCATTTTTTTCTAGTTTGCTATATCTGTTGTATAACTTGATCATTTCATTCATAGTTTTTGTTTATTTGTGTCTGGATTAGGATCATTGATGTGGTTTGTCATGACTTAGATTTAGGTGAGGGTTATTCTTTTACAGGGTTTTGTCTATGCGCTTATGTAGCTTTTATACAGTAAGTTTTTGGTGAACTTGATTTTGGAGGAACGAGTATTTTGTGATAGTTTTTTTTATCTGAGAAACTTGTGATGGTGTTAATTGTTGTTCTTGAATATCTTTTGTTATATAGATAAGGTTTTGAGTTGAAGATTGTTTAGATTGTGTGGATCTCTAGTTCTTTTATGAGGATTAGGAGTTCGTTTGGATTCATATTTGCTAGTTTTCTTGTGATGAGATAATATTTTTGGTATTCAGAATTGAAAATGGTTTGCAATAGTTGAGTTACTCTTGAACGGACTGGATAGATATTCTCGACAATTTTTTTGGCTTCTGGGAAGGAGATGTTCCAGGTGTATTTAATTTTCATTAACTCTTTTTCTCTCTTCTATTCTTCAGAATCTGGAGTCAGCTGAAAGTTCTCCTTGGCAGTTTACGCATTTCAGCAGTTGATAAGTTTCTTCCTGGTGGTCAGATTCGTCCATTTCACATTTTTTTTTTTTTTATTACATAACTTTCTTCTGGTACACCAGTTCTTGTGGTGTCTGAACTTCTGGCAATTATTACATCTAAGTAGATTACAGATATAGATATCCAAATTCATTATTATGTATTCAATCTTAATTTTTTTGAAGGTTTGGGTTGGTTGGTTGGTTGGTGTTTTACGGCATATCAACCACTGTGGGTCATTTAATGCCAAACCATTGATTGATTTTAGATAGTTTTTTTTTTTTTTTTAAATTTTGGTTTATACAAATTTTTAATTATTATATTGTTTTGTGTTTTTAAACTTTTGGTTGCTTTCAGAGTTTTATCAGCATTATTTATAATAATTTAAAAAGTTGTATTTTTTTTAAATATTTGATAATCTGGTGTGGTGTTACCTTATGAAACAGTTCTTTGATTTCATTTGCTGTATAATATTTGTCTCTAGTAGATTTGTATTTCCGGCATTCTGTTAATATATGTTTTATTGTCATTTGTTGGTTACAGAATGTGCATTTCGCTTTTTCTGTTGCTTCAATTAAGTGTGAATGTGTTAGTTTGGTGTGTCCAATTCTAATTCTGTTTAGAACGATGTTTTCTTTTCGTCCTTTCATTACTATTTTATTTTGTTTTTTGATTGTAGGTTGGTGTTCATGCAATTTATTTTGGGTGCATGTATCCCATTCTGCTTGCCACTTAATTTTGTTGTATTCTATTATTTTTTTTTTTGAAATCTGTGTATTGTATTTTGATGTTTCTTATATTTTGATATATAGCTTCTTTGGCTAGTTTATCAACTTTTTCATTGCCTGGTATACCAACATGGCTTGGTATCCAGGCTAGGATAATCTTTTTCCCTTTTTCGCTAATTTCATTGTATTCATTCATTATGTCGATTATGTCAGGGTGTTCGAGTTCTTCTCCTTTTAGAGCTAAGATGCATGACAAAGAGTCAATGTATATAATAAACTTTTTCCCATTATTGTTTTTTATAAGTTCAAGTGCCATTTTGATTGCCTGTAGTTCCGTTGTATATATTGATGCATCAATGGGAAGTCTTGTTTGGAGATGGATCTGTCCATCGGTACATGCTGCACTTGTTCCTTTTGTTGTTTTGGATCCATCTGTGTATATTTCTTTGTATTCTAAATATTTTTCTCTAAGCTCACCAAAGTGGCTTCTATTTATTAAGTTGTTTGTATTATTTTTCTTGTATTTAGTGAGGGTTAGATCAGTTTTTGGATTTTTTAAGGTCCATGGTGGTCTGTTACTTACTGTGTGTGCGATTATGATATTAGGTTCTTTATTAATTTGAGTTATTGTGTTTTTGATACGATGTCCAAAGGAGGGTATGTTTTTTGGTTTGCTGGTATAGAAGTTTGTATATTGCAGGTTGAAAGTTTTTTCATATGTTGGATTGTTTGGATTACTTTGTAGTTTTATTGCATATTGTAGTGTTAATTTCTGCCATCTTAAATGTAGAGGAGGTTCTTTGGCTTCTATGCATAGGCTTTCCATGGGTGATGTTCGGTATGCTCCCAGACTAAGTCTTAATCCTTGGTTTTGTATAGTTTTTAATTTTTGGAGATAAGATTTACAGGTAGAGCTGTATATGATGCATCCATAATCTAATTTTGATCGAATATGTGCATGATATATTTTTAGCATTGTGTCTTGATCTGCTCCCCAGTTTATTTTAGATATTATTTTTAAAATTTTTAATGCTTTTAGGCATCTTTGCTTTAGATCGTTGATATGTGCATTAAAGTTTAGTTTATTGTCTAGTATGACACCTAAAAATTTTGTGTGTTGTACTACTGGGATTGGATTTCCCTGTATTTGGAGTTGTGGGTCTGGATGATATTTTTTCTTTCTACAGAAATGGACACAAACAGTTTTATCTTTGGCTAGTTTGAATCCATTTTTGTCAGTCCATTTTTCTATTTTGTTCAAACTATGTTGCATTTTTTTTTCTATTGTAGACATATTTTGAGCAGAATAGGCAATTGAAAAGTCATCTACAAATAGTGACTTTTCGAATCCTGTGTCGACCGCTTGTACTCATTCATGTTTACTAGGAATAATGTGATGGATAATACACTTCCCTGTGGTACTCCTGTTTCTTGTTCATATTGGTCTGATAGTGTATTTCCTTGTCGCACTTTATAATATCTGTGAGATAAGAAGTTATGTATGAACTTTGCCATATTTCCTCTTATCCCCATATTATGGATATCTTTTGAAATTCCATATCTCCATGCTGTGTCGTATGCCTTTTGGATGTCAAAAAAGACAGCCACCACATGGTGTCCACGCACAAAACCGTCTCGAATGAAGGATTCCAGTCGTACTATTTGATCATTCGTACTTTGTTTTTGTCGATATCCACTCTGGTATTTCGATAGAAGGTTGTTTTTTTCCAGGTACCACATTAAGCAGTAGTTGATCATTCTTTCCATAGTTTTGGAAAGACAGCTGGTTAGGGCTATAGGCCTGTAACTAGTAGGGTTAGCTGGGTTTTTATTCGGTTTGACAATTGGTATAATGGTGGATTCAAACCAGGATTCTGGTATGTCTCCAGTTTCCCATATTTTATTATATATGTTAAGTAGTATTTTGAGAGATGTTTTTGGTAATTTCTTTAAGAATTGGTAATGTATGTCATCTGGGCCTGGAGTCGTATTTCTGCTTTTTTTTATTGCTCTTTTCAATTCTTTTATGCTGAATGGTATGTTATATATTTCGTTGTTACTAGTTGTAAAATTAAGTTTTTCTTCTTCTGACGTTTCTTTGTAAATTTGAAATGATGCTGAATACTGTTTATTTGATGAATTTTTGTAGAATTCTTCAGCTAATAAATTAGTTATTTCTTTTTGGTTTATGCATTTCGTTCCATCAGTTTTAGTCAAGTAGTTTATGGTGTTCTGTATATCTTGCTTTGGCGCGCATTTCTCTGTATTTTTGTAAGTTAGTTGCTGTAGGGTTTTGTTTGAACTTTTTAAGTGTGTTTTTCCTTTCTTTGACAGCTTTTTTGCATGTTTCATTAAACCAGGGATTTGTTTTTTTGGTGGGGTGTGTTGAAGTTTTAGGTATTGTTTTGATGGCAATATTGTTTAATGTTTGTGTAAAATGTTTTAGTGGTTTTTCTTTTTTTAAGATGTTTTCATTTATTTCTGTTTTGCATAGGTTGGCAAATGTTTCCCAGTCAACTTTGTGTAATTTCCATTTTTGAGTTTTTTCTTCTGGTATTTTTGGATTACTTTCTAGTAGAATGGAGTAGTGATCACTTCCATGTTGATCTTCCAGTACATCCCACTGAAAGTCCATATAGATGGATGGGGTACAAATTGATAGGTCTATTGCAGACATGGATCCATTGGCTGGGTGCATGTAGGTATTCTTGCCATTATTTAATATGCATAAGTTTGTTGATGATAATATTTCGTTTATTATATTACCTTTATTATTATTTTGCTTATTTCCCCAATGATTGCTGTGTGCATTAAAATCTCCCATTATTATGAAAGGGGGTGGTAGTTGTTTGATCAGTATATCTATTTCTTTTTTGTTTATTTGCTGATTTGGTGGAATGTATATTGAGCATATTGTTATTTTCCGGTATAGATTAGCTGTTACTGCTATTGCTTGAAGTTCGGTGTTTAATTGGAGGGTTGTGAGGTATAGTTTTTTTAATTAGTATAGATACTCCTCCAATTGGTCTATTTGTTGTTTATGTGCTTGTTTTGTCATACATATTATATTCTTTGTATTTATAGCCATGGTTTTCTTTGAGCAGCGTTTCTTGTAGACAGATTGCCGAGGGGTTTTGTTTGTTGATGATCTCTAGCATTTCTTCATGGTTAGATCTTAGTCCTCTACAATTCCATTGTAGAAATGTTGTTTTGTTGTGTTTTGTGAGGTTTTCCATAGATAGGTTTTCAATTTTGCTTTTCCTTTTAAATCTGTCTGATTTCTGTAGTGGTTTTTATCCTACATCAATTTCCATCGCTTTGGAAGTGGATGGTCTGTTTCTTGTTTCTGGTGAGAGGCTTTTTGGGGGTTTTGGTCTGGGACTTTTAGATTTACTTTGTCTTGACTGTCTTTCTTGGCTATCAGTTTCAACTAGTTCAAATTTATTTTCATTTTCAATTAATACTAATTCTGTTTTTTGTTTGTCATTTTGTTTTTTTTTGGGGGGGGTAGTTTTTTTGTTGTTCTGTTCTATTTCCATTTTTTATGTTGTTGTGTGTTTATTTTTAACATCTGTTTTCGTCCTTGTTAGTGACTTGGATCTTTCACGTTTTGGTAATTGAGGAGGTTTCATTTCTTTAGAGATTGATTCCTCAATATTGATGGAAGTTTTTCTGATTTCCTTTGTTTTGTTTTCTTTTATACTGGGTTGTTCGTTTCTGACTTTTATTTGGCTGTTAAAATTTATTTTCAGTTCTGATAAAAAGGATTTTAATTCTTCAATGTTCTTTAGTTCTTTTGCTAGGTTTGCAATTTCTGGAGCAAGGTTTAGTTCATTGTAGTTGTACATTTTGTTTGCTTGTTGGGTTATTGTGGCATATGAGTTTTTGGTGCGATTTGTGACTTCTTTGCGGGCTTCTTGGAAGGTTATGTTTTTTTGATATTTGATTGTTATTATTTCCTTCTCTTGCTTATATATTTTGCACTGTTTTGAGTGAGAGTGGTGCTCTTCTTGACAGTTTGTGCATTTGGTTTTATTTGGGCAGTCTTCTTCATCGTGGTCTGGGTTTTTTTCACTGCAGTTTCCACATGTGAAGAATCTTAGACATTGGTCTTTATTATGTCCAAACTTTTGGCAGTTGTAGCATTGTAAAGGTTTTGGAATGTATTGTTCTATTTTCATTCTTTCATAACCTATATTGATGGTCTCTGGTATTTGAGGATAATTGAATGTTAGTATATAAGTGTTTGTACATATTACCTCTCCTTTTTTTAAATGTGATTCTTTTTATATCTGTGACCCCTTGGTTTTTTAGTTCTGTTTTGATTTCTTCTGTTGTGCAGACGGAGATTTCCTGGTTTTTTATGACTCCCTTGGCGTAGTTTAGTGTTTGGTGTGGATAAGCTTTGATGTTCATTTCATGCAATTTTTGTAGTTGAAGTAGAGTTTTGGCCTGTTTTTTATTTTGTACTTCTACCAATATGATACCATTCCTTAATTTTTTGACATTTTTGGGTGTTATTTTGCTTGATATGACCTTTTGGATAGTGAAGGGTGACATTTTAGTTAACGGTATATTAGACGTTGCTTCTAACACGATGAATCTTGGAAAGTTTGTATCTTCATTGTCGCTGTCAGAGTCAATTTCTGTGTGTGGTCTCTTGGATTTTTTGGTGTTCATAATTTTTGAAAAATTCATCAGCCATGCTCCCCACCCTCCTCGGAGCCCCTTATGGGGAAGAACTATGAGGGGGTAAATTCCATTCGCCTCGGTTCTCCAGAGCTACATAGCTGGTATACTCAAATATGGGGAGGTTTCCAAGCATTCACAATATATGGTTATGCCCACCCAAGTATGGGATTTCCCTGTATTTTTATTATTCCTGATGGTTACCTTTTTCCCAGCTTGATTGACCCTTCAGCCATCACTTATTAACTCAGTTTATTGTTTATGTTGAGTGTTAGTGTGTTTTTGTTTGGATTGTCTGAGTTAGTGTTTGTCATGACCAACCGATTGATTGGATCGGGCTTATCCAACCTCCCGTCTAGCCTAGTAAGGGCCAAAGTGGTGTGTTGTAGTATCATGTTATTATTTCCTAGGCATGTTCCACTCAACCACCAGGATTCCGTTCTTAATGCATTACGGGTTGCCACCAACGGTCAACTGGTGGTCCCATTGAAGGATTTTTACCCTCTGCAGGGGGGCAGTCGGTATGTTCTGTCGCCCTACCAACTAGGCAAAAAAAAAAAAAAAAAAAAAAAAAAAAAAAGGTGAGGAGGTGGAGGAAAAAGAAAACGAGGGAGGGGAGGGGGAGGAGAATGTTGTTTTTGTTTTTGTTTTCGCAGAACATGACTAAGTTTTGCAAAAGGGAATAAAAAAACAAAGACATCTATGTAGGTGCGTTTCATCTCAGGAAGTCAGTAGACAGCCTGATCTGGTAGCACCAGTGAAGGTTTGGGAGAGTTAAATGTGTTGAGTTCCTGACATTTTTCTTCATCAAGATTTTTTTTTACATCTGTTAGTTTTTTTTTGTTTTGTTTGATTTCATCTTCTGTGCAGTTATCTAGTTCTGAGCTTCTGACCACCTCTTTTGAAGTGTTGAGGAATTTATGAAGGTAAGCTTTTATTTTTATGTTGTGTAGTGAAATGGTTCATAATAATAGTTCAATATACTTCTTATTTTTTTACTTCTATCAAAATATTGTTACGTGTTGTTTTAATCACACGTTCACTGCAAGATAGTTTTTTTTTATTATGAAGGGTGAGAGTTTGGTGATGAGTTTGCCATCCATGGACTCAAGAACTATGTATGTTGGATAGTAATTGGTTGCTTCTTCTGTTTCACTATCTGAATCTGTTCAAGTATCAGTGTTCAGATGTGGATTTTGCATAATTTCATAACTTTATCTGTGCTAGTTTATTGTCAGGTACCATATGTAGAATTTTGAATTTCATTAGTTATGCTCTTCATCCATCTCAACCCCCATGAGAGGGTTTTCCTAGTAGAAAACTCATTCACCTAGTCACATCAGAACTAGACAGCCAACACACTCATGCTCATAATTGACAGTTTAGATTTCATTCCCAACATAATTACTCACCCAGGGACAGAAAGGGGTATGCATCATTTCTTAGCAAGATTGGTCTTACAGCCATTGTCCTAATTCAGATTTTGTAGATCTGGAACATCCGACATAACCAGTCAGTTTATCAGGTCGAGCTTCTCCAACCACCTGTCTAACTAAGGGCCAAAGACATCAAAAGTCACCAACAGGTGGCTGCATTGACGGACCAACTCTGCAAAGGAGCAATCATTGTATTCTGATAACTCACAGGCAGGGTCAGAAAGAGAAAGAAAGAGAAAAAAAGAGAGAAAAAAAGAGAGAGAAAAATGAGATATAGGGAAAAAAATAAAATAAAGAGAGAGAAAAGGAGAGGAAAAACAATAAAAGAAAGAAGAAAGTAAGGATGAGGGAGAAAGAGATATAGAGAGGGAGGAGAAAGTAGGGAGAGGGAGGAGAAAGTAGGGAGAGAAGAGAGGTAGGGAGAGAAAGAGAAACAGATGGAGGGGGGAGATGAAGGGAGAGGGAGAGAGAGAGGGAGAGAGAAAGAGAGGAAGGGAGGGAGAGAGAGAGGGAGGGAGGGAGAGAGAGAGAGGAAGGGAGAGAGAGAGGGAAGGGAGAGAAGAGAGGAAGGGAGAGAGAGAGAGGAAGGGAGAGAGAGAGAGGAAGGGAGAGAGAGAGAGGAAGGGAGAGAGAGAGAGGAAGGGAGAGAGAGAGAGGAAGGGAGAGAGAGAGGAGAGAGAGAGGAAGGGAGAGAGAGAGAGGAAGGGAGAGAGAAAGAGAGAGGAAGGGAGAGAGAGAGAAAGAGAGAGGAGAGAGAGAGAGAGAGGAAGGGAGAGAGAGAGAGAGAGGAAGGGAGAGAGAGAGAGAAGAGAGAGAGAGAGGAAGGGAGAGAGAGAGAGGAAGGGAGAGAGAGAGAGAGGAGAGGAAGGGAGAGAGAGAGAGGAAGGGAGAGAGAGAGAGGAAGGGAGAGAGAGAGAGAGAGAGGAAGGAGAGAGAGAGAGGAAAGGAGAGGAGAGAGAGGAAAGGAGAGAGAGAGAGAGGAAAGGAGAGAGAGAGAGAGAAAGGAGAGAGAGGAGAGAGAGAGGAAAGGAGAGAGAGAGAGAGGAAAGGAGAGAGGGAAAGGAGAGAGAAGAGAGAGAGAGAAAGGAGAGAGGAAAGGAGAGAGAGAGAGGAAAGGAGAGAGAGAGAGAGAAGGGAGAGAGAGAGAGAGGAAAGGAGAGAGAGAGAGGAAAGGAGAGAGGAGAGAGGAAAGGAGAGAGAGAGAGAGGAAAGGAGAGAGAGAGAGAGGAAAGGAGAGAGAGAGAGAGGAAAGGAGAGAGAGAGAGAGGGAAAGGAGAGAGAGAGAGAGAGGAAGGGAGGAGAGAGGAAGGGAGGGAGAAGGAGGAGGAGGGAGGGAGAGGAGAGGAAGGAAGGGAGAGAGAGAGAGGAAGGGAGAGAGAGAGGAAGGGAGAGAGAGAGAGAGGAGGAAGGGAGGGAGAGAGAGAGGAAGGGAGGGAGAGAGAGAGGAAGGGAGGGAAGGGAGGAGAGAGAGGGAGGGAGGAGGGAGAGAGAGAGAGAGAAGGGAGGAGGGAAGAAGAAAGGGAGGAAGGAAGAAGAAGGGAGGAAGGAAGGAAGAAGGGAGGAAGAAAGAAGAAGGGAGGAAGAAAGAAGAAGGAGGGAGGAAGAGAGGAAAGAGTGAGAGTAATATACAATCAATGCAAGACAAAATTAGAGCAAGAAGTGCGGGCATTATTTTGAAAAGATCGAAAAAGAAGAGGGGAAAAAACCTTTTTGCAATTGGATTAACAAATCTTTTCTTATTAATGTTCAGCTGAGAGATCACAGTGAGATTGGCTTACGGCAATGGCAAAAAAAAAAAAAACATTTCGAAAAGATCAAAAGCGTAAACTGATCAGATTTTGCCGCCACCGCCCGCGAATGCTGCCAATCGGAAATCAATTAAAAGAAAGTTTTTATTTCTTCTTCAAAAGAAGAACGGATATCCTGATGATGATGCGGCCACTGCATTGTCTGCATTGGAAATACCATTCCAAGCTGAAGCATGACAGACTGACGAGGTGGTGGGGTAGACGACTTCTTTCACAGATGCTAGTATATGCGGATATGAAGAATCAGGTGGAGGTTGGGAGTAAGTTGAAATCAAAGAATTGCTTGTCAATAGATTTTGTGTAAATCAGTAGGAGGTGAGAGGAAGAGGAGAAAGAGGGGATGGGAAGATTGCATTTCTCTTCCCTTTGATGTTGGGTGCACATCACCTGCTGACCTAATTTAGAGAATAGAGAGGTAGAAACATTTGGAAGTGATGAGATGCCCCCTCCCTTTTTCATGGAAAAAAAATCTGCAGTTCTTTTAAGGGTCATCGCTTTTTGTTAAAATTCCAGTGATCTTATTCTTAAGGTTATTTCGAATGCATCATCACCTTACTATGAGCGGAAGTTCTTTTTGTAGATCTGAACATGTTTAAAATCTGGGGTGGAATATTTTTTTCAAGTTTGAAATACTATTTTATTCAATCAATGAAACTTACATTTGAAATACCATTTCTATTCGTAAATATGCAAGCTGAATGGGTATGAATTAAGAATTATAATCTTGCACCATTTCAAAATATACTGAAAATATTTTCCCCACTTCTCATAAAGAAAAGGAAATTCACTATGCAATATTTCTTACGAAGAGGGATAAAAAAAAAACAGTAAAAGATTAAATACTCAGTATGAGATGACTACATTTGTTTTACATTATTTCTGTAGCAGCATCCAGATGGCAGAAATAAAAATCAAGCAAACAAAAAAACCATTAATCTAAGAACATGTGTTTATATATTTATATAAGATTTGACGTTGGGGGCCTGAAGGCCAGGCGTTTGCGTTGGAATAGTTTCACTTTATTTATACAAAAAGGACAAACAAACACCCGAGATGACGGCACGGTGGGAATTTATTTTAACTCGATCAAAAAAATAGAAAGAAAAGGTGTCCGTTTCCGAATCTGAGATATTATGATCTCGGAAGTATGGGAAAACTTCTCCTGGAATTTAACAGACAACAGAAGCCGATGTAAAAAAGCCTTTCATGGACATACAAATCCTTTTGCCCTTTATATAATAGATGAAAATACTTTTTTTAAAGTAGAAACTCTTACTCAGAAATCTATGTTCAAAACTTCATATCGCAGAATACTGGAATTTAATATCATTTAAATCTTTAAAAAAATTATTTTTTTAGAATTGTTTTTTTTTGTTATAATTCAACTAATTATACTGTATATTGAGAAAAAAAAACGATTTTTTTTAAAACATAATATTGATTTTATATACATTTTTTATTCACAACTTCAAGGTAAGCTGTATAAGTACTTGGCGTTGGCCGGGTGTTTGGAGGTGTGTGTGGAAACTCCGCGGGTGGGGGGTGTTGTTAAAAAAAAAAAGTAAGTATGAGGATCGAACCCGAATCCTTGAGAGTTGTAAATTAAAGTGTGAAAAAAAAAAAAAAAAAATGTACGACGTTAACCATTGCCCCACCGCGAGATGCTAACGGAAACACGTTTGAATTTATTTAATTACTTGGATTTAGCAGGTGCTCGTTTTAATGAGTTAATGAGGTCAAGTTTGACTGCGGGATTTCATTTACTTGAACGCCCCCCCCCCCAAGATGTTATAGCAAAAAGACTAACCCACAGCGAGCGACAAATGTTGAATATTTATCTTCCCGAAATCGAGCAAATTAAATAGACAGGCGAGCTTCATTGTTAACTGTGAGATATTACGATTTATATGTGATATAAAAAGTTTTAAAAAGTTGTGAAGCGAGCGACCGCTTCTCTGAAAAAAGCCTTTTGTAGACACACAGAAAAAGCGAACACACATACATACATAATTTTCGCTTTTATATTTATAGATATACTAACAGATATACCCGGTATTGCCCGGGGTCTGGATTATACAGCTACATCTGTATGCATAATTAGTTGACTCTCGTGCATCAGGGCTTTTACATAGTTCACTTCTTGTAACAAAAAAAAAAAAGAAAAAAAAATACTCAAGCTGAGATCGAAACCAAAACCTAAAGACAGTGAGTCAAGTATGATAACCATTAGGTCAGCTTGTCACGTCTTTAAAAAGCGTTTTCATACCTACTTATTCTTAACATAAGGAAGCTGTCAGGTGAACAATTCGCGCATGCACAGTTGACAAACAGATAAAAATCTGATGACCCTTCCAAATACCAATTTTTTAATTTTGACCCCTTAGCAGTCTTCTTTTCAGATAAAAACTGATTAAAAAGTTTTCCGCATGTCTGACTACCCTATGTACCAAATTTCAAGTTTGTATATCAAAAATTTGTTGAGTTGTACTTACACCCACATTTTCATATCTATATAAATATATATAAATAAATAAATATTTTTTAATTATTTAAACTCTTCAGCTTTATAAAATGTTACAATTTTTATGAACCTAAATTTATTTTGTTTAGTTTTCATAACATGAAATATTTCCCTTTACATATTTAACAAAAACCGCTTTTAAAATCTAAGTTAATTCAAAAATGAATGTGTACAAAAAAAAGTTCATAAAAATCTGACCATTAGTTGATTTTGCTACATTTATTAACATTGGTATGTTTACGCTTTCAAAATGATCACTACATAGGAACATTGTTTTAAGGCATTGATTATGTAAACGCAATTTTGGTCTCACATTTTCATATGCTGAAAAGAAATTACTAGTATATTTTAAACATCTTTTAAATAGTAAAAAAGTTTTAATATTAAATTAGATCACAGTTAGATCATGTTACAGGGGGAGAGAGTAAATTTGTGGCACGCGCTGGAGGTCCCTATTAACTTAATTATAACAAAATAACATTTAATACAGATACTAAGATATTAAACATATTTAACAATTAAAAAAAAATTATATAAAATATACAATTACAACAATAAATAAATAGTAGACTCAACCACATCCCTTATAATTTTATGCGTAAACTAAGTATTTAGTTCAACAGTGCTCAATACATTGGTAGAGCTAGGTAGTAAGTTAGAAAAATATACATGGCAGATATATTTTTCTAACTTACTACTTATCTATATACCTCAGGACATTTATAAACAGTCTCCAAATAATACAGGGAGAAGTCAAATATCTTTGGTGGGGTTTCATTCTTGATAATGAAAAAAAAAAAAAAATGTTTAATGTCATTGAAAATGGTTTGTCTCCATGAAGAATCTTTAGCAAAACAAAGGTTGCACAATCCCAACAGCACCTTTCTCAAAGCATCATTACTTAAGTCTCCAGAACAACTGAACAAAAATGTTAAAGTATAGAAAGACGTTATATAAGCATGCATTTTTTTGTATAGTTGTTCATATGAGGGATCGAGAATCTAATTTAACCCATAGCTGGAGGGAAAATATATGGATATCCATTTTTCATCAAGGATAATTCTGAAAGTGATGAGGTAAACAGAACTCCAACCCAGCACATCAAGCCAGTCTTCCTAACATAAATTACAGATATAAATCTAAAACTTTAGCAAAATCTGACAAAACTTACTGAAATCTTTCTTTGCAGCTGAGTATAATATGCACACACTTATATGAAAATTTGAATATATCAGATTTGCATTGAATTTAATAAACAATCAAAAGATTCCTTGTATTTTCATTTCTTCTTAAGACCTCTCAGGCTTAAGCCATAAATTTGAGACATCCTAGAACCAAGATCATGCGATGGATTTTATCAAAATGAGAATAATTTTTCTAGATATAAGGTTTATTATCATCATTAAATATAATTTTATTCATCCTCCTCGGAAAATTATTCTTGTAGTCTATTATATAAAGGACAGCTCTCTGCGTATGCATGTTTAGCTAAAACTATAAAAAGGACAAAATAAATATCCATAAAGTTGGTATTTTCTTGACCGGCCCTTTAATTTTTTTTTGATTCTGTAACCCTAAACTGGAGCATATTTGATCAAAGGAGGTCAATTTTGCAGAATCCAGTTTATGTATGAACTAATAGGAAGTAACTGATGTTTTTAATCAATAAATTACTACCCTTATGCTAACTCATTCCTCGAGAAACCCCTAAAAAAAAAAAAGAGTTGTTTGTGTGCATGTGTACGAGTGGGCCAGAGAGAGGAATGGGCAGAGTAAAGAAGATGGGGGTCGGGAGAGGGGAAAGGAAAGAGAGAAATCTTAATAATAGTAATATGTTACATTTTAGCCCTGCTAGTTATTATATAAAAGTAATAGCTGTATAAAAATCCAGAATTTCAAATGATTGCAAAATTGGCAGCAATATTATTGATTGAAATAATTGAATCTATTACGTACAGATATCTATTCACTCATTAGTTATCAATGATTTTCAAGGATTCTGCAAATGTTTTAGTCTGATTTTTAAATAAAAGGATTCTTTCTTTTATAATCATGATTAGTAAAAGGTTATTATTTAGCCACATAACAGTAGTTTTTATCATTTGATGCTAGAACAAGCAAAAAGCTGAAAGGCCTTATTAAGAGAAAGACTCTTCTAAAGAAGGTTACTGACTTCTTAGCATTGGAGTTTCTGGCTGTAATGAGCGAGCAAGTATTAAGGTGAACAAACTTACTAAATAATTTATGGTCAATTGACTAAAAACACGACAAGAATACTCAGAATCATTTTCTAAAGCATTTCTGAACTTTTTAGATGAGGATTGATCATTTATATCGTTTGGATTCTTCGAACTACTGTTCTCATCTTGAGTGTTATTTTCCTATTTCAGTCATGTAACCTCCGACATTCTTCAAGTGAATCCTATCGAACTCTGAAATCTGCACAGAATTTGGAATTGAACCTTTTATTTAATGCATAGAGGTAGTATGCCCTTACTTCATCAGCCATCACTGAGCAGAAGTCTTAAATAAGTCAAAATTGTATTTTAGAATGCACTGATGACTGAATCTTCAACCTCCAGAAGAGTGTAACTTACAACTGAATTTTACCACTTACTTTATCCACTATGCCATGGATCCTTGCATTTTTCTCTTATACACAAATTGTTAGAAAAATAATAATTTTACTATTTCACTCATAAAAAAGTAGAATGAAAAATCCTATTCTAAAGTTTTATTCACTATGCTTGACATACTTTATACAAGGAGATTATATATATATATATATATATATATATATATGGAAATTTATATTTGTCTATATATAAATTACAAGAATAATCTATATTCCTATTTTTACTAGCTAAATTTAAAAAATCTAACATATCTTTTGAAAATTGTTTTGCCATATTACTTCTAGAAAAAAAAAAAATCCTCAAAAAACACTTTTTTGGAAATACAAAATTTTTTTTTGCAAGTACCTCAATTTTCACGAAGTGTCCTTAGTGTTCACTTTTGTTAACTTTCTCTGTATATAATCCAAATAAGATGGCATGCGAGTGACATTCTCACTATGATTTATGAAGATGCTGACAATGAAGAAGTTGCTATGGTAACCAACAGTCAATCAGAAGAAATCATTTCTAAAACGTCAATGTTGGAAAAGTTGCTATGGTAACTTGTTTTAATGAACGAAAATTGAAAATTTTTATTTCAAAATATAGCTGAGAAGGTGACATGAACTGTAAAAATTGTTTGAAATTTGGGCGCAAAATGAGCGAGCGGTGAAGCTTTAACGCAGTTCTAAATTAGTAAAATTAACAATTAACTATTTTTTCAACACAGTAGTGTTTGAATGATAAATATACCTTACTTCATTATATATATATATGTGTGTGTGTGTGTGTGTTTTTAATATATATTTATCCACTTTTAAAACCAATATATATGCCACTCCCCATGTGGGGAGGTAGCAAATTGGTTAAAGGGAAAATATTCCCAACTCAAATATAAGTAAAAATACACTTTCATAAATAATTGAATTCATTCAAACCATATCACAAAAACAAACAAAAACAAAAAACAAAAAAAAAAAATATATATATATATATATATATATATATATATATATATATATGATAGATATTAGAACGACAAGGCGATTTTTATAAGCATTTTTATTTTTTTATATAATAAATCTTGTTTCCACATCTCTCTGGTCACTAGAATTACATGTGACAAAGATCTATTGCAATATTTTGGGAATATAACCCCTATCTTAAGAGTTTCTTTATTTCAGGTTACTCTCCACCTTGTGTGTATAGTTTCTTATTTTATTACTTGCGAAATTACTATTTCAGGATCGCAGAAAATTAAAATTCTCAGCTTGCTCAAATGCTTAACATTGCATAATGAAAATAAATGAAGCCGTAAATATTTTAATTATATTAAACATATTTGATTCTGAGTCAATGCCAATAATAAAGATTGAAAGAAAGTACTTTCTATAGAAAAGGTAAAATAAAATACTCACTCCAAGTCATGACCTTGTTTTATCATATAGACTTCAATTCGATAGGAAGTTCTTCGACCATGTCTGGGTTTTGTCTTGTAAAGTCGAAGTTCAGCTCCAGTTACTGTTTCAAGTGGAGACACCTCACCAAAATCAAAGAAAAACGTACGATCTCGTTCATGCCTCAGAAAGTGGATTTTATGAACTACAGAAACAAGAAAAAAAAAAAAAAAAAAAAAAAAAAAATTTTTAAATAACAAAACAAATTTGTTCAAAATTAAAATTTTAAGTATTGAAAATTTTTTTTAATTTTTATTTTATAAACTCAAAAAAGTATCTTCGATAAAACAAAAGACATCTAACTTCCCTATCTCTTCCATGGATCTTTTTTTTTAAGTCTTAGCCTTCACAGAAAAAAATATTGGGTATCTAGCAACATCAACTATATCGTCCTTCAAGCAGTCTTGAACAAAATAAAACTCTTGGTTCAGTCGTCATGGCAAATCCTCTTTTTTAGTAGAGCGATTTCTCCCTTCAATATATATGGTCAGAGGTCAGGATGAAGTCAATAACTTTAGTATACCATCTCTACTTATATATAAAAGGCACTTTGTGTATGTGTGAGTTTGTCCTTTACCGACTCCCAAACAGTTGAGCCGAATTAAAAAAAAAAAAAAAAAATTCATCCATGTATTTTATGTGTTTGGCATTGTTCTTAGATTTTGTATTGAAATGCCTCTAATAAGTATCAAAAATTTTTTAAATTGAATTAAAGAACAAACAGTCTGATTTTAACCAAGGTTAACGCCTTTATATAGCTTACCATCACAAGTGAATTGGAGATTTTATCAATTGCACAAGCAGAAGGGCCCCAGCATATAAAACCAACAGTAAATTCTTTGATAAGACATGCATGCAGTTGAAACTAATGTGCCTGTTTAGAGTACAAGTGAACTGCAATACTTGACTTTTGCATTTTTAATTCAAGTCATTATAATAAAAAAAAAAATGTATAAAATCAACAGTAGGTTCTCTCTGATGCCATGTAGACTACAATGTATTGTGGCCTGTGGGGAGGCACGTGAAGCTTTTGGTACACTACAGTGTATCACCGACTAGAGCAATCAATCGATTTGATTGAACAATGGAAATTTTCAGATTTCGATGGCAATAAAATAGATCTGTGTATCCTCATTTAAACTTGTTTGATATAAGGAATATAAAGTTTTGGTTTGAGATACATAGTTAACAGCTTTCAGAGAAATTAGTTATGTTCAACTGATTTAAGAGTTTATGGATAAAAATAAAGCACATGTGATTAGAAAAATTGCTGTAATGGCAACCAAATACAAGAAAATCAACTCGACCTCAACCCTAGGTTAAGAAAAAAAAAAAAGAAAAAGAAAACTCAAGTAAAAAAGAAAACCAAAACACCGTTGCCAAGTTCCCAAGAGAGACAAAAGAACTGTAGAAATTCACTTTCTGGGAAAATAACTTTATAAAAAGACAAGGTTAGAAACACCTGTTGTTTTCAGGTCATAAATCTCTAACTTCTAGAACTGCCCCAAAGCCCAGACATTTAACAACGAAAGAAATTAAGGAAATATTCATAAAAAAACTAATTAAAATAATTGTATATAAGAAAAAAATTAAGTTTATAGAAGGCAGAACAATGTAGAGGTCTGACGAATAGACGTAAACTGACGCAATTTAAGATATAATGGTGTTGCAGTTTCACTTTTATTGATCCAATTCATGTGCGTGTGTGTATATATATATATATATATATATATATATATATATATATATATATACGCACACACACTAGTAGGGCGCCCAGCATTGCCCGGTCATAAAATACGCTTAAATGATATTTTGATTAATGCAGATTTTGTATTTATTATTATACTAGCCTGGGTGCCCAGCGTTGCCCGGGTGTTTGGAGGTGTGTGTTGAGCAAATTTTGCAGATGAATCCAATTCCATGATCCATATATAACAAAGTTGTATTTTCTTTTTAAATAAATAGAAAAGAGAGCTTTTAATAAAAATATCAATGCACAAAAAACTCAAATTTATAGGAGTATAGATATATGCATGTTTATATATATATATATATATATATATATATATATATATATATATATATATATACACACAATATTTTATATGTCGTATGTTCTTACTTATGTCAGACGGTCAGGTGGTGTGTCAATGATGCTCTATTTCGGGATGACTTCCCTTCAAGCGTGTTTGACTTTCAAATATGCATGGTAAGTTTTATTGTAGATGAATCAGGTTCACAGAAATTAGAAATTAATTTGTTTCAGATGCATAATTTATTAATATCAGACAGGTGTTGTTACTCAATATTATTTGCAGATTTTTTATATTAATATTTAGCATAAGTTAATTATCTTTGTATTATTAATTTCTCTCCATCACACCTTTGCATTGTTCTGCCTTCTATAAATTTAAATTTCTTATATACATACATTAAACAAATCTTCAAGCAAATAACTTTAATTTATTAAAATAATTGTATCTTTGTTTTGGTGAATTGTGTGTTTATTATTTCAATTTATTGTTATGATTATTTTTTTTATTCTTAAAATCACTATTTTGCAAAAATGTTATGAAAAAACTTTATTCAATTCATGGCAGAATTGTACAATCATTTGTTTTAATGTTCGTTTTAGAAATTGATTTCAAAACTAAACTATTTCTTTATTTACACCTTTTTCTTTCAAATCGATCCTTATTACTTCCTCTCATGTTTTCGTTTGCTCTACCCTGCCACTGACTGCTACCTCAACTGTTCTACATCTAAGAAATTCTTATCCTTTCTGTCAATGTGACCATACCATCAAAGCCTCCTGTTCTGCACACTTCTCCCTATACTATCCAGATTTAGTTTTCTGAGGTCATGAGATCTAAGCTTAATTTTAAAATGCACATTACACATCCACCGTATTATTCTCATATCGTTTCTCTCCATTAAACACATGTCTAAAAAATGTAGTTGGTCAAGTTTCACTTCCATACATCATATTATGTATGCCCAATAGACTCTTCTCTTGGTCAACTGTGGAAACTGTTGATTAGTAATGGCAGAGGTTCTCTGACCTTACAACTCTAACTATTAATCACACCAGCATCAAGTCCAATAGTATCACTAAGATAACAAAACCTCTGAACAATCTCAATAGCATCACTATCCAAATATACTTTCAACCCATCAGATTTCATTATACTTTTATTATACACAAACTGGTTATCTCCTTATCTATCTGTAATTCCACTGCATGGCTTGCATATCTAATGTTTACAAGTGCCACAATAATAAAAATAAAATAAGTTGTACCCACCTTTTTTTTTCACAAACTAAACTTTCCTCATTTTGAGGGCTTACCAATATTATAACCTTTAATCATCACTTTGCTAATATTTACTCTCAGACAAAAGATTAAAGATTGGATAATTTGCTTTTAACCATCATTTATTTTTTATATAAAACTAAAAATACCCATCAAGAATGGATCAAATTAATTTCCCAAACAAAAGTTTTGCATTTTTTTTTTTATTTTGTTCAAGCTGGGGATGGGGCATCCTACCGGATACTAGGCATTCACCCACTATTTCATATTCCAATTGAAGAGATTTTTTCAAATTTTAACCATCCTTTTAAGTACAATTGTTTGAATCACCCTTGCACTTGGTTCACTGGGTATAGTTACCAGGTAGTTTGGGAAATTCTTTTTCATGCTCCTATAATTTTTGAAATCACCTTTAGGTCCTCTTATAAAGATTAAAATCAAGATATAATATTACTAAAGTTGATTACGATTTTAATTCTAGAAAATGTCATAATTCAAGGCGCTTCAAGAGACTGGAATTAGCAGATCTTGGTTAAAAGATCATGAATTCAATGCTAATCTGAAATATTGGAATTTTTAAATAAAAGTTATGTCCTAAAAAACTCTTTAAAATATTCTAAAAGAAACCAAAATTTGGGGAATATTAATTGAAGTTTAATACATATTGTAAAAATTTCACTAAAGGTATCTAAATTTTCACAAAAAGTTGGTGACCTTTGCATAAAACTAAATATGGCTCACAATCACACTCCATACGCTCAGCAGCTGTGTTCCTGAATTCATAATAAATTAATCGGTATAGAACTAAATCCTATACATGCAAGCCTAACTTTATATAAATATACATATGGGTAATATTGGGCAGCCCTAATAATTTTGTATGAAGAAAGGAAAGGCTGTTTTAGGAAAAAGAATGTAGTGACTGTTAAAATAAATCAATAAGAGAGGGAAAGAAGCCTGAAACTTGGTCAAGCAAGATTGGATAGAGAACGAATAAAAAAATGCAGTGGAATCATAGAAATGGCAAAAAAACAAAATGCGAATCTTTTAACAAAGGTAGTCATGTTGAAAAATTGATTGTGTCAAAAATACTCTTTTGTATATCAAAGAAAAATATAGAAACGGATGCTGCAGTCTACAGGCGAGTAATTAAAATAACGAGACTCGTGTGTGACGGTGTGTGGGGCAAAAGACGTAGACAATAATCATCAAAGAAATAATGCAGCAAACGTATGCAGCTATTGCAGCCGGAGATTTGGGAGTGAGGCAGGGAAATCCAAAAATAAATAAAATACTGATGTTGTAAGATTGAAATAAACCTATAACATTTGTTGAAATTTTTTCACGTCTCTTTGAAAATATATTAACATCCGGGCTTTATTCTCAAACTGAAATATCTTCACAGAATTTATTTATAATTTTGAATTCAATGAAACAAATACATCTCATACTACATGTCATTTCCTATTTCTTTTTGCTTGTTTTGTTTGAAAATATCTATTTATAAAGTTAAAGCATGTGCAAACGTTTATATAATTCTATATATAGTATTCATGCCTAAACTAATTAACCGATCATTATGAATTTTTGAACTCAAAGAACTCAACTGATAGATGTAAAAGTCTAAATTTGGTTTAGATGTAGTTTAATATAAAAGTGGCAAAAGGGCGTGGAAGCCCTTTGTGAAATTCAGATACCACTGATTTTTGTGAAAACAGGTCATTTGGGTGGGGCGAGGGGGTCGTTCCAAACAAGGCATGAAGCCACTTGATGAAAGGAGCTTAAAAACAAAAAAAAACAAAAAAAAAAACCCCAACTAATTCAAGGTCAAGAACTAGCACAGAATAAGTGTTAGATGGATAAAAAAAAAAAAAAAAAAAAAACAGCAATTCTTCTCCTTTGGCCAGAAACATCATTTATGGAATTACCATAAGTGATGTTATGAGGATTCCCAAATCTCAGTTTCTTTAGAGACTATAAAAGTGTTTTTAAGAGGCAAAATATATCAGACTGGCATTAAAAACAATCAGGTGTTTAATCTTAATGGCATTTACCTTTGATTACATATCACAAAATAGCCAGTTTAGTGTATAAAAATGAGTAAATAAAAATTCAATTTTTTTTTCAAACAAAATTTAATATTTTTCATTTATAAATGTACAATTCTTTTTCTTGTCATTTATTTTTTCAGGTTACTTCAAGTTAGGTTACTATTTTCGGAGTTGGGTTATTTTTTTTTATATTTTTCAATCTAATATGCATGTTATTGTGTGCCTATATATATATATATATATATATATATATATATATAAGTGTAAGCATCTTTAATACATGTCAGTTAGATTGTGTTTACGTTTGATTCAGACGTCGATTTTATTTGTGAAATAATGTGTGAATTTGTCCACATCATCATTATCTACCACAGAAGTGTTAGTCTTATAGACAAACTTTTTATGTAAAAATAAGAACAAGATGGAAATCCGTGCTTTTTTTTTTTTTGTCAAACTCATTTAATCGTGCCCATCACAATCATCGTCGTCCTGATCATTGAGTATTTATGACTTTTGGAATGTTCCTTCATGTGTATTATGTGTACGTATGTATATGCATGTGTATGTATATGCGTATATGTGTGCTTCTACGTGTGTATGTTTGCATGTGTGTGCACATGCATATGTATGTTGGCATACATCTGTGTGTATGCATGTGTTTATTTCCATGTGTGTGTGTGGGGTGGAGAGGGCTCTTGTAAGCCGTGGCGAAGGCAACCCCTCTAGGAGAAGCTAATCTCTGATTTAAAATAACCATAAAGCGGGAGACCAGTTCTGCAGTTCGACTTCTTGCTGGCTATCTTGCTCTTGCTTGTTGTTGGACGTCAACATTTTGAATCGAGAGAGAGATTTAGCTGTCGTACAAAGCTAAAACTCTGTAACATCATCTTTGTATAGATACTCCCTCAGGCATTTGTTTATAAAAAAAAAAAAAATAGTCCTGTGGCGATAAAAAAAGCTGTGACGTGTGTAGGCCTGAAATGCTGGATGCATGTAACAATTGATCTGTTATCATATGTATATATGCATGTATCTATGTATATATATATATATGTACATGTGTATGTATATGTGTATATATGTTTGTGTGTGTATATATATATACATTTATATATGTTTGTATGCATGTGTGTGTATATATGCACATGTTTGCGTATATGTGCATGTGTGTGTGTATGTGTATGAATGCATATATATGTAAGTGTATGTATATATATGTGCGTATGTGTAAGTATGTGTATGTATTTGTATATGTGTGTGCATATATGGATGTATATGTATGTGTATGTATGCATGTGGGCATGTATATGTATGTATGTGTATTATGCATTGTGTGTATATATATATAGATATGTATGTGCATATGTTTATAGATATGTATATATGTATGTATGCGTGTATATATTTATATGTATGCATGCCAATGGCCGTCTTGTGTATGTTTGCACATGTGTATGTATATGTATGTGTGCGTATTATGTATTGTGTATGTATGTATGTATGTTTGTGTCATATGTATGTGTGCGTGTATATATATGTATGTATACACATGACCGTCTTCAGTGTCATGTCTGCTTGAGCATGTGAATTCGCAAGTCATTTTCAGGCTCATGAACTTTCAGTGTCAGAGGGAGTGGCACTTGTCTGACAAGACGTTGCAATCATCATATATATATATATATATATATATATATATATATGGCATAAATATCACAAAACACAATTGCAACTACTCTTCTGATTTTTTCGTATTTATGTAATCATGCCCATATTTTTATTTTCTTTTAAAACTGATGAGTTCTTATTCTTCTGATGAGTCAGGACGGAAAAAATTTAAAAATTGACATAATTATATATATATATATTTTTTTTTTTTTATTACATTTTCACCCCAAACAAGGCAAATTGCCACTTTGGTGTAGGGGGCTACTATCAGGGGAAACAACTACTGGGGTACTATGTAGGGATTTGGGCAGCAAGGTGTCGGTTCACGTTACACTTGAACTTCTGCACGTCAGTACTGTTGGGGAAGCAGGGACCTGGAATGGAATTCCAGAGTCTTGCGGTTCTGGGGAAGAAACTATTGGAGTAAAAAGATCTTTTACATCTAGGGATCTCTACAGTGTGGGGGTGAGATCTAGTAGCCTGTCGGGTTTGTCGAGGGTGCTCGCGTCGTGGGGGCACAAGTGATTGCAGTTCGTCAGAGCATTCACCACTAAAATACTTGTAGAAAAGGCAGAGGGATGCAACATTTCGTCGATGGGACAGAGGCTGAAGCTTAGATGCCAGTTCAGGGCCTATCAGGTTTGCGATTCTCTTTTGAACCTTGTCAAGGAGCGAGAGACTAGTAGCAGATGCACCAGCCCAGATGTGGCAGCAATACTCCATACATGGGCGAATGGTGGCCTTATAGAGGTACAGGATACTTTCGGGTGTTAGTAGTTTTCTAGCACAGTAGAGAGAGCCTACCTTTCTTGCAGCGGCCCTGGCAATGCCTTCAATGTAATTGTTCCAACTCATGTTTCCTGTGAACGTTAGGCCAAGGAGTTTGAAAGATGGACTCTCAGATAAAGAGTCGTTGGCCATTGCTATGGGTGGTAGAGAGGGTTTCTTGTAATTATTGAATGAAACTAGTTTAGTCTTGGCAGCATTGAACGCGACCAACCACTTTTGTGAATGGTTCTGCACTATGAAGTAGGTGCTGTCAAGAATTGAACATTTTAATATGCTGAAAGAAGTAAATGGAAAGATGGACAATGTTTTGGAATATAGACTTGTTGTCACATATATATATATGATGATTTACTACTAAAAATATATATATATCTTGCAATAAATAAATCATATTGGTTGGTCGTTTGTTGTTTTTTTGTAAAAGATTCATCACTTATCAAGGCTCAAAGATCACTTGAGGATAAGGGTTAATGGGTGTATGGTAGTCACTGAGACAGCAAAGTAATCATTAGTGGAGGAAATTGGGTAAAATTTGATTATTTAAGAAGACAGCTCAACAAGAACTTGTTTACATTGGACTTTAAGGCTACAATATTGTAGTCAGCTGGAAAGCAGGCTAATGGAACAAAGTTTCACAGGCAGGTAGTTCAAGGAAATAAGCTTTGTTTATAGAACTTGCATTTAGATTTAAACACAGATAGTGAGTGGAAGAAATTGTTGGCAATGGTTGTAGCTAGAGGAGTACTTTTCGTGAAAGTTTGACAGAGGCAGACGATGCTCAAACAAGCACTTGCCATAAACTAATGATAGAGTAGAGACAGGCTAACAATGTTTCTTCTGTGGGAAAGAGGTTGCAGGAAGGATAAAAGGCATCACCTACTAAGTTTCGGTGTTAGATTTGAACACTGTCAAAGCAGGATAAGGTGCTCTGACCATTTCCTGTCCAGATGTGGCAAGAGTACGCCATTTTAGAACATATTTAGCTCTTGTACAGGTAGAGGCTTGTGTCTGGAGTGTAATACCTTCTGGAGTCGTACAATGATGTAATCATTTTTCCAGTGACCTTTGCAGCAGATTTGATATAAGTTGAAATAAATTTTAGAGAAAAGTCAAAGTTGTTTTTCCACATCATTTTTGCATGTTTTTTTTTTTTTGTCTAAATTGCAATTGTTTAGATTGGCTTAATCTAATAATTATTGCTTCCATCCTGATACATTTTCATTTACCATAAAATGACATGATACATTTGTAAGTATTTTTCACTTATCTAAAGCCTGTATTTTTAGTGAAAATTGGCTTTTTGAGATAGGTTAGAGCATCCTTCAGTCTTTGAGACTATGGAGGGGCACTGTCAACGGTGGCTGAATTAGGTTGATCTTCGATTTGCACAGTCGGCTGAAGATGTCACAAGTAGAAGTAGGTGTGCTGAGTAGAACAACAGTTGGGAGTTGGGCAGTTTTCCTTTTGTGTCTTTTCTGTTTCCTGGTCGCTGTATCTTTCCTCACCCAGAGGAAGTCTTTAGGATACCAGAGTTTTCCAGGATAATCTGTCAGTAGAGTGTGCCACACAGCTGACTTTTGGACCAGTAGTATACAAAATAGCAAATTTTCTAACTGCCAACAAACTGAACAATCACAATTTGGTAATTACTTGTGTTACCAAAATAAATTTGATATCACTATGTATACTTTGCGAAGATCTGTATGTCCACATTAAAAGTTTTTAGATACAACTGAAAATAAAATTTTGGTTTGAAATACCTACTTTGATTTTGTAAGGGTCACACGTAATGGGGTTAGTTAGGAGATAAAGAGACATATTAATCGGATTGTTCTTATTTTTATTATTTGCACAAGTTTCAGTCAATGTAATCTCTAACCATTTTGTTGAACTCAGGAATCTTGCAGACCAGTCGATAAAGTACTTAGTAAAATTCAGTTGTTCTGAAGGTTCAATCTTCACTGCAGGTGACACTGAAAATACAATTGCGAACAACTTAGGACTTCTCTCTAGTTGTGGCTGATGGAACAAGAGGATGGTATCCCGCGGACTGACTAAATGGTTACGTTTGAAATTCCATGCAAATTCCCAAGAAATAACCCAAATAATACAGATACGTTAGTAGCAGAGGGAACAGGCATTTTTTTTTAACTATCATCATGATATATCTAGACGAGATAATTCAATATATGAACCGTGTAATCTGATGATTTAGTGTCAGATAAATTAACAGAATAAAGTACATCATAAGTTGGACGCCTTAACGGGTTATATCTATGTTCCTCCTCACAAGGACAGATGCAAGGTTAGTTTTTAATGTGGGGACAATCTAGATCCCTAAAAAAGGCACTTTGGATTGGAACAAAACTTAAAAAGGTATCAGTCTAGAATAATTTCTTCTTTACTAACCGAAGACAGAAAAAAATGCAGTGTAATGTCATAATAGATACATTTTGTGTTTAGCCAAAAATGTGACAGTTTCCAACCATAAGGGAAACCGACATGGCATGTCAGATGTACACAGAATCCTTGAAGAAAAAAAAAAAAAAAAAAAAAAAAATGTAAATTCCCAGATGATTATCACAAGGAATATGTAAGAAAGTGTTGAAATCTTATAATTTTGTCATGATTCAGTGAACAAATGAGAATAAAATGAAGTTGCTTAAAGCGTGAATTTTATTTTCCATAAACTGAAATCACATGTTGGAAAAAAGACAATTCAATTAGGTGTGTTCTTTTTTGTTGGAGACTTACAAAACACTGCGCCCATATAAGAGATGTACATTTCCTTGTTTTGATTGTTATATTTCTTGAAATAACTAGTAATTAATGTGATAATTTCCACATTCTTATTTGGACACAGGATGTTATGAGTTATCCGCCTCTAAATGATAAAAATGACCAAGATTTTGTTTGTTTTGAAGTTCAACATTCATCATGATTACTAACCAGCCAAGCATTACCATAGTCAACGAAGGGAAGAGTCTATCAGGCATGTACATGCAGTGTGATGATGCATGGAAGTGAAACTTGGCCAGTGAAGGTTAATGACATGCATTGCATGGAGAGAAATGATATGAGAATGACGCAATAAACATATAATGCGAGTCTTAAAGACTCGCTTAGTCCTGATGATTTCAGAGAAAGTAAATCTGGACAGTATAGAGAGATGTGTGCAGAACAGGAGACTTTGATAACATGGCCGGGTTGAAAGACTGGATACGAGTACTGAGGTTAGCAAATGTAGAACATTAAAAAAGGTAACAGGTTCAGAGAAAAAGAAAACAGAAATGAACCTGCAAGAAATATTAAAAACTTAGCCAGGAATAGACTAGTTTGGGAGACAGTTTCTTAAAGCCGTTCAGTGCATGTGAGTATGTAAAACGGATGTTAAACCAAATATGACAATGATCATGATTTTCAATTTAACGTCCATTTTGCATGCTACCATGTGTTGAATGACGTTTAGACACTTCCAAACTTATCTATTCTGGTCAAGTTTATTTATCCCTCTTTTTGAATTTTTTTTTTCTTCAAGTTTCATTTGCAAGTACTAAATTATTAGCATAGAACATCTCTTCTGGACAATCCATACAAAATTTCCTGGACGACAGTTCTAAGACAAGTGAAAAACAACAAACGAGGTATATAATCTGATGTACTCCTAATATAACAATTAAGCTGTGACTAAATGCATTTTTAAGTCAAACATGACTTTGAGCAGTTCTGTACAATAATCACATTTTAGAATTCTACAGAAGAGTTCCTAAATTTTACTAATTGCATTTTAAAATGGTTTATAAAGGATGAAGATATTTTGACTAAAGAAAACATTTCTTTGCAAGTATCAAAAGAATACTCTCAAAAGTTTGGACAGTTGGGGTGAAAGTGAGAAGTCCATTTCAATTTATTAAGATAAAATTGACCATTCCAAACCAATCAGATTACTAATGGAGAAAAGAGAAGCATTATGGAGATGAAAGCTTAATAAAGGTATGTACACTTTAATAAGAAAATCTTCTGCTTTACCGAGATGAAATATATATTTATTAATAACAGTACGATTTGACTTTTAACAACTTTCACCAAAGTCAGTTCCTTTCAATAAATTCATTGAATCCGAAAAGAGGGCCAATCAAGCACAACTATCCATTGACAATGTTGAGACGAGTGATTGCCAGTTTCAATTTCATTGGTAAACATAACAGATGGACAACAATGAGTTCAATTACCTAAGAGAGGCCAACTTACAATGGGGAAAGAGGTGGCTTGTTACTTTTAATGTATCTAAAACCAAGCTTTTATCTTTACATCATCAACGCTCTGATCCCCATCTGGCATCGTTTGAAATGAATGGCTCTCGTCCTGGGGAGGCTCATGTTTTGACAAGCTTCTGGGCTTGACCTTTACTCCTGATCTTAAATGAAACACATACATTAAATCTATTGCCAAGACTGCTGGAAAAATGGTGGGATCTTTCTATCGATCCAGTAGATATCTCACTGCTGATGCAATTCTCTATCTATATAAGAGCCAGGTACGTCCAAGAATGGAGTACTGTTGCCACATTTGGGTAGGAGCTGCTAGAAAGGACTTATCCCACCTTGACAGAGTTCAAAATAGACTTCGTAGCCTTGTAGGGGATGCCCTTTTCTCTTCCCTGTAACCTCTTTCTCACAGAAGAGATGTTGCGAGTTTGCTTTATCATTATTTTCATGGAAAGTGTTCGACTGAGCTCCAATCCATGGTCCCTCCTCGCTAAACTTTCACAAGAAACACCTGTCTAGCAGAAAACACTATCATTAATTTCCCCCCACTCTTTATCTAAACGTAGATTCCATGAGCAAAGCTTCTTTCTTAGAACTGCATGCCTATGAAACTGTCTTCTGTTATCCTGCTTTCCAGCTGACTACAATATGGTTGTCTTCAAGTCTAACGTAAACAAGTTTTTAATGAGCCGTTCAATATAACTTAACAAATTTACCGAATTTCCATTACTAAAGATTACTATATTGTCCAATTTCTCCTGTACACTCTTTAACTCTTCTCCTCGAGTGGTCTCTTGGCCTTGACAAGTGGTGATTGCTATGTAAAAAAAAAACAAAAAAACTCCCATTCTGTGAATCTTTAAAAAGTAGAAATTGATATTTTAATCAATTCAGAAATTGGACAGAGGGCTTTTTATATTTTCCAGCAACTTAAAAATAAGAAAAAGTCATCTGACAAAGGATTTAACTGCTGAAAAGAAACAGGAAAGAAAAAGCGGTGTGACAGCTGAGTAGTGAAAAAAAAAAAAAAAAAAAAAAGATCCCATGAAGAACAGTTACACCCAAATAATACATAAAATGAAGAAAAGCTAAGAAATTTAAAAACTAAAAAAACAAAACAAAGCAGAGACAAAGTGGAGAAAATTTCTTCAAACACTGGGTGTTTATTGTTGGTACTATCATCATCATCATCATAATGGCTAAAAGAGGAAAAAGGAGTGAATTGTTGATGGGAGCCAGAAAGTGAAAATACTTGCCAAAGGCAAAGTAAAAATTGTTACTCAATAATAAAGTGTACGGTTCATAAAATAGCAATAAAAAGGGAACTCCAGGGCCCGGGGCGACAAGATAAAAGTGTAGTATCTGTCAGAACAGATACTGCAAGCAAAGACCAGATGTGGGGGCAACCCCACATACCTGACCTTTAACCAGCTCCCATTTCCCACCTCTCGGGAGTTGGTCCCATTTTTCCCTTCCCCCTCCCTTCACTCCTCACATTAAAAATTGGCCTTGTGCCTAATTTGCTCGGTGGGGGAGCAAATAAATACCCACTCCTAAGAGGGAAGGAAGTACATTACAAAAATAAAAATGTTCACACACAATCCTCAAAACTGCCAAGTTTGGAGACCGAGATTACAGGCTGTCAGAAAACGTCAGAACCCTGATTAAAGGGAAATAAACTGATAAAATTATAAGCAATATGTTATATAAAATAACATGTATCATATCAGCATTGTTTACAGACTCAACATTGCCTTTTAAATGCTACCAGTATAAAGCAAATTCAATATATTCTTAAAGAGAAGTTGAAAGCATTTATTTTATTTACCTTCTCTAAAGGGGATGAGACCCACAGTCAGCTGTGGGTTTCATGAATGTGTTTCAGTAAAACAAACTGGATATGACCTTTGAATACCCAGGTTTTAACCACTTAGCCCCTGCCGATTCATTGCACTCTAACAGTACCAAGAAGCAAACATTTACTTACACACACACACATATATATATATATATATATATATATACTAGCAGTCCAGCCTGGCTTTGCTCAGGCCCTATGTACTGTTCATAACTTTCCCTATGCCTGAATGCGCTTTATGTAAAATTTCAAATGTTTAAACCAGAAATTGTCTGAGTAATTTGGTGGAGACTGCAGAGGTAATTTTGTTTAATTTAACCCCACTTTTAACCCCTTAACATTTGTTTTGGTCTCAAATCAAAATAAAAGTTTTACCCATGTACAAGTTACCTACATCTAAAATTTCAAGTGTTTAGACCTCAATTTGGCGGAGGAGTTTGGTAGAATCTGCAAATGCCAACTCTTTCAACTTTGACTTTTTAGCAGTGACATTTTCGCCCCAAAACTGATTAAAATGTTTGCTGCATGTCTGAATGCCCGTTATGTAAAGTTTCAAATGTTTAGACCAAAAATTGGCTGAGTAGTTTGCTAGAGACTGCAAAGTTAAAATCTTTTAAACTTTGAGACCCTTGACAGCTCAAATTTTCGACCCAAACCAATTAAAAAGCTTGCCCTATCTATGAATACGCTTTATGTAAAATTTCAAATTTGTTTAACTTTGACCTCAATTTTGACCACTGAACATTCATTGTTTTGGTCCCAAATCAAATTAAAAAGTTTGACTCGTGTCTAAGTAACCTACATTTAAAATTTCAAGTGTTTAGACCCAAAATTGGCGGAGGAGTTTGGTAGAGTTTTCAAAGATCAAATTGTTAAACTTTGACAGCCAAATTTCTGCCCGAAAACCGATTAAAAAGATTTTCCAAAATCTTGAGTCTATAGACCGAAAATTGGCAGAGTACTTTGGTAGGGAAATGTACACACACACACACAATTTCACTTCAGCTTTATATTATAGATATATATACATATATACATACATATATCTATAATATAAAGCTGAACGTCTGTGTGGGTGTGTGCGTGTGTGTGTGTCTTGTCACAAATAGGCTCCTATATGGTTGACTATTTTAAAAACTGATTACATATAATGATAGAAGATGTATTGAGACACAGGAATGGGTATGTTTGATTTGGCAGAACGGTGGTTCATTAAAATTATGGGGGTCTGCGTTCGTGCCTGGTCCACAAAGTATGGAAATAAAAAAAAAAAAAAAAAAAAACGTTTACAAGTATTTTTGATATAGATGTACATAAGAATACTTTGATAAGTAGGGATGGTATAATAAAATTGTGGGGGTCTGAATTTGCGCCTGGCCGCCATAGAATGGAAATAGGCACAAACTTTAATAAAGACTTTTCATATCTATCTGCGTAAGTATACTTCGATAAATCAGAGTCCATTTTCTGTAGGCTGTTTTTGAACCCAGTCAACGACGGGTACTTTTGCTAATATATATATATATGAAGTGGTAAAAAAAAAAAAAAAAAAAAGAATACAACACAAACAATCCAATCTCATAAATTTATTTCAACCCCAAAATGGGCCTTTTTAAATGAGCTGAGCTATTCAGATTAGCATCTGATTTATATAATAGAGAAATACACAACCAATATTTGTCTTTATTAGAAAAAGATAACGCTTTTCTTTTAACGGTTAATTAAAAAAAAAAAAAAAGAAAAAAAGTCTTTTGAACGCTGATGTTATTAAAACTTAAATTCTTTTCTACAGTTTGCATTTTGGAGACGGAAGTGTTTTTTCGAGATAAGTGACTTCTATATTAATCACACTTTTTATCTTTAGATTAAAATATTAATAACTACATTTTATTTCAGTATTTAATTTATGTATTTCTGTTTTATTAAATATTGCATAAACGCAATCCATTATATTATTCTTTCAGTCCCCACCCCTTAATCCTGCTTTCATTTTATCTCACAATTACTTATAACATCACCAACTAACTTTCGGAAGAACCCCCCCCCCCCCACCTTAGCTTTTCTTTTATATCGCAAGTTTCTTAAAACGTGACTAGCTAAAGTCCAGAATAAGATCACACTTTTCTTTTAACGGTTAATTTAAAAAAAAAAAAAAAAAAAGTCTTTTGGACGCGATGTTATTAAAACTTAAATTCTTTTCTACAGTTTGCATTTTGGAGATGGAAGTGTTTTTTTGAGATAAGTGACTTTATTAATCATACTTTTTATCTTTAGATTCAAATATTAATAACTACATTTTATTTCAGTATTTAATTTATGTATTTCTATTTTATTAAATGCTAGACTTTTTCTCGTCCATAAATGTTTATTTATCTACCAACTTGATTGCAAAAATAGATTAGGTAATTGTATTCATTTTTAGTTTGTGAAAGGGCAATTTATCACCAGACTTTCCTTTAAACACGTCCGTTGGACTTTTATTAAGTAGAATACTTAATTATTATTATTTTTTTTTTTTTAATGGAGAGTAGAAAACGCATTATGGATGAGTTATCGTCAGCTCCAGTTACTCTCGCTTCTCTTTATTTGTCCCTCAGTCCTCATTTTTTAAGGAGTGATTTTTCTGACAAAGGGAGAAGAAAAAGCTGTTTTGTAGGTTAGCAGTATTTTGCGTGAACAGTTGGCAGAGATGGCGGAAATTTTCTGTTTCTATGTCTATCCTTGTAGCCATGTCACTAGTAAGGGTGCTGGAGGTAAACATTTTATCTGGGCTGACGTTATCCGCCTGATAGTCAGAGACACGAACCTTGGATTAACCACTAAGGAGGCTGTCCTATCAGCAGGTGCAAAGTACTAGGACTGCTGTATTGCCATTTGGTGAATGGATTCTGGACCATGCAGTAGCTTCTGGTGGGGCCTCTCGATGCCATATTAATGGGTAATTGTTACGGCTTTACCTTATGTTCAAAAAAAAAAAAAAAAGAAAAAGAAAAAATTCTTCATTTCTTTTTCTCTCCTAGTTTCCTCTCTGTCCTGCTCTAAGCAAATCTGACGACCTAGTCCACAAATTCCAAAATTCCCTCATGACAAGTTTCAAGAAAAAATACACGATTTAAACCCGGTTCTCCAACTTCCAGTGTAGACCCCTACTACCAGGTCTCCTTCTCCAACATCAGGGGTCTACGTTCTAACCTTCCAGAGGTTGAAACTCAATTACAAGAGACTAAACCAGACCTTTTATTTTTAAGTGAAACTGGCATTGGACAGGCTATTTCCCTAGAAGAGTTCGCAATTAAAGGATACTCAAACTTACTTCTAAATTTAACACCCAAGATCGCCATGCGCATGGAATATGTGCCTATATTAAAGATGGCTTTCCATGTGGTAGGGACATCTCCAGAGACGATCCTATCTTACCCTATATGTGTTTCCGGGTTGCATTAGCTCACACTACTGCATTTATATTTATTCTCTATCGCCCCCACAACAGCGGAGTTACTATCTTTAAAAGCATATCTGAGAAAATTGACCAAGTCTTATCTGCTTATCCTTCAGCTAACATTCACGTATGTGGAGACTTCAATGTTCACAACGTCGAATGGTTGACCCACTCAAACAAGACCGATGATGAGGGGAGGTTCTGTCATTTCTCCATTGATTATGACCTCACTCAGATTGCTCATGAACCCACCCGTGTGCCCGACAATGACGGCCAGTATGCGAGTCTACTAGACCTTTTTCTCACAACTTGCCCTGAACTATGCCCAGTTTCTGTTCTGTCTCCTCTTGGATCTTCCAACCACTCTGTTGTATCAATTAAGATAAAAATGAAATGTAATAAGTCCCCAGACGTACCTCTCCATCATACAGTATATTGATACACTAAGGCTGACTGGGATAGCTTTCGTACATTTATAATCGGATCTACCTCTGCGTTCTATGTTTAAAAAGGATGTGTCCTCTATAGTATTAGACCTGACGGAATGGTTAATTGTAGGTATAGACCGTTTCATACCCTCAAAAAAGTTCCAGCAAAAACCTAACAGCCAGCTATGGTTCTCTACAGAATGTGCTGCTGCCATTGCGCACAGAAATCACTTTTTCCACTGCTTCCAACGTAATAGATGTATGGAAACTAAAGCCGCTTTCAGGACTGCCAGCAATCATTGTAAGAAAGTAATAAAGAATGCAAGAGAGTTGTATGCTCAGTCCGTCAAGTCCAGTTTTGGCAAATAGCAAACAGAATCCTGAACAGAAGCGTGTGCTCTATCCCAACTATCATCAATGGATCTGAGGTAATCTCGTCAGCATCAGATAAAGTCAAACTCTTTGTCAAGAACTTTGCAGCTAATTCTACCCTTTGCGACCAAGGCCGCCAACCCCCAATATTTCCTCCTGTATCAGAAAACACGCTATGTGATATACATATATCTGTACGTGATGTTGCCAAGCTAATCAAAAACCTTGATTCCAGTAAAGCAACTGGCCCTGACGGTATTCCAATTATAGTACTCAAAAAACTTCAACCAGAACTAGCGCCCATACTTACAAAACTGTTTAAATGTTGTCTTAAGGAGAATAACTTCCCTACACCCTAGAAAATCTCATCAGACATTTATGCTGATGACATTACCATTTATGGTAGCACATCTAAGACAGTAAATGACCAAGTTCTCTCCGATTCTCTCTCCTCTGATCTTGAGCACGTGGTACAATGGGGAAAGGAGT
Source organism: Euprymna scolopes (assembly GCF_053919585.1). Taxonomy (NCBI): domain Eukaryota; kingdom Metazoa; phylum Mollusca; class Cephalopoda; order Sepiida; family Sepiolidae; genus Euprymna; species Euprymna scolopes. The sequence continues at coordinate 98,906,340 of NC_136497.1, read as the reverse complement.
GGCTGGTTACTTTTAATGCATCTAAAACCAAGCTTCTCTCTTTACATCATCAATATTCTGATGAATGGCTCCCGTCTTCAGGAGGCCTCGTTTTGACAAGCTTCTGGGCTTGACCTTTACTCCTGATCTTAAATGGAACGCATACATCAAATCTGTTGCCAAGGCCGCTGGAAAAATGGTGGGATCTTTCTATCGATCCAGTAGATATCTCACTGCTGATGCAATTCTCTATCTATATAAGAGCCAGGTACGTCCAAGGATGGAATACTGTTGCCACATCTGGGCAGGAGCTGCTAGAAAGGACTTATCCTGCCTTGATAGAGTTCAAAATAGACTTCGTAGCCTCGTAGGAGATGTCTTTTTCTCTTCCCTGCAACCTCTATCTCACAGAAGAGATGTTGCGAGTTTGTCTCTGATGTATCGTTATTTTCATGGAAAGTGTTCGACTGAGCTTCAGTCTATTATCCCTCCTCGGTAAACTTTCACAAGAAACACTCATCTAGCTGAAAACACTATCAATAATTCCCCCCACTCTTTATCTGTGCCTAAACTTAAACGTAGATTCCATGAACAAAGTTTCTTTCTTAGAACTGCACGTCTGTGGAATTGTCTTTCGTTTTCCTGCTTTCCGGCTGACTACAATATGGTTGTCTTCAAGTCTAACGTAAACAAGTTCTTCATGAGCCATTCCATATAAGTTTACTGAATTTCCATTACTAATGATTACTATATTGTCCAATTTCTACTCTACACTATTTAACCCTTATCCTTGAGTGGCCTCTTGGCCTTGATAATGTGATTCCTGTGTAAAAAAAAAAAAGAAACCAGTAAAAAAAACTAAAGAAAAAAGAGAAAAGAGAAGAGTGACAACGTTGTTGAGAAATAAACTTAAGAAGCATTGAAATAAAGTTAAAGAGGTGGAAAAGAGATCCAACTTTCCAAACTATGCATAAAATTAGGTTATATTTCAGCAATAACACAATGTTGCGTTTTGCAAGTGGTTTATTGTACCTAGATTATCAGTGTACACATGCGACTTTACATATCAAAGAAAATCATGTAATAGGGTTCAATCGCACAAACGAAATGTCTAGTTTACAGATCCATGTAGTGAAATTACTCATTCATCAAATGTTTCTTTCAGTAAATTGATCGCATCATTTGCAAATGATGCTTCATGATTAATTGCCAAACCTAGCCAAACTCAAAATAACTGAGAGTTGTCAATTCTGCGACTAAAGAAAAAGTTGTTAATTTAAAGTTTGCTGCCTAAAAACAACAATATAAAAAAAAACGCTCTAGACAAATATTAATATAGAAAAATAAATAGTTACTGATCCAATTCTATCCTGAAAATAAAAAAAATAAAAAAAAGAAAGAAAAATCTCAATATTCAAGATTGTGCATCAATTGTGAAGAGATTGAAATGAAAGAAAATTTCAAATTGTTCAAAAACTGGAAAATTGTGCATTCCGTTTTTGAACAATTTGAAATTTTGTTAAATGTTTACGTTGCATCCTTTAAATCTCTCTGTGTGTGTTACACAAAAAAGTTACTTAGTAAAAAATTGTGATGACTCCATTTAAAGCATCTAGAGAAATTGAGAAAACAAGTCTATTTTCATCTTGTATTTCTTTCTGATATTTATAATTATGCGTTTTTTCTTCCTTTCTACAAACTTTCCAGTTTTCCTTCAACTTTATTGATTCAGATCTTATCTATATATTAATACGATACCTGTGTGTTATTTTCTGTGTCACGCTTACATCCGGGTCATTTAATTGTTATGTACTTTCATTTGTTGTCATAAATAATTTTACCAAAAATTCTTCACAAGTTTTGGTTTCGGTTTCAATTATAACTGATGGCACTCCAGTAATCTATTTTTTTTTATAAATAATTTTATCAAGAATTCTTTATAAGTTTTGGTTTCGGTTATGGCTGAAAGAACTCAAGTTGTGTATATATGTTTTTTCAGACGTTTTTATTTCAGTTTCGATTCAAGCTAATGCATCCAAGTCATATGGATATATATATATATATATATATATATATATATATTTAGAAATCGCAACTTTATAATATAAAAATCGATAGAACATTAACTCTATAATAATATATATGAAATCTACAAGAATTAAAATATCATATTTAAGCGTACTTTATGACCGGGCTTTGCCAGGCGTTCGTGCTAGCTTAGATAAATACGTTTGCAGTTTTAACAAAAAGCTACAATAATATCAGAGCATCTCCATTTACACTGAACATCTACAGAATGTCAAGAACAATATATTACATATGAATGCGTCCCCTCTGGAATTTCCACAGGTCCTGCTAGTTTTATATGAATACTAGTGCAAACACTGGTGAGAAATCATTTTTGATAGAGGGCGTACATTCGTTTTAAACTAAATATTAAGATGAAGAGAGTTCAGAGATGCTGAGTGATGGTCTTTCAAGCAAGTGCCAGCATTCATCCAAGATGAGATGAGTGGAGGTTATTTTTAGGTTTTATTTTTCCAAATACCATATTAAAATGGAGCGACTAAAGAAAGAGTGCAATCTGTTTTTAGTAAAAGCTATTTTCCATAGAGATTCAAAAGTTCATCCTAGCAGAAAATGGCTAAAGTATCCTAGCTTCCAAACCCCACTCTCCTCTCTATAATTGTTGGCAGTGAAAAATGGCCAATATTTCAACAGATTATTTTTCAAATATTACACAACAGCCTGAAAGTTTTATGTTGGATATCTAGAGTTGAATATTAATAAAATGGTGTGGTAGAGAAGGGAGATTGAACCATTATTATTATTAGCAGTAGTAGTAGTGGTTGAGGTGGTAAGAGTGCAGAGTCAGAGATAGAAAAAAGCAAAAATGGATATGATGTACAGACTTTTCCTCATACATCCAAAAAGATAATATTAAACACAAATGCCATGAACAAAACTTCTTTCCTGCACATAAAATTCTGTTCTGCCAGTCTGCTTTCCATCTGACTTTAACATGGTTATCTTCAAGTCCACTGTAAACACGTTCTTGTTGAGCCAACCCCTTAAGTACTCAATTTCTTCCACTAACGATCACTATGCTGTTGTCTTGGTGATCATCATACACTCATTAACCCTTATCTTCGAGTGGAGTTTGTGTCTTCATAAGCGGGAAGTCCATTGTAATTAAAAAAAAGATCTGAACAATTTTTATTATGGTGCTGAATTTGTAATTACGAAACCAAACGCAGACAAAATATAAAGACATCACTACATTAACATAGTACCTTAGCACTTTCTTTATATAAAGTTTTGTTTTTACACGCCCAATCATTTTTTATGCGGACATTGGAAGCACATTGTTTCGATTGCGTCTAGACACTGTTAATGTAGACCTATTGCTCCCTTTAAGATTAGGTTGGTGCAAAAACTATGGTTTTCTCACATATGTTACTTTTATATATGATTTCTGAATGCATTGATATATAAATAGCCATGTTTTATACCGTTTTAAAGCGCACGTTTCGCTGTATCAAATCACGTTATTCGGTACCATTCTCAATCTTTTCATTTTTTTTGCAGGCTTTTCGACAGGATGGACAGAATTTAAATTTGCATGATTTTCTTGTTCCAATTCAAACTAAGCTGAAAAGCTGCCGAGACAGCTCGTGATATCAACGATGCGTTTGGTCCAGGAACCACTAAAGAACATGTGGTACAATAGTGGTTCAAGAAATTTTGCAATGGTGATGAGAGCCTTGACGATGAAGACGATCGTGGCCGGCCGACTGTGGTTGAGAACAAACATTTGAAAGTCCTAATTTAAGTCGATCCTCACAAAACCACACAAGAAGTTACTGTTGAACTCGAGGTCAACCACAACAGTCGTTTGCCATTTAAAGCAAATATGGAAGCAAAAAAAATTGGATAAATTGGTGCTGCATAAATTAAATGATAATTTTTAAAAAATCGTTGTTTTGAGGTGTCTTCTACGCTCCTTCTGGGCAACAAAAACGATCCATTTCTCGAGCAGATTGTGATGAGAAGTGGATCCTCTACAACACCGGCGATGTTCAGCACAGTGGTTGGATGCCAGAGAATGCCCACAATATTTCCCAAAGCTGAAATCGCACACAAAAAAAGTGATGGTGACCGTTTTGATGGTCTGTGGCAGGTTGGCTTTGGTGTTGTGTGAGGTCATGTCAGTGAGGTTATCAACGTATGATAAAACAAAAGAGTCCAGTTGGTCCAGGTCGGGAGAGGAGGGGGGGGAGGCAGTGAGAGAAAGGTACAAAATTGTAGCACGTCTTTTGAAGCCTGGGTCTCTTTGGACTTGTAAGCTGGCGCCAATCCTGCAGTCACACCCAGAGTCTGCCAGTGGCCACCTGATTGCATCAAGGGATCAACACACTCTTCAACACATCCAGGTACACATTGATAGCTGGAATGCCTATTTGAATAAATCTATCCCAAAACCCTGAGAACATCTCCCACATGGAATGGCTGAGCGACCCTGAGCTGAGAAAGTTTTAAGGACAGCCAGTAACCTCCACAGGTGGGGATCAGCAACTGCCCTTGTAGAAATTTCAGACAAACAATGGAACACATCCCCGATGATTGCAGTGATGGACTAAATTGTACTGACCAGGATTTGATGGACCCAATATTGGCATATGATGATATAGCAAGAATCTAATAAAAGCAATAAACACCTGAATAGTCGCCCTTTCATAAAATAAAGAAATATGAATGTAGATCAAATCAGCAGAAAACGAATGACTATGCATAAAGTAAATTAAAAAAAAAAAAAAATTAATATCCAGTATAGCAACAAGTCCGGGGGAAACATACCAGAAAGAATTGTTAGAAATAAGTTGTACATCATTCGCTATGATTATGTTATCCCTACAGTTACATATTTAGAAAATGGAGTTGTTAAATAAGAAATAGTAATATAGGATAAGAAGAAAAGTAGTAACCGTAGTTGAAGTCAATGTTCCTAATGATACTGGCTTAAACAAAGCTGAGGAGGAGAAAATAATTAAATACCAATATCGTATGTATAACATAAAAACTGAAATATTGCAAGGATCTACATCATTCTGGTAAGCATAGAAGTTACCAAGCTTATGAAAAATAATTAAATACCCAGTGAATCATGTGTAAGAGAGATCCAAAAAATTGGACTTAATTTCACCTCTGATTACCGCAAATGAATATTTTTTATCATAACGAGCTTGTGATTATATTAAATTGGAATATATATTGTTTTTAATTGTATCTCTGGTAGATTCAGAGTTTTAGTCACACACATAAGATTTTCATTATTGCAGCAATATTATGAAAACACTAGAAGAATATGAATTCCAGGACAGGTAATATTCATTACATGAATAGAACAGATTTGCACCACTTTTATATTTATTTACAATGATTAAAATCAAGATGCTAAACCTCATGTCTAGAATCCTCTTATTACCCGATTTTGATTTTAGAAAATGTCTATTCTCTTCAGCAAGAGTTCTTAAAAATTAAAATTCAGGGAATTTTGATAATTGATGACTAATAGTGATGGACCAAATTCAATGCAAATCTGAAATATTTGAGCTTTCAGATGAAAGGTTATGCCCATATTAAACTGCTTAAAAAACCTTTAAACCTTCGTAGCTTTATCTAAAACCAAACTTCTTTCTTTACATCATCAACGTTCTGATCCACATCTGACATCAATTGAAATGAATGGCTCTCGTTTTGGGGAGGCCTCATGTTTTGACAAGCTTCTGAGCTTGACCTTTACTCCTGATCTTAAATGGAACCCGTACATCAAATCCGTTACCAAGGCCGCTGGAAAAATGGTGGGATCTTTCTATCGATCCAGTAGATATCTCACTGCAATTCTCTATCTATATAAGCGCTAAGTACATCCAAGGATGGAATACTGTTGCCACATCTGGGCAGGAGCTGCTAGAAAGGACTTATCCTGCCTTGATAGAGTTCAAAATAGACTTCGTAGACTCGTAAGAGATGTCCTTTTCTCTTCCCTGCAACCTCTTTCTTACAGAAGAGATGTTGCGAGTTTGTTTCTGCTTTATAGTTATTTTCATGGCAAGTGCTCGACTGAGCTTCAATCTATGGTCCTGCTTCGCCAAACTTTTACAAAAAACATTCATCTAGCTGAAAACACTATCAATAATTTCCCCCACGTTTTATCTGTGCCTAAACCTAAATGTAGATTCCATGAACAAAGCTTCTTTCTTAGAACTGCACGCCTGTGGAATTGTCTTCCGCTTTCCTGCTTTCCAGATGACTACAACATGGTTGTCTTCAAGTTCAATGTAAACAAGTTCGTGATGAGCCGTTCCTCTTAAGAAATTTACCGAATTTCCATTACTAACGATTACTATAGTGTCCAATTGACTACTGTACACTCTTAACCCTTATCCTCGAGTGGTCTCTGGGCTTTGATAAGTGGTGATGCCTATGTAAAAATAAAAAAGAAATACTAAAAAATTGTAATTTGAGAAATACCTATTTATTGATGTCTAATATCTATTGTTAAAATTTCATAAAAATTGGAGGAAGCTGACTTTTCACAAAAGGGCTTCTATGCTCTTTCCCCTTTTGCACAAATTCAAATTAAACTAAATATAACCAACATTACCATCCCTTATACCTAGCAACTGTGTTCCCAAATTCATAATGATCAATTAATATATCTGTACATAAAATATATCAGGTTGACAAAAAAGTTCTTGCAGTTTTTAGATTAACATATCTCGGCTCAAACAAAAATTTATTTATCGAAATAACCACCATATCAGAATCAACACACTTTTGCCGTGGAGGAGAACTGAGCCTTTTCTGTTGACTAATGCTGGATGTTGTTAAAAGTTTTTGATGCATTTCATCCATTTCTTGACAGTACTTTTGCGCCATAATAGTTTCGCTTGCATTCAAAAAACTAATGGATGAGAACAATCGCAGACCATCAGTATGACCTTCCTTTGGTGCAACTCTGATTTCAGGAAGTGTCGTGGAGCTTCGTTGGTGCCTAACCACCTAGCTGAGCTGCAATAAAGAATCCACTTTTCATCGCAAGTCACAACCTGGCTGAGAAATGGGTCATTTTTGTGTAAAAGAAAGGAAGATGACACTTCATAACTGCATTTCTTTTGGTTGTTGTTAAATTTGTGAGCACCCACTTATCAAGTTTTTTGTCTTTCAAGGATTTCCAAACACTTGTTGGAAATCCGTGTACATGTTACATCAAGTTCAGAAACAAGTCCTCAAACAGTTGTGCATGGATTAGTTTTGACTAAGACTCTTAATTGATCATTGTCAACATCTGATGTCCGACCACTACGCTGATCTTCAAGATTCTCATCGCCACCACAAAATTTCTTAAACCACCATTGTGCTGTGCGTTCAGTAGTGGTTCCTGGGCCAAACATTTTCTTGACATTGTGAGCTGTTTCAGCAGCTTTTTGATCTAGCTTGAATTGAAACAAGAAAATTGAATTTGTTTTTTTCCATCTTGTATTCAACATTCTAAAAAAACAATTGTTTTAAAATGATTTTAATTTAAACAATAGGATAGACCAAAAGATATTCTTTAAAATGATATATAAAGTAAAGGTACTGTAACAGAAACTTAGTTGAAAATACATCATTTGAAACTAAAATTAAAAATTCTGTAACCACTTTTTTTGTCAACCTAATATAAGCATATGTACACACGTAATCTCATATGGATAAAGATACAAGCATGTAGTTTATTCCTTATATATCATAAATATTGCCATTTTTCTTGAAAAGTATTTTTCTTTGACAATGTCAGTTTTTTTCTGTTTATGTAGCTGACCCAAAATGTTTTTATGCATGTTGTCATTGATGAATATGGAGTTACTATATATGGGTCCAAATTCATAAGCAAGAGCAACCTGTAATCTCTGAACGTATATACCATTCACTGGACAAAGCGGGTGAGGGCAGAGCGGTAGCTCTAGATATATCTAAGGCTTTTGACAGGGTATGGCACAAGGGTCTCCTCAGGAAAATTAAATCATGCGGTATCACTGGTAGAATACTTAGCATAATTAATTATCCTTCTTAGATAAGAGAAAAATCCAGGTTGTCCTCGACGGTCGAACATCTAAACAGTGCGATATAAATGCGGGAGTGCCTCAGGGGTCTATTCTTGGACCTCTATTGTTCCTGATATTTATTAATTATTGTTGTCACATCTGGGCTGGTGCGTCTACTACTAGTCTCTCACTCCTAGACAAGGTTAAAAAAGAGTCGCCAATCTGATAGGCCCTGAACTGGCATCTAAGCTTCAGCCTCTGTCCCATCGACGAAACATTGCATCCCTCTGCTTGTTCTACAAGTATTTTAATGGTGAATGCTCTGACGAACTGCAGACACTTGTGCCCCCACGACGCAGACACCCTTGACAAACCCGACAGGCAGCTAAATCCCACCCCCACACAGTAGAGATCCCTAGATGTAAAAGATCTTTCTACTCCAGAACTGCTAGACTCTGGAATTCTATTCCAAGTTCCTGCTTCCCTAACTGTACTGACATGCAGAAGTTCAAGTGCAACGTGAATCGACATCTTGCTGCCCAAATCCCTACATAGTTCCCCAGTAGTTGATCACTGATAGTAGCCCCCTACACCAAAGTGACAATGTGCCTTGTTTGGGGTGAAAATGTAATAAAAAAATAAAAAAATTAAAAAAAAAAAACCTAGACAGCTGTTTGTTCACATTGTATTTAAATTTATGCATACTTAGTATGATTGGAAAGCAGGAAGAGAATTCCAAAGGCAAAAAGTCTAAAGAAAGAAGTTTTCAGATTAGAAAATCTTCCCGTATCTAGGGACCTCTACAGTGAAGAGATGGGATTTTGCTGCTAATTGAGTGGGTCAAGAGTATTTTAGTAGAGTGAGTATAAGTGCAGTAAGTTCATCGAAGCACATTGCATGAAAATACTTGTATAACAAGCACAAAGATGCAACACTGCAGTGACGTGACGGGCATGCTGCTTGGCAAATAACATTTTCCATTGTAACTTCATGCAACCCATCTATCCCATCAACCATATGGATACTTTCGGCAGCTTCACAACTCTTGCTTTAGTCCTCACATTCCATGAATGATGTTTCTGACGAAGGGGGAAGAATTGCTGTTTTCTGAATTGGAATCGATTCCTCTAATACTTATCATTAGCTAGATTTTGACCTTCTTGACGTAATATATTTTTAGCTCTTTAGTGGCTTCATGCTTTCTCTAGAGTGATTTTCATTAATAAAAAAAAAAAAAAAAAAAAAAATTAAAAAAATCGTTGAAATAATGGCAAGGTGTTGTGGCTACATTTACAACAGGCTCTCTTAAGCCTTGAGTACGAATCTTATTAGGGAAAGGGAATTCTTCTCCATACCACCATTTTTATTGCTATTTTCTATTCTGTTATTTTCAGGAAAGTGTTCGACTGAGTTTCAATATTTGGCTCCCTCTTGTAAAGAATTAACAGTAAGAACTTGTGTCGCTACCACAAAGATAAGATACATTCTTCCCTCCTTCCATGTGTTTAGTGTCAGGCGAAATTTTCATGGACAGAGTTTTTTTCTAAGGGCTTCCCATTTGTGGAACACATTATCACAGGGTTGCTTCTCTGCTGATTACAACTTGTATTAAATTCCAATGTCAACAAATTCTTGTCATAATCTGCTCCATAAGTAATCAAGCATAGTTCATAGCATTGGTCAATGTCAGTACTTTCATAGTATTCTTCATCTCTCGGCTGATATTCATTCTGCCTCATTAACCCTTATTGTAAAGTGGCTCTTGGCCTTAATAAGTGGTAACCCAATAACAAAATGTAAGGTTAAACTGGGTTTTAAATTTTAGCTTGTAAACACAGAATCATTCAATCAGTACTGTTTCAATTAAGATAAATCTTGTGGGGGATGCGCTCTTTCCTAAAACCTTTTTCTTACAAAAATGAAACTGATACTCTTTATCTACTCTATAGTTATTTCCATGGTAAGTGCTGGACTGAGCTCTAATTTATGCTGCCCTCCTGTAAACCATTCACAACAAAAACCCGTCTACCTATAACTATTGTAAATAATTTTCCTTTCTAAAACTAAACAGAACTTCCATGAGCAAAGTTTCTTTCCAAGACCTACCTGTCTGTGATGCACAATACTACAGGGGCTACTTTCTAGCTGATTACAACATGATAATTTTAAAGTTCAGATCAACAATCATTATCAGTAGTCATGGTATTGTTTCACAGTCGATCTAACTCATTAATCCTTTTATTTGAGCAGTTTTTGGACCTTGATAAATGGGAACTCATTAGTAAAAACAAGTGTTTCTTTTTACACTACCTTTACCTGCTGTTTGGTATAAGATCCCTGAATAACTTATGTATCGATTAACAATAGAAGTATGCAATATTTAAAATTGTTGTTGGTTTCATTTTTTTTTTTTAATTTGTTTAGCTCCTTTTTTTTATGATACCTAAGGGGGTGATAAGGACATTCATACCTTTTTTAAGAAGATAAGTTTGAAAAGTAACATTAACAATGTTGATTAATGCTTGAAGAAGCTTACGATAATGTTACCGAAAAGAACTTAACCCACTACGCAAAAATAAAAAAGTAATGCCGATTTTAAAACAAGTTTTTTTCCCCCAAACAATCCAAAATTATGAGAAAAACGATTTTCTTTTTCATTTTTATTGACAAACAGTTGCCTATCTCTGGCCTTCGAACTGGGATAAGAGTGTGGTGTCTGTTCTGTTTTTGGTCAGAGGAAGAGAAATCCTTGATTTGGGCAACTTTTATTTTGTTCCCATCCAGTGTGCTTCATTTGAATGGAAAAGATAGAGTTAGATATCTACCACATAAAAGCCGACCCGACCCCGTCTCTAACTTTGCCCTCGTGAGGAGGTAAGCAAATAGGGACAAACAGATGGTTGATTTCTCAGTCAGGACTGAAGATTTTTTCCATCACCAAATACTTGAAAAAAAAAAAAAAAAAAAAAAAAAAGCTTTTTTCTCTTCCTCTACATAAAAAAATTATTAGTAGCTTTATAATATATCACACACACACACACACACACACACACACACACACACACACTTATATTAATTAAGTAAGTCATAAGAAGGCTAGTGAATGTTTAATTTTGATTATGAACAGTTGCTGTGTTTGGCTTCCTGCCATATTTTTTTCCTACTTCCATTTACGTTTCATCAAAAGTGGCCAGAAATATTTCTGAATCATCTTCCCTAAATTAAGGATTTCTTCTTTGCTTCAACATTTGTCAGAAGCTTTTTTAAAAACTTCTGTTGCTTGTTCCCATTTACGAAACCACAAGGCAACTTTTTTGGTTCTTCTTTGTTATTGTAGAGAAATGGTATATATTTTCATTGTCATGTCCCAGTAATGAACATGTCCAACAATTACAAAAAACTAAGGTAGAAATTTAATTATCAATGAAAATAATTTTTCAAGACAATTAGTGAAAACGGATTTTTGCGAAAAAAAAAAAAAAAAGAAGAAACCGAAGAGTTCTAATCGTAACAAAACTGAAAATCTTTGATCAATAGTGATCTTGATCTCCACAGATGTAAAACGCCAGGGTTTTATCCAATAACAGCAACGTCATCATTTCGTGTGTTTACTATTTTCCCTATCAACTTTTATGTGCATTGGTGTTATAACGGTTAATGGAAGCAACGTTTTGTTTTGTTTTTTTCTTGCTATCGGATTTTTATATTTACATTGTAAAACAAATAGATTTTTTTTAACAAACTACACAGACGAGCGTTAATAAAATAAAATGAATTTTAACGTCCTCTGTTGATACTTATGTATACAAAGATAATGTTGCTTAAAGGCCTTCTTACTTTTTTGGAAAATAAAAAAGGTGCAAAAAACAAAAATAAAAATAAAGTTCACCCTCTATCAATTTAAATAATCAAAACGAATTTTTTAGGCCGATTTTGGATTTTATTATATCAAGAGTCATATATTGTATTATATGAATATATTTTTTAAAATTATTCGAAACCTGTTACAACAAAATCTTTGTTTAAACTTCATAACGTGGAATATTGGAATTTAATATCATTTAAAGCTTTTTAAAAATAATCATTTTTTAGGATTTTTTTTTTTGTTGCAATTCAAATAATTATATTACTGAGAAAAAAGAAATATCAAGAAAAAGTGTTTATTTTTTTTTTTAAATAATATTAATTCTATGTGCAATTTTATTTCCAACTTTAAGGTAAGTGAAATAAATAACAAGATTTTTTATATATATTTTTCAATTAATTGATCTTTTTGAGCTTTAAAAAATGTTGAAATTTTTATGGACCTACATTTATTTTGTTTAGTTTTCGTAACATGAAATAGAGGGGTAGAACATCTAAAAAAAAAAAAAAAAAAAAAAAAAAAAAAGAACTCCCTCTAATATATTTAACAGGACATGCTTTTATTATGTAAGTTTATTTAATAATGAATAAATATCGAAAATTTCAGGAAAATATTATTATTTGATTTTTGCTAGATTTTTAAAACATGGGTATCTTTACGACTTCCAAAAGTCCGATTCCATGAAGAAAGCTTCTTTCTTAGAATTGCATGCCTGTGGAACTCTTCCGTTTGCCTGTTTCCCACCTGATTACAACTTGGATGTCTTCAAATCCAACATAAACAAATTCCTGATGAACCGCCCCCTTAAGACACTTTATCAAATCTCCAATACTAGACATTACTACGATACTATCCCATTGATTACTGTACATGCAACAACCCTTATCCACGAGTGGCTTCCGGGTCTTAATAAGTGGTGATCACCATGTAAAAAAAAAAGAACGTCACTACATAGGAACGTTGTTTTAAAGCGTGGATACTGTAAATATGATTTTAGTTTTCCATTTTCTTTATTTTTGTATGCTGTAAAAATTTTAAAATATTACCAGTTTATCTAAAGCTTCTTTTAAATAGTAAAAAGTTAGAATGATAATATTAAATTACAGTTACATGGTGTTACATACAGGGGGGAAGGGTTTAAAACTGGTGCGCGTTAGAGGTACCTATTGGTCAATTTAGAAAAACTTAAATTTTCACTAACTGTCTTTGAAAACTGTTTTCATTAATAATTAATTTTCTACTATCATTTTTCATAATTTTTGGATATTTTCATTACGGCAACATAACAATTCAATATTTCAATTTTCGAACTTTGCTACAATAACGAAGAACCACGTTAAAAAACGACCCTGGTGTCTAACTCTGTCCCATGGGGAGGCATAGTAAATAGGTACAATAACGAAGAACCACTTTTTCTTTGTTAAAGTTTTTTCTTTGGCAATTTTTTTTTTTTTTTTTTTTTTACAATGGAGTTACCACTTATCAAGGTCACAGAGGCCACTCGAGGAAAAGGGTTAATGACTGTACAGTAGTTAATGGGACAATATCGCAATCGTTAGTAGTGCAAATCAAGAACTCATCAAGAACTTGTTTACATTGGACTTGAAGACAAGCATATTGTAGTCAGCTGAATACCAGGCAAACAGAAAAAAGTTCCACTTTCTCTTTAGGTTTCATATATGACGCTGGCTAATTATGTATTATGAACCTATGACACAACGGATAAAGTACTAAGCATTAATCAATTTTAAGTAACAGTATTCTGGAGGTTCAATTCTCAATACATGCAATACTAAGAATATAATAATATACAAGGTTCCTTCAGTAAGTTTCCAGACATTTTTTGATCAATTTTTACGATTTCAGGTTCAAATGAGCAGCTACAGCAAGAATTGGAATGGACCCTACTAAAGCCCGATTGTCACAACTGATGAATTTACAAAAATGCAATCTGGACATAAGGACACTTTAGAAGAACGTTATGCAATAAAATTCTGTTTTAAACTTGAAAAAAAAAAAAAAAAAAATGCTTTAGACTGCTTTTGGACCATCTTGCATGAATCAAGCATCAGTTTTTGAGTGGCAGAAAAGATTCAAGGAAGGCAGGAAGTTAATGAGGAATGATGAGAGGTGAGGAAGGAGTAAGGAAGTCAGAACACTAGAGTTGATTGGCCAAATAAAGAATTTCATAGATAAGGAAGGTTGTGTATCTATAGAGACAATAAGTGTACAGTTTGATGTTAGTCATAGGAACTATACACTACCTGGGGCTAATACTAACTCTATATGAGATACATAGATATTCAAATGTTTCAATAAAGTTCTTTATCTCTCAAACACCGAGTTAGAAAAGAAATTGAGAACATAATTTTCCTCTCCCCAATTAACCATTTTCATATGTTGTAGTAGAACTTTTGTTTTTGTCTCTTGGTCTTACAGGACAAGAATTTATCTAGTCTGGTGGAATATCGAGCTTCATGCTATTACTTGAGGTAACATCACTTGGAGAAGGTGTACCATTCCTTGTAAAAGCTAATGTGAGTTAGCCATAGTGAGGAGATCTTATTTGGGCAGCAAATACGAAATGTGATTTTGAATATTTGGTCAGGGTTTACTTGTAGGGAAAAGTATCCTCGTGCCAGGTAGTTCTGGCAAACTCCTATAAAAGGAAACCTTAGATTTTGATGCAGATTTCGAATTTATTATTATACTAGCCTGGATGCCTGGTGTTGCTCGGATGTTTGGAGGTGTGTTGAGCAAAAAGAGAAAAAAAGTGGTAGAAGGCTGGCAGGCTCGAACCCGTACCGCGAAAGAGGAAAAGAACGTAAAAAGAAAAAAAAAACAAACGAAAAAAACATTATATTTTGTCCGTTGCTAAACAAGAAGTGGCGAAGGTGTAAATTAAGGCTAGTGAAGCGAAAAGAGGGGATGACTTTCGAAAATATCGGCGAAAAAAGCGACTCCTCCTTGTAGAAAAGTGCCCAGTTGGGGGTGAAGGAATTAATGTTTTAGCTAAATTTTCTGATATTTGTCGTCCAAAGGTCGAGATTTAAAACGATACTGATATTGTGAAAATCCGTCGCCTCTGTCGAAACTTTTAGACATACATACATACATACATACATACATGCATACCAACAAACACGTGAATAGAGAATAGAGAGAATTTTATAAAAGTCGATGTAAATAAATGTAAATTGGACGTCTATTCACAAATCAAATATATTATAATCTAGGGAGTTTTTTTTTTTTTTTTACATAGGTATCACCACTTATCAAGGCCAAGAGGTTACTCAAGGATAAGGGTTAAAGAGTGTACAGTAGAAATTGGACAATATAGTAATCGTTAGTAATGGAAATTCGGTAAATTTGTTAATTTATATGGAACGGGCTCATCAAAAACTTGTTTGCGTTAGACTTGAATACAACTATATTGTAGTCAGCTGGAAAGCAGGAAAACGGAAGACAATTCCATAGGCGTGCAGTTCTAAGAAAGAAGCTTTGCACATGGAATCTACGTTTAGGTTTAGGCACAGATAAAGAGTGGGGGAAATTAGTGATAGTGTTTTCTGCTAGACAGGTGTTCCTTGTGAAAGTTTGGTGAGTATATAAAAAGTTCTAAAAAAAAAAAAAAATAGTAACCCGCCCCGAGAAGCCTTTGCTGAACATACAAAAACACGTGCGGCCGTTTTGCCTTTATATATATATATATATATATATATATATATATATATATATATATATATTAGACCCAATATATAGTAATGATTAGGATTATGACAAAATATTCTTAGCGTTTTGACTCGAGTATATATCCAACACAGATACTGTTAATCAACTGAGAACTACATCACTATATAAAAGCATATAAGATATGAACTCAATACACACTCAAGAGTCAAAACAATGAAAAGAATATGCTGTTGTGTTGTCCAAGCCCTAGTAATGATTTAAAAGTTAAAGAAATGACTCATGCGCCACCACTGAGAATCGAAGCCAAAACATTTAGCTTATGATTAACTTTTTCCTTTGACATTGATGGCTGAGGTATGAAGACATGTTTGCTGCAAGGCTAAAAATTAAAACATATAGCTATTACGTTATGCATGCATATTTGTAATGCCGTCATTCGACATTCACCTGAAAAAATCCATTTTTTTTCATTTTTGCAAAAGCCTCGATTCCCCTGGCTAAAACCTAAATATAAAGTTTCACATGGATTTAAATACCCTATATATTAAGTTTCATGTCTGTAGACCAAAAACTAATGGAGGAGTTTGGTGGGCAAAATTTTTTAAATAATTTTTTTGCATGCACACACACACACACATATATATACCCATGCTAGTATATATATATATATATATATACTAGCATGGGTGCCCGGCGTTGCCCGGGTGTTTGGAGGTGTGTGTTAAGCAAAAAAAATGGTAGTAGGAAAGCAGGCTCGAACCCATAACGTGAAGGAGGAAAAGAACGAGAAAAAACGTGACGCCTTTGCTGTTACGACCACCGCCAAACCAGAAGTGACATAGGTTTAAATTAAGGCTAGACAATCAAAAATATCGGTGAAAAAAAGCGACCCCTCCTTATAGAAAAGTGCCTAGTTGAGGGTGAAGAAAATGTTTTTAGCCAATTTTTCGGTATTTGTAGTCTGAAGGGTCGAGCTTCAAAACAATAATGATCTCATAAAAATCAGTTGCCTCTGTCCCAAGTTTTAGGCAGACATGCAAACATACATACATTTATATATTGGTAGCTCAAAATTTTCGACCCAATTAAAAAGCTTGCCTTATCTCTGAATACCTTTTATGCAAAATTTCAAATGTTAATACCAAAAATTGTCTGAGTAATTTGGTAAAGCCCGCAGAGGTCAGTTTTTTTTGTTTTTTTTTAACTTTGACCCCTATTATGACCCCTTAATATTTGTTCTGGGCTCAAATCAAGTTATTAAGTTAGATCCATCAGCATACACCTCAAAACACCCTGGCAACGCTGGGCACCCATGCTACTATATCTATAAATGTGAACATGTCTGTGTGTCTGTCTGTGTGTACATTTCCCTACGCAATAACTGTCAATTTTTAGTCTACAGACTCAAAATTTGATATACAGGGTACTGAGATTTGGGAAAATCTATGTGATCCGTTTTCGGCCAGAAATTTGGATGTTAAGGGGTCAAAGTTCAACGATTTGACTTTTGAGAACTACCAAACTCCTCCTACAATTTTGGGTCTAAACACTTGAAATTTTAGATATAGGTTCCTTGGACATGGATCTAACTTGATTTGAGCCCAAAACAATAAATATTAAGGCGTCATAATAGGGGTCAAAGTTAAAAAATATTGACATTTTTTTTTTGTTTTTTTTTGCTCAGCATACACCTCCAAACACCCGGGCAACGCCAGGCACACATGCTAGTTGATGAATACATAAAGTTTCACATTGATGCGACGTAAAATGGCAAAACGACTGAGATTTGTCACTTCCGGCTAACCATCATCATATCTTGTTGCTCCATCTCTTCAACCAGCGGCGTGCGGTTTCATTACCAACACTGAGGTCTTCGTCCGTGCAGTTGGGCCCCAGTGGGCAAGATGTTAAAATGTGCTCGATGGTCTGAACTTGGGCACCACAGGTGCATTCAGCAGTTGTAGAGTAACCCCACATGAGGAGGTTGTCGCCAGTTTTTGCAACTTTTGCCCTTGCTCTATTCAGAGTGACCCACTCCGAACGGGACAGGTGTGTGCCAGGTGGTAAGGTTTCACTGGGCTCTGGCAGTGCTATATTTGTAGACTGAGGGTCTACCTCTCTCCATATCTGCAGCCGGTAAGAGGATGTAGGAGTGTCCGGTAGTTCCTCCACTGTGGCAAAGCTTCGCCGGGACACAAGTCGTCTAGCCACCTCCGAGTAGCCATAGAGAGGGTGTCTGAGGTTTTAGAGTTGTTTAGTACGCTCAACTCTTGCAATTATATCCTGGCAGACTTTAGGTGGTGGTATACCACTTAATCGGTATAGGGCTGGTAGAGGTGTGCTTTTTAAGTTTCCGGTTATGATCCGGCAAGCTTTTTGGAGATCTGCATCAATGCGGTGAGCATGGGCTGAGCGAGACCATACTGCAGCGCCATATTCAGCCGTGGAGTAACATAGGGCTAATGATGTTGTCCTTAGTGCGTGTGGGTCTGCTCCCCAACTCGAGTTAGCCAGTATGTTGACTAAGTTAATTCGAGGCGCGATATTCTTTCGGAGCTTGTCTATGTGTGTCTTGAAGGAGAGAGTTCGGTCCAGTGTGATGCCAAGGTAGACTGGATATGGTTCATTTACTAGCTCCTTACCTTCCCATTGGATCTTCAGCTTCCTGTTGGCTATGTGGTTGTTAAGGTGGAAACTACAAACTTTTGTTTTCCCATTTCTTATAGTAGGAGGCTAGGGTTTTTAAGGCACTGGAGATTCTTTTCACAATTGCTTCAAAGCTCTTGTCTTGTGTCGCAAGACACGTGTCATCCGCATAGATGAATCTACGGATGTCTGTAAATTCTGGTAGGTCATTTGTATAGATGTTAAACAAAGTCGGCGCCAAGACAGAACCCTGGGGCAGACCATTCTTCTGTGACCTCCACCGACTCTGCCCACCATCCATTTCGGCAAAGAATCTTCGATTCCGGAGAAGAGATTCTATAATGGAAACCATTTTTCTGTTCTTCAAGGTCTGGCCAACTTTCAGCAGAAGTGCTCGGTGGTTGATGGTGTCATAGGCTGCCGTGAGGTCGATAAATACATCCCCTGTGATTTTTTTCTTTCATACCCATCCTCTATGTACCGAGTCAAGTTCAGAACCTGACCAACGGCTAACCATGCTAAGCAGTCAGTGGTAAATTGTAGCAATTGGTTCCCTGTGTATATTACACATACGAAAATCTAGGTCAACACATAAGGAATTGTAAAAAGTGATTTCTTCCATAAGAAATTCTGAATTTTATTTTTATTACAAATATATTCATTATAATTAAAATGTTTTCTTTTCACAAATAATCAAAGGAAATATTTGTTAAAGATCTTTAAGTTTAATATGACAAATTCGACAACTTTGTTTTATAACACATCACTCAATAAAAGTCCTGGAGGCAAACAAAATAACTTTGTACTATTCAGGCTACTTTTCTCATCTTGAATGTTATTTGCATGGTTTGATTGCAAGATATACCTTATTCAGGTATATCTTGCTAAACTTGGGAATCTGCACAGAACTTTGAATGGAACCCTGTATTTTAATTCACTTAAAAAAATAAAAAAATAAAACTTGCATTTTTAGTGTTTAGCGAAGTAAAAATAAAAAAACCTTAGTTTTAGAATTGTAAAACTACACAGGCTGGTGAAAAATTAATTTTAATACGTTTGGGAAAAGTTATTTTTTTTCATATTTTGCTTAGTTTCGATTTATCGACTGTTAATTATGAATACAAAAACTTTTAATGCAAGTTTAAATCTGAAATGTTTAAAATGTCAATTACAATATCATTTAAAGGCTGAACAATTTATCTAAAATAGAAACCGAGTAAGAATTTCCATTAGTTTCTATTCTACAATTTAACCTTTTATTCATTCTTAAAAAAAAAAAAAAAAAAAAAAAAAAGAAAGGAAAACGTTTGTCTTTTATCATATTACTAAACCATTAAAAAGTTTTTAGTAAAACAAGTCTTTAATAAAGTTAATGAGTTTTGAAGCCATTGAACGAACCCCCACAGAGATTGGAATGAGAGGAAACCCACTCACATTTGGGTGGGATTATTTTTGGTAAGAAGAGGTTTTACACGGCTACACATTGTTTTGTGAGTTTTTAATGAAATAAATATGTGGATCTGTCTGCTTAGATATTGGAGTAAATAAAGTAAGCAAATACAAGGAGTTTGTAAGATGATGAAGAAGAAAGAGTATAGAGGAGGAGAAGAAGGGCGAAGAAGAAGAGAGGAGAAGGATAGAGGAGGAGAAGAAGCATAGAAAAGAAGAAGGAGGAGAAGAAGCATAGAAAAGAAGGAGGAGCAGGAGAAGCATAGAAAAGAAGGAGGAGCAGGAGAAGCATAGAAAAGAAGGAGGAGCAGGAGAAGCATAGAGAAGGTCTGGCGAAAGAGACGGGTCGGCTTTGGGTGGAGGTGCTTAATCCTTGTCTTAACATGCTTCAATGAGTGTCTACTCATTTATCAAAGAAAAGGGCCAAAAAAAACGTGGTGGGTGCCCTCCTACTGAGATGCAACCCATTCTTCCTTGGTCTTACTCATAACCACTACTCCTTCTTTGAGGGTGAGGTATTTCAACTCCAGCAATAACGAAGTCAACTTAATCTCCAATGATAAACAAGAGAGATAAATAATAATAAAAAATCCACTGACAAACAAATTCATCGTCCGACTAACGTAACCCTTTTAGTTTGCCTTGAAATTCACATAGATAACTAGGTGTACTTAACCGGTGTTGCCCGGATAGAGACAGGGAGAAAAACAATGCAATATATATATATATTAGAAACTTGTGGTTTTTCCCCGTGAAGACGGAATATTTACCCCCCCCCCCACACACACACACATTCTCACGTCTGAGGTTTGACACGTGGTCAGTTAGGGTTTTGAAAAGTCAGCACAATAAAGGAAGTGTAATCTGACCCACAAAAATGCCCTGGTAGTTCCATCGGCATTCCCCTGTAGGGGCGCCTCAGGCGATTAGCAATCACTCACACTTTCTAAAAGGCAGAAAGTAAAACCAGAGAGAGAGAGAGAGAGAGAGAGAGAGAGAGAGAGAGAGAGAGAGAGAGAGAGAGAGAGAGAGAACCTTCTAGGACTGAACAGACAGAACCATAACCGAAACCGAGAGCAACAACGAATGGATTATTGCGGACCAAGCGGACGGGAACGAAAATCCCCCCTCCCAAGAACGGCTTTCAGAATAAACATCCCCAACCTCCCCATGTTAAGAACGGCTTTCGGAATAAACACTTCCAGTCTTCCTATGTTAAGAACAGCTTTCGTTTCTTTTTTTTTTTCCAATTTTTTAAATGGATTATTATTAATGATTGGGCACTAATATGGGTGGGGAGTGATTATTCTCCTTCAGGTCCGCCAAACCTATTTTTCACACGGGGGGGGGGGGGTTACTACATGTTTTTTTTCCTTACTTCTTCGGGACAAGATCAAAGTGTAGTATCTGTTCTTCAGATGCTGCTGCACTTCTATTTTTTGTTCTCTTTCGGTGGAGGAGAAATCCTTCACGACTGAGAATTTTTATTTTTGTACCTTTGCTCCACGTTAAAAAACGACCCTGGTGTCTAACTCTGTCCCGTGGGGAGGCACAGTAAATAGGTACATATAGGCGAGTAACTCAACTCACGCACAAACACGAGAGCTTGTGCTTTGTCCGATAGTTTAATTCCCTATTTGCCTCCCTATGAAGGCGAAGTCCGGTTTTTAATTTGTGGAGATATTTAATCCCTCACTCCCAGGGTTTATCTGGATTGAGACAAAAATAATGATTGTCTATTTAGAATTTTTCCTCTTCCGAACATTGGGGCAAGGTGGGGTGGGGGGGGGGAAGAAAAGGGTTCTTGTGCAGAAGAGTAGATTCTGAAACAAACGCATTTCAGGTGAAAACATTACGTACTTATGCGTCATGTCAAAATTAGTACGAATTCCCCAAATTTTATTTTTACTTATAATTATTTAGTTTTCTATTGAATCATTTTTCGTAAATTTATATTAATTTTGACATGACACGTACGTGCGTGATAATGTTTTCAGGTGAAATGCGTTTATATTTTTAACATCCACTAGTTTGCAGAAAGCACCCCAAAAATGTTTTTTTAAAAAAGGGCGGGGGTTAGTTGGCATCCTCCGTCTATCAACTTGACGCATTCAAACACCGTTCATTCTATTCTTTCATCATTTGTGAATAACTTTCACTTCGGCAGTGATCAAAATACCACATTTACATCATGGACAACGCTACTTAAATATCCCCAATGGTTTAAAACGAATTTTATTTATAAAAATGCCTGCAAAAAACGTTGATGCTAACACGAATCATAAAGAAAGTTCCATTTTACTATAGGTGCCATCATAATATCTCCTACTTCGCTCAATTGTTGCCCTAATTCTAAAAAAAATTGGTCTTAAACTGTATTTCTTGTCCCGAAATAAGATTATGCACTTTTTTTTTTTTTAAACTATTGATTTTAACTTTTGCTTAAACATGTTGATGACGGCGATTTCCTTAATTTTGATAATTATATATAGCAGTACTACTTACTGTGGCCATTGTGGCCACTGTGCTTTTAAATTCGTTAATCTTTGTTTTGTGTAACAATTAAAAAAAAAAAAAAAGAAGAAATGCCCCTCAGCGATTGAAAGACAAGATTAAAATCAGTGTTCAACACTTGGGGTCAATTAGAATTTTATTTCCGGAGAGGAACATTTAAAATTTAAGAATCAATTTTATCAAAGGTAAGACAAAGCGAGATATTCCAACCAACCCTATACTACAATTGAAATACCTTTTTGATACGAAATTATTATTTTTATTTTAACGTAGTTTATAGTTTTTAAAAGAAAAAAAAATAAATGAAAGAAAAGAAAACCCACTTTTGCGTTTTTGTAATACAAAATCTTAATCGTTGGTAAACCTTTGTTTTTCTTCAATTATACTATAGGCACAGTTGAAATATCTCATTCAATTATTGTCAATTTAAGAAGTAATTTATTTAGAATTGATTGCTTTTAAGAAAACCGGACGTTTCTACAGAGTTTGAACTGAAACAAACATAATTTTTCCGAACTAACCCTAAAACTTAGATCAAGATAAAAATAACACACACACACACACAAATCAGTTCTGTTAAAATTCTGTAGAAGTGCCCGAAAAAGATAATCCATTGGCAGTTAAGAAAAAAAATATTTTTATCCGAGAAAAATGTAACGGACTTAAGACGGACAAGTGTCCGCTTTCGGAATTTTTATGAGGATTGATATTTTTGCATTATTCTGACTACTGTTCTCATCTTGATTGTTAGTGACTTTCAACAACGTTTTTATGGAAGTAACCTCCAACCCTTTTCAGGTGCATCTACTGATATGAACGGTAAAACAAAAATAAAATTAGGTTTTATGTCGAACTCAGTAGGAATCTAGCCAGAATTCTTAACAGAACCTATGTAGGTACTTGTGTGCATCGATGTTACTGCACTAAATAACGTTATTATTTAGAAACATAAGAGGGAAAGTGTTTTGTAACTATTTTGTAATTTCACCTAACAATTTTATAAACAAAAGCTATTGTAAAAACTTGAATTTAAAAATTGCAAATACTTAAAAAAATAAAAAAAATAGCGGAGTTACAGATACACAAGCATCAATTGTAAGGAGCATACGCGGATCGATCAAAGTCCATGTTTCATCTGGATTCGAATAATATATGATCAATGTGCATTGGTTGTCTAACCTGCAAAGCGTGTTTATTCCGAAAGCCGTTCTTAACATCGGAGGTGTTGGGCGTGTTTATTCCGAAAAGCATTTTAACCCCTTCCCCGCATGTTAAGAACGGCTGTCGGAATAAACACCTTTTGCATGTTGGACAACCAGTGTACATTGACCTAATATACATTGCACAATAGTAGTAATGCTACAGGTTTAGACATGATTAAATTTAAGGATCCCAAAATTCATATTATG
Organism: Euprymna scolopes; assembly: GCF_053919585.1. NCBI lineage: Eukaryota > Metazoa > Mollusca > Cephalopoda > Sepiida > Sepiolidae > Euprymna > Euprymna scolopes. The sequence goes on along the minus strand of NC_136497.1, from coordinate 98,882,695 downwards.
GCCTTGTTAATAATCAGTTCTAATTGTGAGTCTTCAATATAATTGCAGGTTCCCGTTTCAATCCTTACTTCAGGCGATAATAACTAAGAAAAACAAATTAATATTAGTCGTTCGTACTCAGTCATTGCTGACGAGAGTAAGAACAATCTACCCCCCCCCCCCCCACCCCCGAAAGGATTCCGTTCAAAATTCCGCACAGGTTACCCAGTTCGGAAAGATGCAGAGATACACCTATAGAAAATTACTATTAGTTGTATATTTGTTTTCGCTTTCCAAACTGTTTAATATATTGTACTAATGTCTTACTTAGTACTTTTGCAGTTTACGAAACATGCTATTTTTTAAAGATAATATTTTCAAGTTAACTTCAATTTTTACAGCATCTTTTGTTTATTAAACTATTAGGTGAAAGTACAGAATAGTTAACAAAGCCAGTTTCCTCGTGTTAAGAATGTGTTCCTAATAACACGATTTCAGCACGGCCCGTAAACTGCAAAAACGCCGACAAAAATCATAAAAAGGTAACCGGCGATTAAAACTTTGATATAAAGTTATAATTTCAACACATTAAAAAGTTAAAATTTTATTTCAGGAATAATATTTAATACAAAAAACGGAATGAAGTGAAATTATTAGACAGAGTCGACATAATTTTTTTTTTTTTTAATTAAACTCAAATTGTGTTTGTATTTACTTACCATGATTGACAAAACTCATAATAACATCAGATGAGTTGAGTTGTGGCATTTGAGTCTCCAAAGTGTCACTATGAAAGGTTGGGAAAGGGTCGTCATGACCATCCATAGAGGATCCACTGGCACCAGACCCGTGCAGTTTATTGTAAAGGTCCATCATGAAACGAGGGGCTGACGTTTCCTTGCCCATCGCCCGGGGTTTCGGTTTGTGGTGAAGATTAAGTAGTGTCAGGATCTCCTGTTCGATCTCCTTTTTTTGTCGGCGGGTCAACGGAGTGACCATCACGGATTGTTCGAGTTCATTGTCGGCATAGAAACCCGTATTGATTCCCTGGGAGGACCGGGACAAGACCACAGGTAAAAAAATCATCACAACCAACCACATTGATAAAAAGGTCCGGCCAACAACAACAACGGAATTTGATAGCAACAACATCGTTACTTTTTTGTTTAGGGTAGAAAAATAGTCTTCTCCACGTGCATATAATTTATAGGTATGGAAAAATTGTACAGATAATTAAAATCTACTATTAACCACATAGGCAAATATATGTAGAAGTTTTTAGAGAGAGGAGGGCACCTGTTTTTTTTTTTTTTTTTTTTTACTCTGCGAAGTTTAAGTTACGACGACACACGGCCAAATTTAGAAGCAAATTTAAGAAGGTAAAAATATTATATTTAAGTTTATAAAAATATTATTTTTATAACCCTTGTTTTTGTTGTAGAATTATCATTTTATTTTGTTGTGTAATATTATTTTATAGTTTTCGCACTTTTGAAGATAAAAGCGTTTATTATTAAAAATTTAATCGAACCGAACATCGAAATAATAAAATGAAATAATTCAATGATTTTTTTTAATGTTGGATTGTAAGGAAATATGAATACAAAAAGCCTACGAAAAAAAAAATGATAAATAAATAAATAGAAATATCTAAGACGATAAAGCAGAACCACCCCGACTTTTCAATGGGGAGGTATGCTTTGATTTTAAAATCCCGTAGCTGAAATAATGATATAATCGTCGAGGAAAGCACGTTTTCTTCCTCTTCTTTCTTTTGTTTTTGTTTCTTCCTTCTAAGTGGAAGTAGACAAACCCAGAAGTCGATTTTTTAGGAGTTAGATAGGAAAAAATCCTGTTTCTTTGTTACTAAGAAGAGAGAAAAAGCGCTACCATTCCCCAAATAAACAAGGAATAAAAATGCGACCCTCCACTTTTAAGGTCGGAGGAATGCAATTAGACGGCGAATAATTCGCATCATTCGGAAAGAAAGAGACAAGAAGAAGAAATGGTCGGCCTTTTTTTCTCTCTCCCAATGTTGTTGGTCGCCGCTGTCAAATCTTCTTGTTGTTATGTCGTTCGTTGATCAACACAAACAACGGTTAGGGGGATAATCACCCGACGCAAAATAAGTCTCGTTCTAGCCATTAAGCTCTGACATGACACACATATACAAAAGAGTAGGAGGAGGAGAGGGAGGAGCGATAGGAAAAGGAGAGAGAAGCAACAAGATTGTGTCGTCACTTCCGCCCAACAAACTCCGGACCAATTAGAATCGAGCAAAGCGATTTTCATTCTTTCTTTCTATCTATCTTATTGTTTTCTTCTTTATTTTACAACTTTTTCTTTCTTTCATTTTTTCTTTTACTTTCTTATTGGTTATATTTATTTCTTTTCTAACACTATTTATTTCTTATTCCAATGTCTTTCTTTTTTAAATATAATTTCTTTTTATTTACCCCTTCCAAATATGCCCCTCATTCTTCTTTTTTCAACTATTGTCTTTATATTTTTGGCACCTTTTTAAGTCTGCGACGCTTAAGTTTGAAATACCCCCACATTGGAAACTGATTTCCTTCCATATTAAAAACCTTGTGTCTAACTTTGTCCGCGTGGGTAGGAAAGTAAATGGGGCGCATTTTGAAATATTATTTTACTTAGTCTGTCAAGCTTAAGTTTAGTATTTAAATTAATTATTTAGTCTGTCAAGTTTCAGATGTCATTTTCTTTCAGGCATAAGTTTGAATTGCTTTGTCAAACATAAGTTTGAAAAATCATTTTCGTTAGTTTGTCTGTCAGGCTTGCAGCCGAAATTTTATTTTCGTTGGACTGTCAATTTGAAATATTTTTTGTCTATCAAATTTACAGTTGAAATAACTTTTGTGTTGGCGTTGTCGGGCTTAAGTTTTAATGACATTTTCTTTTGTTTAATTTTGAATAAGTAAATTTTCTGTTTAATTTTGAATAAGTAAATTTTCTGTGGTCTGTCAAGGTTAAATATGAAATAATATTTTAAGGTTTGTCAAGCCTAAATTTGAAATAGTATTTTTGTGGTTGGTTTGTTAGGATGTGAAATAATATTTTCTTTCATCTATCAAGCTTAAATATAAAAAGCCCAAATTTTAAATACTATTTTTTGTGGTCTATCAATATTAAATTTAAAATAGAATGTTTTGTGGTCTGCCAAATCTAAATTTGAAAAAAGCATTTTTGTGGTCTGTTGAACTCAAATTCGGAAAAGCATTTTTGTGGTCTGTCGTGCTCAAATGTGAAATAGCGTTTTCATCACTAAACCACACAGATAAACGTATCTTATGAATTGTTATTCTGATTATTTATTTTCTTTATTTCTATTTTCATTTCTTTCTTTCTTCCTTTCTTTCTTTATGGATACATTTTTCAATAAAACTCATATTTAATTTGTTTTAGAATGGCTATCCAGCATTGCTTGGGGCCATAAACAGAAATAAAAAAATGTGTTTAACATTTTTCTTTAAAATTCTCTCTCTCTCTCTCTCTCTCTCTCTCTCTCTCTCTCTCTCTCTCTCTCTGCACTTCTCTCTATTCCCCTCTCTAACTTTCTTTCATTATCCTTCTCCCTCACCCTAACCCCACTCTGCCTATTTAACTCTCTTAATAATAATAATAATAATAATAATAATAATAATAATAATAATAATAATGTAAGAAATTCAACTGAGCTTTAAGCTTTAAAGCTAATGCTCCCAGGCAGCACCAAGTTTCATTTCTTCTCAAATCAAAACGCTAATAAAACACACGTTTTAATGTACTTCCGGTTCATACCGAGTTTCGCATCGTCTTCCTCTGCTCTCAACACTATAATGAAAAGCATATTTGATTCAATGTATTTTAGAGCAATACAAAGTTTCTTGTCTTTCCCAACACCACATTAAGAACAATGCAACAGATAATTGCTTATTTTTTCCAGGCAACTAATATCTACATTTGACCCGGAGCAATAAAATAATAATATAGTATTACATTTGGTAAGTGGTATATAAAATTCATTAAACAAATATGTGTTTCATAGCATTATGGCATTATTTAGGGAGAGAAGGAGTAAATAACAAACTTGAAGTAAACCCTAACCAATTATTAAAAAAAATATGGCATGTCATCTTTTTAAACCATCCAACATGTCCTCTGGGTTGAGGATGGGGGCACTTCCTCTATTAAATAGAGAAACTTTGAATAACCAATAAGAAACTGTTCACAATGAGGATATTAACAAAAATATTTTTAAAAAGTTTTAAAAAACGAAAAGAAAAGAAAGCTCGGCATCCACAATAAACCCGTTTACATATCCGGCGAGAATAGGTCAGAATGGTACAAACCCTCCTGTTACTGGTATTGCCATTCAGTCATAACAGCGGCCAATCAAAAATAACCATCAAGTTGTGATAAAAAAAGGCCTTCTCTCCCATCTCCATGATGTGCCGTAAAAAAAAAAATAGCAACAAAAATAACAGAGGCCTAAAAACCCAATCAAGCACAGGGGAAGGTCGTATTATGTTGCTGCTACGTTTCTTAGTTTGAGGAGTGAAGCATAACATCAAATGAGATTCTAGCAAAAACAAAGAAATTAAAAAGAAAAAATCCTCAAAGAGAATTGAATATCTAGTAAAACGACATCTTCAGTTTTTTTTTTTCGGTCTCATTATAAAACACACTGACATGAGGATGCTTCCATTATGGACTAAACCTTGACTATTAAAATTACCAACAAAAATGGTGTGTCATTTCCTCAAATCACCGATCACGCCACTCACCTGGGCTGTGGAAGGGGACACTACCCTTATTAATAAAGGAAAATCTTGAATAACCAATAAGAAGCGTTGACAATCAGGAAATTATAAAAAAAGATGAAAAATAAATATTGCCAGGGCGATAGTTAAGATAAAAAGATCCTCTCAGCCTGCTTACATACCAGGAAGGAATATGTAAACACTGACGTAAAGCTTCCTGGTGCGGAAAGAGACCAACCAAGGACAGCTATAGGGTCTTGATAAAAACGCCCATCAACCATATCTCCATCATAGTCAGCAACAACAAAAAGAAACAGCAAATGCTTAAAAACTATGGTCACTTGCATGGAAGGCCACTGTATTCTTAGTTTCAAAGCAAAGCGGAATGAAGTTCGTCAAGCGTTACTTCTAACTGACCACAAACCAACATGTGGCGCGTTTCAAAGTTCAAACCATGCCAAATCAGAGAACACTAATAATTAACGGTCTTCCCTGAATGAATTTCTGATATGTCAAATGTAAACGATGATCAATACATAAAATCGCTGACTGGTTCGTTTTTAGTCGTGAGAAAAATACGCGCACATACGCGCATCTAGGAAGTTATTCTCACAATGTTTTGATTGATGCAATCTCTAGTCTTCTTCAGTTGCATTTTGTCAAACTCGGGAATCTGTAGAGAATTTTGAACCAAAACCTTTATTTGTATTTATGGGTGCAGCTTGCTCTCATTCCTTCATCCATGACCGAATAAAAGTTTTAAGTAATTCAAAATTGTATTCTTAGTAGTGTCCGTATTGATGAATCAACGTTCAACTTCCAGAAGAATGTCATTTAGAACTGATTATAACATAGAACTTATATCCGTTGCGCCAAAAGTTTTTACAATCTTCAATACTAAGAATGCAATTTCGAATTATTTAAGGCTGCTATCCATTTACGATCGACGGAACGACAGTAAGTTACCCCTACGGAGTAAATAAAGGGTTCTGTTCGAAATTCCGTAGATTCCCAAGTTGAACAATGCACCCGCAAAGTCCGGGGGATACATCGAGTGGTAAGGATCACATCCAAGATGAATCCGAATAATCTAACTAATAGAAATTAACAATTTTTATTAAAACATTCCGAAACACATAAAGTTCTCATAATTTTGTTAAAATAGAAATAAGTTATTAACAAAATAAAAACATCTTGGATGGAACGGATTGTAAAAAAAATTATTTGACAAAAATCGGTTTAAAAGGCGGTAGTTTAATAACGAATTAGAGACCGCTAGAACGGATAAATATTTTATTAACGTTGTTATCGACACTCGAATTGATCAAGACATCGCCAGCATTTCATGCTCTCATACTCTCTCTCTCTCTCTCTCTCTCTCTCTCTCTCTCTCTCTTTCTCTCCCCCTCTCTCTCTCTCGTATTTTTTTATTTTTCTTCCCTTTTCTTTTCTTTATCTTTCTATTTTTGTCTATCTGTCTCTTTTTCGACCCTTTTCCCCCTATTTTCCCTCCTTTTCATTATGCTCGTTCTTTTTTTTTTATCTTTCATTTTCTTTATTTTCCTTTCTTTATTTTTGTTATTTCTCTTTTTATTCGCACATCAGCTTTTCCACATTTGTTTCTTTTGTTTCTAACAATTTCAGCTCGTTCTCCCCTTCCCCATTTTTCTTTCTTTCTAATGGCATACCAACTTCTCATCACTACGGAGCAATTCGGTTGACATAATTACTAAATATTTGGATTATTCTGACTACTGCGCTAATCTTGGATGTTATTCTCACAATATTTCCATCGATGTAACCTCCGATCTTCTTCAGGTGCGTATTATTTAGAAATCTTTATGTAAAAATCGGGAATCTGTATGGAATTAAGACCTGAACACTTCATTTAATCCACGGGGACGGGGGGGGGGAGTAGTAATCCTTAATTATATTTTTAGCATCGCATCTACAAGCGATACTAAGATATCTGATTAAAATTACTGTACATCTTTTGGTATATTTGAAACGGGCGTGAACTATTAAGAGGCCTTACTGACACTTAAATCAAAGTGCAGGGATGCTGATTAAAGTGTTGTTTTTAAAGTTTAAATTTTCTTTGTCTCAAGCAAGGCATATTGCTAACATGGTGTAAGGAGTTACTATGAATCCTAAATTGTGCAGCCATATGTTTGTTCACATTGCGTTTAAAAAGACAATTATTGTTGAAATTTAAACATTTATTTTTTTAAATGCTTTTTTAACGTCTGTCAGAGTGATCTAATCATTATATGACAATCTGCGCATAAGAGCCAAATTGACTTACTTTTTATTTCAACTGAAAGTGCTCAACGATAAGAAACGAGTTTCCTAAAGGGGCCGACATACTTATTTACTATAATAATTATTAAATACCTCCAGACACTAGTGTTTTATCCTTTCGGGAATCATCAGTGCAGGGTGTCACGATTAACACACACACACACACACACACACACACACACACACACACACACAATTCGTGATAAAATTACTTTTTTTTACGCAGGCATCACCACATTATCAAGGCCAAGAGGCCACTCAAGGATAAGGGTTAAAGAGTGTACAGTAGAAATTGTAAATAAAGCAAATAGATTACTAAGGTGCCATCAGCTAAAATCGAAACCGAAACCAAGACATATGAAGAATTCTTGAGAAAATTATTTTAAAAAAATAGATTATTGGAGTGCCATTAGCTATAATCGAAACCGAAACCAAAACTTATGAGGAATTCTTGGTAAAATTATTTATTAAAACAAAAAAAAAATAGATGACTTAAGTGCCATCAGCTATAATCGAAACCGAAACCAAAATTATGGAGAGTTCTTAGTAAAATTATTTATAAAAAACTTAAATGACTTGAGTGCCATCAGCTATAATCGAAATTGAAACCAAAACTTATGAAGAATTCTTGGTAAAATTATTTATTACAAGAAATGGAAGTGCATAACAAATAAACGTCCCGGATGTAAGCGTGAAACAGAAAATAACACACAAGCTATCGTATTAATATTCCGATAATGCATTATTATAGCAGCCACGCCATACATCATTATAACCCTGCTTTGTAACAAGGCACAAGAACGTCCTTCATGTTATATTTTTAAATGACCCTTTTCCCCTGCCCCTTTGACTTTTCCTCTTCGAAGGACCCCTAGCGGTAATAAAATGACATAGGTTATCCCTCTTACATGGAAGAAATCCTTCCGCTATTACAGCACTGTACGAGAATCACAGCACGTGTATTCTTTGTTAGTTAATAAAACTTATATCAATTGTTTACCAGTTTTTTCTCCTTTCTTTTTTTTTTTTTTAATTTGTTATTCCATTTTCACCCCAAACAAGGTACATTGCCACTTTGGTGTAGGGGGCTACTATCAATGGCAGCAACTACTGGGGCACTATGTTGGGATTTGGGCAGCAAAATGTCGGTTCACGTTGCACTTGAACTTCTGCATGTCAGTACAGTTAGGGAAGCAGGAACTTGTAATGGAATTCCAGAGTCTAGCGGTTCTGAGGAAGAAACTACTGGAGTAGAAAGATCTTTTACATCTAGGGATCTCTACTGAGTGGGGTGGGATTTAGCTGCCTGTCGGGTTTGTCGAGGGTGTCTACGTCGTGGGGGCACAAGTGTCTGCAGTTCGTCAGAGCATTCACCATTAAAATACTTGTAGAACAGGCAGAGGGATGCAACGTTTCGTCGATGGGACAGAGGCTGAAGCTTAGATGCCAGTTCAGGGCCTATCAGATTAGCGACTCTTTTTTTAACCTTGTCTAGGAGCGAGAGACTAGTAGCAGATGCACCAGCCCAAATGTGACAACAATACTCCATACATGGGTAAATGGTGGCCTTATAGAGGTACAGGATACTTTCAGGTGTCAGTAGTTTTCTAGCAGGGTAGAGAGAGCCTACCTTTTTCGCAGCGGCTCTGGTAATGTTTTCAATGTAATTGTTCCAATTCATGTTTCCTGTGAACGTTAGGCCAAGCAGTTTGAAAGATGTACTCTCAGACGGGGAGTAACTGGCCATTGCTATTGGTGGCAGAGAAGGTTTCTTGTAATTATTGAAGGAAACCACTTTAGTCTTATATATTCTTTTCAGCTTATTATAATTTTATTAACTAACAAAACAAAACAAAGCAAAAAATGGACAGACTACTGCGCCCTGAAAGATTCGACGTCGAACCTACAGCTTCAAACTCAGAGAAATTATACAAGCATTCGAAAAGTACTTAATGACTATCAACAATGACGAAATTGAAAACAACCGCCAGGATTTCTTTGCCTTAATTAACAACATTTCAGCCACTATCTTCGAGATAATGAGCGATGCCACGGACTACAATAGTGCGATAGAGGCCCACGACGCTGTTTATATTAAACCAGCAAACGTTGTGTGCAATAGACACCAACTACTGACAAACAAACAGCAACTGGCTCAAACCATTGCAACAGTTGAAAGTACTCGAAAAGTCGTGCAATGTTCAAACTGTAACCACTGAAGAAAACAAAAAACAGTACATTCAAGACGCCTTTACAAGTGGCATCTCTTCCTCCTCAATTCCACAACAGTTGCTCGAGAAACCCTGCCTCACACCGAAAGAAACCTGTGCAATGGCCAGATCAGTGGAACAAGCAAGAAAACGTTCGGAGAGCTACGAAAACAACCACAATTCCTTTGGAAGACGCTCACTTAGCCTCTATAAAGGAGAATGCCCAACCTAAAAGAGTTTGCTTCTGTGGGAACTCGCAGCATCCGCAACTGCTATGTCCAGCGTGTAACGCCGAGTGTAGGAAATGTAAAAAAACGGACATTGGGCTAATGTATGTAAATCTTCCTCTTTTACTGCTGCTGTATTATACGATGCTGAGTTGTCCCCGCCTAGTCTCGCCTGACTAGGGACAGAAGCAAAAGACATTACTTTCACTAAATGTAAAATAAATGAATATATTTTGAATGGTAGATTCTAGTGGCGTGGGAATATCTATTAACAAAAATACAGCAAAAGACTGAAACTTGCTAAAAAAAACTATAACTCTGCCAGACCCTAACCAACACGCCAAAATTATTGTCGAAACCATTGCAGACATTGCGCTAAAAAATAAGACCCATCCCGACATGACAGTGGAAGTGATTAAGGATCTCTTTATCGACGTAATTATCGAGAAAAACATCCTAAAAATACAAAAGAGTGACTCTAAAATTCGACGGTCCTGAGAATGAATTCGTTATTGGAGCTATTAACAAAAATAACACTTTTCTATCTATAAACATCCCCCCCTCTTCTCTTTTCTCACCTTTCTTCACGTACAACTCCTATTGCAACTAAATCACGTCGTCATACGATTGTTGACAACAAATTCATAATGGAAGAAACTGCTAGAATGTTGAGAAGGCACAATAGAGTCATCGTTGTTTTCTTGGCGAGCTCAGGTTCTGGTGACCTCCAACGAAAATCATAAAAAAAAAACAAAAAAAAAAACGAATGGTCGTTGACTACAGTGATACCATAAATAGATTTACAGAACTGGATGCTTATACTATGCCTAACATCAATAAAATGATTGACGACATACCGCGGTATAGTATTTTTATTACACTCGACCTGAAGTCAGCCTATTACTAAATACCGATAAATCACATTGATCGGAAATACACAGCTTTCGAAGTAAGTGTTAAACTTTAACAATTCAATCGCCTCCCTTTTCGTATTACTAATGGAGTAAGTGCGTTTTGAAGATGTATCGATGACATCTTAGATAAGGAAAACCTAACAGATATTTTTGTGTACGTAGACAACATCACAATATGTGGAAGAAATCAAAAAGAGCATGACCACAATCTTCAAATGTTCTATGATGTAGCGAAAAGATATAACATTACCTTGAATGAAGCATCATGAAACATCACGAAGAGCATCATTTCGGCTACCACAATCACTTTACTTCGATACACTATAGAAAACAACCAAATTGCTCCCGAGTACCTAAGACTGAAGCCATTTCTCGAAATGCCACTACCTCTAAATCTCACATCTCAAAAACGAGTAGTTGGAATGTTTTCGTACTATAGCAAGTTTATTTAAAACTTCTCCGACAAGATACAATTGCTTAATCATAACAAGGAATTTCCACTGCATCCATTTGTTTTACACTCTTTTCAGACTTTGAAAAATGACTTGAAAAACGCTACTCTAATAACAGTTGACTCAGATAAAGAATTTGAAGTAGAGACGGATGCAAGTAATTAGTGCATAGTTGCTACATTAAACCAACAAGGTCGATCCGTTGCATTCTTTTCACAACGATGAAGCCGAATGAAATCAAACATCATGCTGTCAAAAAGGAAGCTTCTGCGATCGTTGAAGCTCTTCGAAAGTGGCGCCACTTCTTACTTGGCAGACACTTCCAAATTATTACGGATCAAAAGAGCACTTTAAAGTTATTACGGATTAAAAGAGCATTAGTTTTCTGTTCAATTGTAGAACATCGAAAATTAAAAATGACAAAATATGTCGATGATGTGTTGAACTGTCACAGTTCAAATTCAGTATTGTCTACCGTCCGGGAACAGAAAATGCCGCCGCTGATAATTCTCTCGTATCTCAGCTCTCACTCACACTTTGCAAGACCTATGTGATTTGCATATTCGATTATACCATCCTGGTGGTACACTTTATCAGGACGAGGAATCTTCCGTTCTTTTTAGACCAGATAAAAAGCAGAACCAACCCCTGCTCCTCTTGCCAGTATCTGAAGCTCAAATTTGTCAGAAGTAACGAAGGAACACTCATAAAGGCCATACTGCATTTTCAGCGATTAAACACCAGTTTTAAAGGCCCATTACCAACTTCTTTACATGGTAACAAATACCTCCTCACTATAATTGATGAATATTCTTGCTTTCCATTTGCTTCACCCTGTAAGGACAAAAACAATCATCCGCTGTTTAAACCAGCTATTTTCAATTTTGGGGATGCCTGAAATAATACATTTTGACCGTGCTACTGACTTCCTTGCGCGAGAAATTAGAGACTTCTTACACGGAAAAAGTATTGCTACCTCTAACACAAGTAGATACCACCCTGAAGGTAATGGACAAGTTGAGAAACTGAACGGCACTTTATGGAAGGCCATTCAAGTAATTTTACACTCTAGAAACATGAAGCTACGCTGTTGGGAAGATGTATTACCTGATGCCCTCCACTCAATTAGATCCTTACTCTCCATTTCCACTATTGCGACTTCTCATGACAGATTATTTAAATACAGCCGTAAATCTTCCTCCAGGACGTTGATTACTTCTTGGGCAAAACCCAGTCTATGTGCAAAATCACACAAGAACTAGTGAGATCGACCCTCCTGTTTCTCCAGCCAATCTTTTAGACACCAGCCGTTACTATGTTCATGTGAGACTACCCCCTGGCGCAGAAATTACAGTCAACGTGCGAGACATAGCTCCTTACTCCCCAAATAAAAAAGATTTTTATAATGAAAATAACCCTGCTAACTCTGAGGCCTCTCAAGAACTTTCTACTGATGAAGTCACCTAAATTGGTTTCAACAAATTATTTTGCTTAAACAATATTTAGAAAATAAATAAATAAATAAATAAATAAAAAACCATTTATATTTTAGATGGCGATTCATTTAATGTTATTAAATAAATGAAAGAATTAAATAATGAGGTCGATAAAGTATCCTAAAGTAAGACGATTTTATGAAGTACTAGCAGTTCAGCGCGGCGTTGCCCGGGTGTTTGGAAGTGTATGTTTAACAAAAAAATAAATAAATAAACGGTCAATTTTTTAAACTTTGACCCCTATTATGAGTCCTTAATACAGATTGATTTGGGCTCAAATCAAGTTATTAAGTTAGATCCATGTCCAAAGAACCTATATCTAAAATTTCAAGGGTTTAGACCCAAAATTGTCGGAGGAGTTTGGTAGAGTTCTCAAAGGTCAAATCATTGAAGTTTGACCCCTTAACAGCCAAATTTCTGGCCGAAAACCGATCACATCGATTTTCCCAAATCTCAGTACCCTGTATATCAAATTTCGAGTCTGTAGACTTAAAATTAACAGCGTTATTGCGTAGGGAAGTGTACACAGACAGACAGACAGACAGACAGACACGTTCACTTTGATAGATATATAGATAAATGAAGATTGCGAGAGGCAAGAATTACATATGACTGACGAGGAAAGAGCAGATACTGAATTTTAAATTATTCATTCGAAAATTAAATTAAAATTATTTTTTCCATGATAAATACTACACCTGGAATTATTTATTCACAAATAAAACACATTTTACTTAGAAATATTTTTAAATGATTTCTTAAAAATTTCAAATGCAAAGAAATGGACTTTCTTCATTTTTTGCTGATATTTTTATAGTTTGATTGATCGAATTAAAATTTATTTTATAAAATAAAAATAATTTAAAAATAGAAAAAACTTTCATCAGATCTCCCTTGGCCCAAAATCAGTTTGGAAATACTACAATACATTTCATGCATGAATTTTTATGCATACCATTTTATGATCAGAGATAATTCCTTCAGTCATCTTCACAGAAGTTAAAATCTCTTCCATCAGTTTGAAGTTGATAGATTTGCAAATGTTGAAGTGGAAAGACGTTTATTTATCAAAAACTCATTAAAACAAGCTAAGAGTAGATTCCTACTTAGCTATGCACATTACCTTCTGGCTTCACACGTAGTTTACAATATATGCATGAAATGACCCTAGATGCAATGACTTATGTCAGAAATTATGAAAAACTGAAAAACCAGACCTGTTTACCACATTTACTTCAAATCTAAGGTGGTATGAAATTCAAGATGAACTTCTCCTCCTGCATCAATTGACAAGGTCTATTGGCCAGAGTGTTTCGCCTGAAGATAATCAAAGTGATGAATCTGATAAACAAATCAGGCGAGCCTGTCTTTGTTTTATCGTTATTTCCATGGCAGGTGCTCGTCTGAGCTCCAATCCCTCGTCTTCCCTCGCCAATCTTTCACGAGAAACACCCATCTGGCTGAAACTACTGTCAATAATTTTCCCCACTCTTTATCTGTGCCTAAATCCAAACGTAGATTCCATGAGCAAAGCTTCTTTCTTAGAACTGCACGCCAGTGGAACTCTCTGCTGCTTGCCTGTTTCCCACCTGACTACAACTTGGACGTCTTCAAGTCCAACATAAACAAACTCCCGACAAACCGTCCCCTTAAGTAAGACATTCTATCAAAACCCCCAATACTAATGATTACTACAATACTATCTTATTGATTACTATCCACGCAATAACCCTTATCCCTGAGTGGCCTTCGGGCCTTGATAAGTGGTGACCCCCATGTAAAAAAAAATCGTT